>NC_092211.1:34637852-34755319 GCF_043381705.1 Parasteatoda tepidariorum
AAAGCAAATTGTACTAGCATAGGGTATATAGCTCCAGTTGCGACGCGATCAAACTCAGTAATTGGAATAAGTTTATAAGAGTCATTTTTGTATTACTTTAACGGTCAGGAAATGGTCGTAATTTGCACTGTCACTAGTTGCGGAGCCTCCCTAAATATATGAGCGCTCTAGCAAATCGAAAGTTGACGTAATTTGGATTGTAATATTCGACACTTACAGATACGGTAGCCAGTTTAACATATACATTGATTTAATGAACAATCATATTACGATACTTTAAATAACTGACCATAATATTTATAAAAACTAAGTAGGTAGTTACTTTATAATTAATAATAAATAATAATAATAAATTTCAGTTGAAGAGGCTATTTTAAAATTCAAATGGAATTAATATGTTTTTTTTTGTTTTTTTTTAAGTTGATGCAATTTAACGGTCAAGTTTTTATAAGTTCGCAAAATTATTATAACTTTTTATTAATTGAAAATAATATTTCTTTCCCACTCGTAAATGCATCTAAGCAATTGTGAAGTTATTGAAAAATTAAAAGACATGGTGCTGCCATCTATATTTCGTTACAATGTGATCTAAATTAGTATGCATCTGTCCGAAATCTATTTAAAATGATTATTATTATTTCTTCTTATTTATTAATAAAATCCTAGTTTTTCAATGTAATAACAAAAATACATAATTAAATAAATCTAAATGATAATGCAAATATATTCACTCATGAGATCTAACGTTTTAAATTTGAATTACTGCTAGACAGGGAAACGTCTTCGAATACTGACTACCGTGTCCTAATTTTAAGCAATTAACGATTATAAATACTTGAATATCTTTTAACATAGCTTTTTTTTCCTCATTATAATTTAAAATTTTATGTGGTAAATCTATTATAACGAGCTCTTTTAAATCTTGCAGCGGAGGAGCACATAAGTCTATGTATACTACTGCTAAAACAAAAAAAGTTAGTTTTATACATATAAATAAATTTTAAAAAAATTGCTTTTAAAATCTACTGTGAACTTTTCTATCTATTATATTTCGAAATCTCATGCGATCTTTTAATTAATTAATTTTATATCAGTCAGTACACATAAAACAATTAAATCTGAATTTCGGATAATTTGCAATAGTGCAGTGCTGCCATCTGTTTTCAAGATACGACAACATTGGTGTAGCCAGGACTCAAAATCTGTAAATCGCTGCTTTAATAATTCTTATTAATGAAGATTTTCGTTTAAAGCATTGAAACATACAATAGCGAAAAATTTTAGCTAAGTTATTTCTTAACTGAAGCGGAGAAAAAAAGTTGGTTAGATCATAAATTAAACTAATTTTTTTTCTAAAAGTGCAAATTGTCAACTTTCTGTAGTCTTAAATCTAAATCCTCTCTCTCTCTCTCTCTCTCTATATATATATATATATATATAGGTGATATTCAGGTGATCGTTTACTTTCTTATGATTTAGATATGAAGAAAAAGTTCCTATTAAAAACTGAAATTATTGAAATATCATGTAATATTTTTAATAAAATGTTTTTTGATTTAGCACAACTGGTCGAAAAAAACAACAACGATGAACGAGAGGTGGTCACTGCGGTTGTTGGTGATTGAACGAGCAAGAGAGTCGGAGCCTCCTAGCTCTTAAATTAAAACTGAATCCACATGCATAATAAAAATTTGCTGAAGGAAAAAATCAGTAAAAATACAAAAACCTGGCATTGTTTCTTACATTATACTTACTTTTAAAATTTAGTTCATTTGCTTACGCTTTTGCTTCGAGAATCTGTTATTTTAAAGGGGAAAAAACAGTTATTTACGATAGAAATATTTAAAGAGATGCAAAAGTATTTTATTAATAAAAAAAAAATTCTAATTAAAGTTTCTTCCAAAATTTTTTTTTTTCTTTACAAATTTAGCTTTGCAATTCGATTTTTCTCAAAATTTATGAAACGGCGTTTTATATTAGCAAGTCTTACCGTAAATAGCATTATGGCTTTGACGACTTCGTTTCATACCAATGGTTCGTTTTCTAACCTTCTATTTTTTCTCTTCTAATTTTTTATTATTTCCCTATTTTGATACTTTAAGAGTTTTTATTGTTTATGTTTTGTCATTTTAATGTTTTTTTTATTTCATTTTTAATAGTTAGTTGTGCATAGGAACAGTGAATACCAAAAAGAATTATCAAATATCAACATAAAAACCAAAGTCATTTCAATTTGCTGCATAAGCTTTCTGACACGCCAATATATTGCAATCTTCCAGTTCCATGACGCGTCTTGCAGCTGTGTAGAATTTTTCTAATCATATGCTATCTGCAAGAACGAAGACGAAAATTAAAAATATCATTTCATGAAGATATTTATATGGCGTGAAATGCAGTCATGTCCTTTAATCGTTCGGGAAAAGGCCATCACATTCTGACGTGGCTTCGCTTGTATTTCAACCAGTATAAAATAAATAATCTTTATTGTGAGACTATAGATACGAACATTAATTGTATATGTAATGCAGCGTTTTTTTTCCAATTAAACAAGTCATCTGGTTCCTAAAAAAAAAAAAAGCGTTTTCTAGGAAATTTCAGAATAGTGGAGTATGCTAAAAAGCAAGAAATCAGGTTGCTCGCTGCCATTCACAAGATGCTATTCCCACTACATGCAGTTGCTTTCGATGTGCTTGAGAATGCTTAGAAATTACATGCAAAATAAACTGTTTGCGAGAATCTTCTTTACGTGTATTCACTAGGCGAATCTACCAGCACACGTCGATATCGATGGTAATGAGAAAGCTGATATCCTGGCCAAGGAGGCCCGAGATAACTCCCAATTTTTCAACAGCCTGACCCTAACTGATGCTGATGCGATAGCCAGTTGCTGACTACTTTCTACCACCTCTCTGAAGCACTCCATCCCTGCCCTAAACTGTGATCCAGCCATTTCCACAACCATAGCTAGATTGAGGACTAAACACTTCAAGGGAATGAAAATATCTCCAGGTGGCCATCGAAGCTACATAAGTTGTTCTCACTGCATTGACACAAAACTCTCTCCCGACCATGTCTTTGATTGCCCAGACATACTGGCGAAGCTCGTCAGGATCAACCTGGATTCCCCGCAGTAACTCCTCTATTCCATGGAGATTATTGATGTAGCCAAAGCTGTTTTAGATACTTTTGGACAAATTTAATTTTCCTTGCACTACTAGACAAGACAACAACAACTAGGCGATTCGCATAACTCATACTCACTAAGAAAGTTGGTGAATATCCCTTGAAATAGTAAAATAGTTGTACAATATTTACGCCGCACTGAGAATGCGAAGAGTTAATGGCGACATTCAGGAAAATATGCCTGAGGGTGATCCGAAGGTATGCTATCACAATGGACAACTAGTCAAATTTTCATTTTATAATGTAGCTAAGTTTCCGAGGTTATGAGTAAATATTTTCCTCATAATGCTGTTTCATCATTGATCTGAATAAAAGCCAAAACTGGTTCTGAATCAGGCGAAAATGAGCAGAGCTTGTTACGTAATAGAACTGGTTGAACCACTTTTCTTGCTTTGGAGAGTTTCCTAGTTTTTGAGGAAAACATAAACATTCAAACGCATACAGTTAAGAGGCTCCGCACCATTCACGCTGTAAATTTTGATTCTCTGCAGACGGGAAGACACCTCCGCTTTAGTAGCCCAAAGGCCTGCACGTTACATCGAGCACATTACGTTAGAGCAGTTTAACAAGGGCCGATACTGCACAACCTCGTTTCTTTCACAGTCTGATCAAAGTGGTTACCCACAAGCTCTACGACTGCTGCAAGTGATGCTTGACCTTAGTGGTCTACTACAAACTGTGTCTTACAATGCACTTTTGGACATATATCCATTAAAGAACTACTCTTTTTTATCTATGATGTCTGATTTTCAGCTCAAGAGCATTTCATTTGAAAGGACATCTGTCGAAGAGACAACTGCTTTAAATAAAGTTTGTTACTTTAACGGCAAACAATTTGTTCAAACTTTTTTTTAAATAGTTATTTCTTAAGTAGTTACTTTTTTAAATTAATTTTTATGTGAAATACTTTTTATTTCTTGTAATACATTTTGTTCTGATTGCTGTTTTTCCGATTTAATTTTATAAGGCTAGGAGCATTTGTGAGGTTTAGTAATTTCTACATCTTCTTAAACCACATAATGCTAAATAATAAAAATGTAAACTTTGAACGTAACCGCAGTTAAAAAGCTTCTGAAAAATGAAAGATAATATAGCTCAGAAACTACCAACCATTTTTTTTTATATATGTTAAAAAAAAATTAAAACATTTTTAAAAAAAATACTCAAAAAAAAAACAAACAAAAACAAACAAAAATAAAACATTGTAATGCTGTGAAGATTAAATAGGAAGATCACAGAGTAATAGATTGTTGCACTCCCTTTTAGAACATTTGCTGTACCTGAGCAAAACGTGTTTGAGTAATGCTAAAAATAGCACAATTCTGAATAAAACGTGTTTGAGCAAGGTTGAACGCAACCTAATTCCGAACAAATTTTGTTTGAGCACGGCTAAACATAACATGTTTCTTAACAAACCTCATTTGAGAAAGGCTAAGTGTAAAATAATAATAAATAAAACGTGTTTTCGCAAGGTTAAATGTAACATAATTCTGAACAAAATTTATTTGAGGATGCAGGCTAAACGTAATATAGTTCTGAACAAAACATATTACAGCAAGGCCAATCGTAACATAATTCTCAACAAAATGTGTTTGAGCAAGACTAAGTAAATATAATTCTTAACAAACCACGTTTGAGCAAGGCTAAACGTAATATAATTCTGAATTAAACGTGTTTGATTATGGTTAAACGTAACATAATTCTGAACAAAATACATTTGAGCAAGAATAAAGGTGATATAGTTTTGAACAAAATGCGTTTGGGCAAGGCTAAGCGTAATAGAATTCTGAACAAGGGCGAGGCTAATCGCCACATTATTCTCAACAAACTTCGTTTCAGAGAGGCTAAGAGTAATATAATCCTAAACAAAATAGGTTTGAGTAGGGCTGAACGTAATTTAAATGTATTTTTGGTGATTATTTGCACCAACTTGCTTTAAAAAATAAAGGCAACTTACAACCTCCCTGAGTTGTCAGACTAATCACATCGCTGGGATCACTTCGACCAATGTCATTATAAGCAACGATGTGAAATTGATAACGTGAGCCACAATTCAGAGATCTCAGGGAATAGGATGTTTGGGTGGGTTCAGGAATATCAACTTCATCCCATTCAGGTAATTCTGCTCTGTAGAACAGTTTATAACCTAGAATAATAACACTTAATTAATTAAACATTTTAATGGAGAGCTTTTGCGTAAGGTTTGTTTTAAGGTTAATCGCAACGCTTACCTGATTTGTTACTCCTTATTGATATCGAATAGTAACGTTTTGTACTAACTACAGTTAATGCAAAAATTATAGCGTGGAAACGTTAAATTTAGAATTGTTTTTTTAAAAATCGGTACTAAAGAGTGTCTAA
Organism: Parasteatoda tepidariorum; assembly: GCF_043381705.1. Lineage (NCBI taxonomy): Eukaryota > Metazoa > Arthropoda > Arachnida > Araneae > Theridiidae > Parasteatoda > Parasteatoda tepidariorum. The sequence continues at coordinate 34,643,397 of NC_092211.1, forward strand.
GATGGTGATTAAGAGATACCCGAAAAATCCCTGTGTATGAAATGGTGACTGGTGCACGTTAAAGCTCTCTAAGTTTCCATAACAAATCAATGACTCTGGGGGGACTGAATTGGTGATTGGTAGTTCTCTGGCGAATGAGTTTTTCAATTGCGTGGTGATATATATAAAGGTAGCTTAAAAATAAATGTATGTATTACAATTGATTTACATGAAATTATATCTTTCAACATAAAATTTACTTAGATTAATGTGATTTAAATGTGCATTTTCGGCTTCCTTAATACATTTTATGTACTAATTATTCCTTGGTAAAAGTGATTTATATTTGGTAGCGCGAGGCATGTTAAAGCAGTTTTTAACTATTTTTGATCGATTTAACTGCAAAATGGGCATTAAGTGTCTCAATTTGAAGCTTTGAGCGTTTAAATTTAAAAATATATATATTTTCGATAATTAATAAATACATAAAAGCTTTTGAATATTTAAAGGGGAAAAAAAAACTAGGTGAACATTCATTGGTTTAGTACTGGAAGTTTTAAGGAAGTTAAAATCAGTTAATACAATCTAACATAAGAGAATAATCATCTTGTTTTGAATGTTTAATTTGAATTTTAAAGAGTGAAATTTTAGCTTCTGTAGTGCCATCTATATTCTTGAAAGTGATAAAATGTTGTTATTCTGGTATAATATGACTTTATAATAGAATTTTATGACTATTTTTTGTACTAGTTATTTTGAAAGCTACAATAAAGTTTTAACAATTAATTATTATATTTAAAATTGCATTCATATATATTGATTCATCAATATATTAATTCATTATTATTATAATTAAATCTATAGAAACGAAATAAGATCGTTTAGGGCTAAATAAACTTTTATAAAATTGAATGATATAAGTGGTTATAGCACTACCATCTAGAAAATATGATGTAAAATTAATGTTTGAAGTTAAAAATTAAAAAGTTTGTTAAATAGCAAACAGATTAATCATGCAGGTTACATTTTTATCATTTAAAATGTAAATATAGTTTACCTTTCACAAAAGTATTTTCTAAAGCAGATACTTCCCAAGAAAGAACAACAGCTGATGTAGTAGACGAAACGATTCTTAAAATTGGTGATGGTGGTGGATCTATGAGAGAAAAATACATAAGTAAATACATAAAAATAAACATAGTAAATATATAAGAAAATATATAAGTAAATAAATAAATAAATAATGTTAGGTTGCTTTTTTTAAATATTAAATTGCTTCCATGTAATTTTTAGAAGACCACATATATATTTTTACCTTATTTTGATTTTATCGAATTCTGATATGAAATCATCATTAAAATCAAATGATTATTTTGTAAGCTTAATTGAAAAATTTATTTAACCATCCTTTAAGATATGATAAAAAATGAAATTTTTAAAAAAAAATATTATTGAGTTTTACTAATAATTAATTATTAGTAAATAATTATTAACAGCAGTTTTATTTATTATAACAATTTATTATATAAAAAATAATTCTTTATTTGAATTAATTTTAAAGTAAAGTAAATTATAAACTAATATGCTAATTTTAAGATAACGAATAATTACTTTTTAAAAGGCTTAAAATTTTTATTATTTTTATGATAGCAAAAGACAGTGTTATTTAAATTTTTCAGAAAAATTATTTTTTCCCCGCTTTCTTTAAGAGTGAGACATCTGAAGTTAAAGAAATAAATCTTTTCACACATAAGATTTAGGTTAAGTTTATAATAATCTTAATAATTTGATAATTTCAAACAAAAATGCACATCTTTGATTATTACGTGCATTACGACTTTTGTATGCAAACGCTTTTCGCTCTATATGTACTCTAAACTCCTTTAGCTTAATACATCTTTAATTTTAATAATATGCCACGTGGAGTTAAATTATTTTACTTTGCAATACTTAACACAAGCAATTAAAAAAAAAATTAAAGAAATTTTGAATTTTAAATTCGAAAACGTAGTTGTGGAAGCATTCTCTCTTTATAATGATTTTACAAATATATGAAATATACGTATAAAAGAATGCTCAGTATGGAATCAATACATTGAATCAATTCATGGAATCAATTTCCTAAGATGTCTAATTTGTTTAAACTACGGCCAATTTGAATAAATACGAAAAGTTAGGCAGCAAAACATAAAAGAAATGCATGCGGCTTTATATTTATTTATTTGTTTTAATAGAACTGATAGAAAATTTGTAGATAAGTAAATATATTATAGAGTATATTTTTCTTTAAGCGTAAAAATATATTCTTGTGATATTGGCTTTATTAGCGTGGTGCTGCCATCTACAGCTAAAGCTAAAAACTAGATGTTCCGTTTTGCGTCTTGAACATTTTTCTTGTTATTGAAGTTTCATACATATTACTTTAAAAAATAAAATAAAATAAAGTAAATTTAAAAAACACAAATAAAGAAATAAATGACAAATAAATAAAAAAGGAAACAAAGGCTTATTTGAGCAAGCAATGCATGAGTTGTTTCCAAAAAGTATGACAAGTATTTTTGTCAAAATACTCTTTGCACTTGGGAGAAGATGTTTAAGTTACATCCGAGGCATTAAGTATCCAATAAAATTATCTGGTGTTACTAGAAAAATAAGTAATATACGTACATTATTATAATTTATTTATTTATTTGATTCCTGAAATATGCTTGAATTCTGAAAAATTTCATTCTCAAACAAAGATTTTATGAATTATATTAAGTACATTACCTTCCTTCCATTAATACCCTCATTAGCAACTATTAATCTCATTTAAAAATAAAAAAAAAAGTCTCTAACGTTTTGTACATTTAAGATATATTAAGACTAGTTTTGTATAAAAGAAATCACGTTACAACGTTAACGTGGTATTTATAATAATCAATTTAAAAAAATTTAAAACAAATGCTTAAAGCAAAATTATTGCCGTTAACTTTTTGAACTATTATGTGTTTATTCATAGTCAATTATATTTCAATTCAAAAAAATTAGTCAATTATAGTCAATTCAAAAAAATTTCAAATTAAATCATGTATTAAGGAATGCTTAGATTTCCTAACTAATCACAGAAAATAAGCTTCTGTTCGAAAAATGTTTGACAATTTATTCGTTAATTGAGACAAACCATTGATGTAAAGGGGAAAAAATATGCAATCTAATTGTTTTTTCAGTTGATATGTAAAAACGGTGAGATTTCTTTTGAAAAGGAAGAAATTTTGGGACATATCACAAATTCCGAACAATACTAAAATAAATAATATTGGCATAAATTTATATTCTGTATTTTTGAAACCATTCCTCTTATAAACTAAGCAACAATGTAAATGTTATCATTTTTTTAAAAACTTTAATCTAGATAAGTAAGTTTGTTATCTTTTTGAGTTCTATAATATATTAAATAACGATTATATGCTTAGAACTATAAAATAATGTGACGAGAAAAATTTAAATAGTTTCATATTTTACCCTAACCCTATATAAATACAATTCCATAAAATGAACTTATCAAGAAAGAAAGTCATGTTTTTCCTAACTCAACCATAGCCATCTGCACATATTAACATATTACTAAAATCATTTGGCCGGGATGGCCTGGATGGAAGCGCGCTGGACTCAAGTTTGTGAGAACGGGAGTTCGAATCCTGCTGGCCTAAGACTTCCCGTGTAGTAAATGGTGACTGGTGCATGTTAAATTTGTCGGGTCATAAAGTCCTCCTTGTTCCCGTAGCAAATAAAAACCTCTGGGGGTACTGATTTGGAGATTCATTGGTTTCTGCCTCAGGTCAAAATGACGATCTGTTGAGGAATGAATGGATGCATGAATGCGTTCGCCTTATAAAAGGGTGTGACGTATGGTTGTGGCCGAAGTCGAGTTTTTGGCCATAGATGGCGCCACTAGAAAACGCAAGAACAATCGCACCCACTACCTTCATAGCTGACGACAACAACTTAAATAATTTTTTTATAATTTTTTTTTAAATATGCTTACAAAAATAATGCTCACAAAGTAATAATTAAAAACAAAAATACTTTGATGAATACCGTTTTCATGTGTTTTCACGTATGTGTCTTTGGAAGGTGGTCCAGCACCTCGATTGTTAAATGCTTGAACAGTAATACTGTACTCCGTCGCACGACGTAGATTCGTTATTGTACATTCCAGAGCAGTATCGAATTCACTTTCTTCGATTGTCTTGTAGATGTAGTGATCTTGTGAATTTCGAACTTTATGACCCACGTAGTAGCCCCTTACTTTTCCATGCGTGCTGGCAGGAGATGGTGGCTAAAATAAAAGAAAACAAATATTTGTATCACCCTTGGTAGTAAATCTTAAACGATGTATTCAAGTAAAAATTTACAACCGTAAGTAATTCGTAATATTAATTTAGCATTTTGAGTTTCCATTGAAATAGCTTATCCCTAAGTTATTATCAAATATGCACCAACGTATTTTTACAGCGGCAGACACTTTTATCCTCGTTTGCAATATTTCGTAACTAACTTTAGAAGCATTATCGTAACTAAATATTTAGCTTTGAAATAGAAAATAATTTGAAGGAAAGTAGATAATCTTACCTCTGTAACGTTTGTTACTCGTTCGACTAATTCAACTTCTAAGAAATAAAGTATGATGTTTAATTTTTTTATACCAAACTTCAAAAATTTTTTCAAGATGATTCAAACCTCGTGGGGAAAGTCTTATTTCAAAAATAGCCATGAAAATAACGATGTCTTTATTTTCGAACGAATTTAACGAACGATGTTTACGATGTTTCGAACGATGTTTAACGAATCATTAGCGAACTTTCAATTATTGTAGTGGTTGGATGCAGTTTCAAAATTAAACTATATTCATTGTTTAAAAATAGACCCTGTGTGCTTTGGAATTTGAAATTAAATTAGAAGCTTTTATCACTATTTTTACATGCAAACTATCCTCTCGAAGTTGTAAATTTATTTTAATAATTTTTATTTTGTATTTTTATTTTATTATTTATTTATATGTTTATTTTTTATTAATCAATTAATTAATTAATTTATTTTTGGAAGTTATTTTTTACTTTATTTACGTCGATCTAGAGCTGCACAATTGGCCATTGGAGATGGTCTGAGAAACATCCCTGCTCATGATCCGAAGATGCTTTTAAAATTTTTGATCCTCTGCAAAGGGGATGGCTCCTCAACTTTGGCATCCCGACAACCTGCGCGAAATCGAGCACTCTACCGTAGAAGAGTTTAACGAGGACTGATACAGCGCACCCTCGGTCCCTACGCAGGCTGATGAAAGTGGCCACCCACCCACTTACTGACCGCAGCCAGTGATTTTGAATTTGGTGTTCCACTGGGAGCAGTGTCGATCGTGTTGAACCGTGTTGCAAGAAAATACATTATTTAGGGTCCATTATATTCTACTTAAAAAATATAATCAAGAAAAAGAAAAAAAAAGGAAATCATAAGCTCTTTTTGTAACGGTTTAGAAATGTTTTCAGAGACGGTTTGTTTCAGAAATAGTTTAAATCAATTTAGAAATTTTACATTTTGATATGTTTCATACAAAATGTAATTATTATTTTCGGCTGACGTATTTCTTTATATAATCCATATTTAATTTAGAAAAAAAAAAAAAACTTCAGAACACTCTTCAAAGCGTTCTTGAAACAATATATTTTTCTTATACAAGAATTCAGTTTTCATCATTCAATCTTGTTTTGATTTTTAATTATATAGATATCATAAAACCAAAGCCAAATATGGCTCTTGCACTGAAGTTATGCAAAAATTATTTAACCTCAATTTCAGAAAATCGGGTGAAATTAAAACGTTGAACAAACCAAAATCAATGTTGCATTCTTGAAGTTGTAGAAAAAGCTACTTAAAATATTTTTTTTTTCATTTCAGTAATTCAATAGAATCTTTATATAATTATTTTTACAACCTTATATGTTATCCTCGCTTAAATAAGTAGAGTGTGGATTAACATGCATGTAGAATTAAAGTTAATCAGCAGTTTCATATTAGTGAAATTACGCTTACTTTATATAATTATTTGCATATTAGTGATATACTGGAGAATATAATGTTAAATTAAAAAATGTAGTAATATAATATAACAATTAGAATTTTAGAATCCAGTTAATTGTTTTACATCTTTCAGATACGAAATTTTATAGCATTTATTATGCATTTTTTTGCATATGAGCAAAGTTAAACATGATTCACACGTCATTTTACCGTTACTAAACATACGCATGTTTAATACAATTAAAAAAAAAAGGAAAAGAAAAAGAAAAATCTGCACCATCCTATACCGAGGAATTTCTTTGAAGTTTCATAACAGATATTGGTTGTGGTTTGGCAAGTTTTGATAAGTACTCTTTTATTCTTTCATTATAAAAAAAAACATTTATGATAGTAGCAAATACAAAACTTATAATGAAACAACGTTTGAAAAATAAACAAAATATTTATGATATTAAAACTAAATAAAAAAAAATAAACGAATAAATGAACTAAACATAGCACAAAAATGATCATCGTTCTTAGAAATTAGAGAATTATCTAATACCAATTACATTTAGACATAATTTCGACCTAATAATTAGATGATAATTAAATAATACTTAGACATAATTTATTAGACATATTATATTAGAAATTTAAGAAACATTGTAGCATAGTAATTAAATATATTTCAATAAAACAATTATAATAATATAACTGATCACAAATAATCTAATAAACAGTATTAGGCATTCTAAAGAGCCTGGTAGAAAAATTTACTGAGTCATACACATTCTTCATAAATTCAAATTTGCCTGCTACACTTACGTATTCGTTCAATGATTATAATTTTTAAAATTAGACTTTATCTAATACAAATAAACAAAAATAACGTACTTAAGATTAAAAAAAGTAGTCACAAAATTTTACGTATTTAAGAATTTATAGAATTTTATCTCGAATTTTGTTCAATAAGACTTTAAAAAATGGAATAAATCCCAATAAAACCTGTAAACAAGTAAAAAGAAAGTCTGAAATTATTATTTTTGCAGTTTATATTTTTTTCTCAGTCATGCTGGAAGATTTTGACTGCTGGTTTGCAGCGAAGAAGTTCTATCATGAATGCCAGAACTCGGTACCGGTTCCAGTACTCGTTAAGGTACTGAAATAATCGTTTGTCTATGTTAATTATAAATATGCTCTTATATTTTGTTGTATTTAATATCGATACAATATAGTTTCGGTGTCGATTCCGGTACTTGTTAAGGTACTGAAATAATCGCTGTCTATGTTAATTATAAATGCGCTCTTATATTCTGTTGTATTTAATATCGATACAATATAGTTTCAGTACAGATTCCAGTACTCGTTAAGGTACCGAATTAATAGCTTGTCTATACATATGCTCCTATATTCTGTTGCATTTAATATCGATACAATATAGTTTCGGTATCGATTCCGGTACTTGTTAAGGTACCGAAATAATCACTTGTCTATGCTAATTATAAATATGCTTTTATATTCTAACATAATTATATAATTGTATTTAACATCGATGTGCATTTATCGTTTAAATGATAGTGGAGAATGTTAACAAACAAATGTTAACTTTTTTTTTCTTACGCAGAAAGTAGTAGATGAAAGATAAGTTAGAAACTTTGAGAGAAACCCGTTGTATGTTTGTGCTTCAACAATCTGTTTTATTTTCCTTTTTGCGAAGCATTTCACTTTTTCATTTCAGGAGTAAAATTAAGGTAAAAATAATTGTTCTAAGTAAGAGCGTGGTGCTGTGCCTTGAACCATTGGATGTTTACTCCTTACATAACAATCCTTTTAAGTTCTTTTCTTTTTAACTTGTTAGTAAATTGAATTCAAAAAAAATAATGCAGATAAAATTTATATTTCAGATACCCTACATAAATTAATGAAAATCAAGTTAATCATTAATGCAATAGTAAAAAAATATTTTGTTTGAGTGATTCAAAGCTGTATTGATTTGCTAAGGGCACAAAAAGTTTTGCACGTAGAGAAAGGAATAGCCTACAGGAAAATGTATTTCTGCGAACTAGATTTGTTGCACACACTTTGATTGTAATGTAAACTCTGGTTTAAAGTACAAAGCATATGGGTTATTTTGATTTTGTTAGGCCTAACAAAAATAAAATTATTTAAAAAAAATGTTATCTTAAAGATAAGAATATCGTAGTACTCATCTCTGCTAGTGGTCTGTAGGCATTTATGTAAATTAATTTGATAGAATTTTTTTTAAACTAAAAATCTGAAATTTTTTTTTTAGTGCATGCTTGAAAAATCTGAAATGATTACCAACACAGAATATAGTACTTTTTGATATACTTGTATCAGCTATAAATATTGAATGCAAAATTCCTCCACTGGGTAGCGCTATTATTTACATTGGTCTAAGGTACATGCGATTCAACATACGACATTCTCCCCATTTTGTGTCACAATCACAATCACATTGTGTCACATTCATAGTGATTATGAATAATTTTCCTAATTAGCAATTATTTAATATTAATAATCAATAATTATATTTATATGATTTTTAATATCAATAATTATTCATTTGAATTATTTGAATGGTTTTAAATAGTGTATTTATACTCAACGGAAGCGCTTTCTTAACTCTGAAACTATTTTAGTATTATTTTAATTAAAATGTATTATTTTAATCTGTTAATAATGCTAATAATCTCGAATTTCTAGATTTTAATTGTTTAGTGGAATTAATAATATATATAGATATACTTCTTGCATATTTATAGTTTAATAATCTCAAGCAGTAAATTTTACTTTAAAACATAATAGAATAATTTCAGCACATAATGAGTTACAGTAAACATATTTCCATTTGTTCCCCGAGAGGTGAAATTAATCAGTTACATTATTTAGTCGTTAAGTTATTTAGCCATTATACAATACGACATGTCAAGTAATATCTAGTTCAATTTCTACGTATTAAAAGGAAACTTCGGTTTTTAATTTTTGCAGTTGTAGCTGGATATGAAATAATTACAAAATACTAATAATAAAATCTAAGAAGTACATAAGTGCTATATTTCATTGTAATTTTATATTTACTAATGTTAAAAAAAGGGAGAGAAATTTTTTAAATTTGAGGTAAACACTTCAAGAAGTTTTGAAAACGTTTTAATGTCGATTTTTTATTTTGCTAATAAAAATCATATGAGGGTAAATATCCATGCTCCAATATCCATGCATCTATACACTTTGAAACTTAGTTGAATATTTATCAGTGCTAAAATTAAAAGTAAAAAAGAAAAACTGCAGGAGTTTTACTAAATAATACAGAAAGTTCTAAAAATATTAAAGACAAATTTATGTTTTATAATTTCTTCTTATCTAAATTCAAATAAATATCTTTTATTTGCTAATGAAATTATTAATTAAAAATAATCTATGAAATTTATAAAAATTAATATCAAATTTTATAAACACATTTAAATAAAGATTTTCGTTTTCAATAATAGCATTCGTTTCGTAAAACTACAAAGCTTCAGAGCATAGAAGTTCAGAAGTTTGATTTTTGATAGTAATATTCAAAAATTTGTACAGAATTTTAGCACATATATCTTGCGAAGTTAAAGTTAAATGAATATGCTTAATAAGGATTTCTAATCATAATTAAATCAAATTTTTCATACTGAAACTAATTTTAATTAACCGAAATGTCGAAACTTTAAGTATCTCTAAAAAGCTTAGTAATTCGATAAAAGCAATTCAACTGTAAAACTTTCTAGTTGTGAAATGCAGTAAAAATGCATAAAAGCATTTCACAAAAAAATAAAATAAAATATGTAACAAAATATATTCAAAAGTTGTTTTTCTTGCTCTGATAGAAAACATTTGTCATCTCTAAGGAACGAAAAAAATACGTTTATGCTATCTCGATAGTATTGCATATTTTATTGAATTTACAATCTTAGAGTCCCGATGCATAATTTAAATTTCAGCAACATTTTGAATATTAGTAGTTTGAAAATAAGAAAAAAATATATATTTTCTACGTTTCATATTTTTGCATTTTTCATGTCTAAAGAGACATTTATAATTGTAAATAATTGTTTGCAGAACAAAATAAGATATTAAACGTTTAAATCGTTTAATCCTTAGATGTAATAATTATATTTATTTTGTAACTCTCCTTTTATAATCTGTAACAATAAAATTTTTTCTCATATGAAAGGTTCCGTATTTGGGTGTTTGCTAATAAACATTTATTAAGTTTAATACTTTTCTGGGTATTAGTTATTTATTTTTCAACTATTCCTAAAATACCTCATTATTTTAAGGATAAAATTTCATGACAAGTTTGTAAAACTTATTTGCAATTTAAATTAGATCTTCTTTTAATGATTGTTTCAAATTTTATTTAATCAATATTGTGCAAATAGAAGCACAAGGATAGTTCATGTTACATTAAATAATCACTAAATAAATAACTTCTTATGAAGCTCGAAAAATTTATTCTGTAATTATCTCTTATTTGCATAATGTATACGAGAGCTTCAAGCACGTAATTTGTAGCTACGTCAAGTATCGCTTTGTAAGGTGAGATCATTAAAGATGAAATATTTCTGTGCTTTAAAATGTATGCATAATTCAACATTGTTCTTATATGAATATTATACTTTCAAATTTTAATTATTTGTTTAACAAACATTAGATTTAGTTTCAATTCTAGCAGGAACTAATTATTAAGAGAGTGTTTGAATAACTATTGTTAATTATTAGACAAATCAGTGATCTAGTTACCTACCTACCTTCCACATAACACGAATGGAATGTGTGCTCAAAGCTATGGCTTCTACGTGCAAAGGAGGTTCACTAGGCACTTTAAAAGAGAACATTAATTAATGTTTGCAATAAAGTATTATATACAAATTCAATGCGTAATCATGAATTTCAGTATGGTATTCAAATTTATATCATATTTGACCTTTTTAATGAATAAAAATGATAATTTATTAATCAAATTTAATTAAAAAAATGCATAAATTAATAAAATATATGCCATTTCATGAGTATTGCATTTTAGGAAACTTAGAGACAAAACTCCTTGTGCTGTTAAAAATGATATTTATTCAGTATTCAAATTTATATCATATTTGGCCTTTTTAATGAACAAAAATGATAATTTATTAAACAAATTTAATTAAAAAGTGCATAAATTAATTAAATATATGCCATTTAATGAGCATTGCATTTTAGGAAACTTTGAGATAAAACTCCTTTTGCTGTTAAAAATGATATTTATTCAGTGGTTAAGAGAACACTAAATTCTGAATATTAATAGGTACACTTAAATCTCTGCATTATAATTAAATTTGTATTGATTCAGAATGCTAAATCAATATTTTAATTTATAATATTCAATGTTATAATATTCAACATTATATATTCGAAGCATGGCATCTTTGTTTGATACATTTGGTATAAAACTGGCTGTGGTGTTAAAGGAGAGATTTTATAAGAGATGAACATTGCTGCCAAAACATAGCAAAACATGAAAGCAAATTTGATTTAAAATAAATAATGTTTTATGACTTAACCAATTAGTAATATTTTATGGTAAATACGACTAAAAAATACAGATGAAAAGACTTCAATACAACAGTATATGTTGTATGTCTTGAAAATCTGAAGGGGCCAGTATGACCCTTCTCAGATTGTTTATGTGTAAATAAATTAGGTATGCAAAATCTTAAACTGTGATAATAATTAATTTTATAAAGTATATATTGGAGACTCGATTATCAAATCCCTATGATATTGATTTGATTTCGATAAAAAAAAATTTTATTTAACGAATCATTGACTTTTGAACTATATTTACTCTTGAACCATATTAGTTTTTTAGAAAATTGAGTATCTTTTCGCTTATTAATAATATTTGTAATTAAGTTGAGATATCCTTGATTTTAATTTTAAATTAAGGTACCTTATACACTGTGAAAAATTACGGATCAAATTACTGTATAAAGTACCAGCATTTCGGGATGAATCAACCGTAAAATCTGTTTTTACTGTTAAATATTAAACAGTACTTTTTACAGTAATATTTATTTAATTAGAATAATTCAGTGATTTTATGGTATTTATTACTGTAAAAATAAGAGTAAATTAATTTTTTTTTCATAACATGTTCCGGTTAAAATGAAATTTATGGTAGAAAGGACCGGTACCTTTCGTGTTGGAACTTTATACCGTAATTTGCTATGGAATTTTTTACAGTGTACCTACCAAAGATCCCCTTACACTCAAACCTACCTCGGTTAAACCTACCAAAATAACCAAGGGGCGATCCTAGCCACTCTCGTCAATCCAGGTGTTGTGATTATAGGTTCTATTAGGCTAACATGTAAATGATTAAATAAGCACTTAAATTGGTCAAATTCTGAAAATTCAGTTTTTTTTAATTAAAAGAAACAAAAACATATGGGGCCTTAAAATCCCAATCCATATTTCTAGCGTTCATGCTATATAATTCGCTTCAAAACATAATAAAAAATAAATAAAGTAAATCGGATCTTTAATTTTTTTTTCAAATTGGGGTACAGCAATCAAACATAATGGTCCAAATGGTTTTTCAAAGTTAAAAAGAGCATCAAGAGCAAATTTGGTAGAATTAATTTTACAAAAATTACCTTCTTCATCCGTTGAAATAGTAATAACTTCGCTAAAAGGACTACGCCCCAAAGCATTCTCTGCTTGGATTTTAAACTGATATGTTGTTGTGGGATAAAGACCGGATATAGAAATAGATGTATTGGAACCAGGAATTTCAGCTTTCTTTGAATCTGAAACCCAACTACCACCTGAAATGTTATTACAATTATTATTTTTGATTACAAAAGAAGTATCAACTGATATACAAAACTAGTATTGTGCTTGCAAAAATTTTTTAAATAGTGTTTTTAGAAAAAAAAATATATTTTGTGAATGAGAAATACATTTTCTCCGTATAAAATTTATTTTGTATGATAAACTGTGAACAAAAGAAAACATAGTCAGGGGTCTGGTTAGAAGAAATTTGGGTCCGTTAGCGGACCCTTCACAAAATATCTTTTCATAAAAACGGACACTTCACGAAATATTTTAACCTAAAAACGGACTCTCCACAAAATGATTTTTCTTTTAATCGGACCCTTCACAAATTTGTTTATCTTCATTATTATTGTGTTAATCGAATAAACCCTTCCCAGGGCAGAAAACAAGAAAAATGGATGCAAACGAATTAAGTTTTGTCTTCGGCAGACGATTCTTCCATTATTCGTCCGAAATGAATATTCTGCGTTCAGCAGTATAGGCTGAATACCAACTATGTGTATGTTACATCTCTAATTTAGAAGCAGCAATTGCTGTTTATTTTTGAAAATTTAAATTTTTTATTATAATGTTATTGTTACAGTGCCGAGCATAATCTAGTATCTATTTTCAATTTAAAAACTCTTTGAATAAGTTTTTCGCAATAACCGGACCCTATTTGCACAAATTCATAAAAGCGGACCCTGGTTGAAAGAATGTGAGTAATTTTTTCACAATTTCACGAAAAACGGACCTCTCACAAAATGTCTGGACAGACCCCTGATAGTTTTCTAAGATGAATATTTAACATCTTTTAAAACTTCTGATATTATACATTTCCTAATTTGCTTCATTTGTTTAAGTTATATGTAGTAACACACGTAAGATCACAAAATCAAGACATTAATACCAAATCAAGACATAATCAAGACATAATATACCAAAAAACGAAACTCAAATTACACAGAAAAATACGATTCTTTTCACTAAAAATAAAGTTTGACTTTTTCAGATTAGGATTTTAAAACTTTAGTTTTTTTTTGAACTTTCTAAAATATAACATACCTCCATTTGCTGCCATCCAATATAGCATGTATTTCGTAACAGGACTGTTTCCCGTATATGGTACACTCCAACTTAAAGTAACACCTCTACTGCTGACATCAGTGGCCATAATATCAGATGGTGGGTCAGGAACTTCTGTAATTTAGATAACTAACTCATTATTTTCCTAACTTATTTAAGCAGGATTTAATAATACATTTTGCATTTAATTTTGATTGATCACATTTTTTCATAGTTTTTTAAATTACAAGAAAAAAAAATGAATTCTATAACCATTTATCTGAATTAATTTTAAAATTAAAAAGAATGGTTATGTTAGTTAAAACATTATGCTTTGAAAAAAAAGAAAATAGTAGATGATTAATGCCTTTAAACTAATTGATCATGCTATTAAATGTTGCAGTAATTTATAAACTAATAAAAATTCATAAATTTGATTACTGAACTCTAAGATAAATATTATTATTAAACACTGAATTGAAGTTAAATTTGAAACAAAAATCAACTTATAAAGATAAAAATAGTCATTTTCTCATTTAATCAATTCTTTCTTGGTTTGCTGTATCTCTTATGAAATGTCGAGTTTCACGAAAGTAGTTTGTTTAAGAAACAAGAATTACATATTATACTTTCAGAATATTTTTCATCATGTAATATTTTAAGTATATTTTCTAAGAGATACATAAAGAAAATAAGTAAAAAAACCAAATATTTACCAATATTTTGAACAGAATTCTGAAGAAAATAATGATAACAAAGCCATATTATTCAGACTCCGATTAAAAGTAAAATATACATTTTTAATTTCGATTTTCCTAATTATTGTTAATAATATTAATAACTTAAAAATTTGATATTGGGATCACGTTGATGCTATTTCATTAAAATAAATGAATTAATTTTCATTTAAAAAAAATACGTTTCTTAAAAGACAGTACTTTAAAAAATTCCAAACACAATTGCTGTGTTTGGAATTTCACAGGTAATGCACACAACGGAGTGCATTACCTGTGAAATTCATTTTATCGTAAAATCCATTGGTACCTTTAAAATTATACCGCAATTTTTACAGTGATACTTATTTAATTAGAGTGATTCAGGGATTTTACGGTTATTATTACACTAAAAAATACGGTATATCAGATTTTTTACTTCGTATTATTTTCCAGTAAAAATGGATTTTACGGAGAAAGTGTCTGCATCCTCAGTGCTGCTACATTTTACCGTAATTTGAGTCTGAGTTTTTCATTAAACACGGAGATAAATAATTGAATAAAGTATTTAAGTGAATAAAGTATTTAATGAATAAAGTAGGTCAATGAATAAAGTATTTAAAATACACTTATCCTAAAATGGACCCCAAAATTGAGCCTTAAGCCGATACATTTTACCGTAATTTGAGTCTGAGTTTTTTAGTGTTAAATAGTTAAAAATATTTCGAAATATTTTTTATGAAACTTTTAATGGGCAACCAATATGTGATTTGAACTTTGAAAAATGGTTCCATTTTATGAAAATAATATTTGCTAAAGGTT
Source organism: Parasteatoda tepidariorum (assembly GCF_043381705.1). Taxonomy (NCBI): domain Eukaryota; kingdom Metazoa; phylum Arthropoda; class Arachnida; order Araneae; family Theridiidae; genus Parasteatoda; species Parasteatoda tepidariorum. The sequence continues at coordinate 34,658,867 of NC_092211.1, forward strand.
TCATTATACACGGAGATAAAGAATTAAAAGGTCAATGAATAAAGTATTTAAAATACACTTCTCCTAAAATGCACGCCAAAATTGCTTTGAAGCAGGCAATTCCAATTAGGGGACAAAAAGTAATTAATTGCTACATAAACGAAGTAAAAACCGGAAGCTTAAATTATAAAGTACTCTTTATTTCAATCTCAAATGTAAATTAGGAAGATTGCAACCGATATACACATCTACATCAACCAATCTAAAATTTATTTGCGAATATTGGAATAGCTTTATTCTACGAAGCATAAACTTGATGCGTCGAGAAAGATTATCCGTTAGTGACAAATAACATCATATGAAGCGGCTTAGCATTAAAATTAATATCGAGAAAAGGGAGCCACTTAATTTAGTGTCTCCATTTCCCATGCTAATTAATATGTATCGGTATTCAGCAATCTACAGCTATGACAACAAAGCATCATGAAAGATTGCTTTCCCTAAAGATTCAAGCTGCACCCCGAATAATGAATGTGATTAACAATATTCTCATCATTTTAATGGCTTTGTAACATTCACTATAAAGCTCAATCTTCTACAGCTAAAGTTAAATTTGAATTCGGTCGAAAAGTTAACAAAGTTGAAATTAAAAAATACTGTTTATGTTGACTATTGTAAGTGTTTTTGTATTTATTTATTCTGAACTGGAATTTAATAATAAGAAATAATTGTATCGAATAGTATTATTACATCATAAAGTTTTAGCCAAATATTATTGTAATAGTAACATTTTATTGTAACAGTTACATTTTTAAATAAAACTGGGTATTTTCATTGTTTGTTTTCTTTATAAATTTTTCCTAAGTAAGTGCAAGAAAATTATTAAAACAGTAAATAACAAAGGGGCTCTTAAAAACTTACGCATGAAAGATTAAAAAAAACCTGAATAAAGGAACCTGCATAAAGGAAGATAATTTCACTTACAATAACGAAAACATTCTGTTTTCTTTTTATCTCAATTATGAAAAAATGAATTATTAATATCATACCCGTACAAGCTGTTTACGATTATATTTGTTACCTAAATGGTTTTTTAAAAATTTTTTTTAACGAATAGTCATGGTTCCTTATGAAAAAAAAACGAGTAGTTTAATTGATAATTTTTATTTTCGCCTTGTGTAAAATCTAGTTATAAAAATTCTGAGAGGCGTTGTGACTAATTTCACACTTAATCTATTGAAAACTATCCATGTTCAACTGATTCAACTGTCTATGTTATAAAATCTCAATTCTCAAGAATCAGCATTTTTGAGGTGAAAATATTATTCAAAATTTTCAATTAATCATCGCAGTACGTAGCAACTTTTTTTAATATTACTTTTTTAAATACGAGGCTAAGCCAAAAAAGTTTATTTTGTTGAAGAAAACTAAACTAGAAATTAAACAATAAAATATTTAATTATTTTTCAACGTAAAAGTTAAACTCTTCAAAAACGTTCCCTTGTGGATGAGGGGGATGAACGAGATCATGGTTCCATAATTTCTTGTCCAGCAATGATCACATTTTCGTGAATCGGAGATTGAACCTCTGCTCTTCACAATGATAGTTTAATGCATTAACCACTAAATCTTCTCGGCTCACTGCAGAGCGTAATTACCGATATTATTGCAATGTTTGTTGGTTAGGCATGAATTTCTCTTCGTTTTCTGCTAAGTATTGCCGCTTTATTTCCGAGAACTATTTTTGAGTAGACTTTTTTTAATTTGGCATCTGATTTTCATCGTCGGAAAATTTGAAAGTCCATCTTTCATGGGAATCGGAATAAACTTTTCAGAAGAATTAAACATCACTTTACTAACCAAGTTTTTAAATACTAAAATACTAAAATTTATTAAAATACGGGAGTAAGCCTAAAAAAGTTTTGCATTGTTGGTGAAAACAGAACAGCAGCAAAACTTTATAATAGTTTTGTTTAGATTTGTTGACGTTGCAGGATATTTGACAGGTTAACACTGAAAAATAATATTAAATCTAAAAATAAAAAATAATAAATAAACAAAATTACTTTTAGAAACAATTTACTTCTTCGTTGATAGTGCTACAAAAGCGCGCATGAATTTAAATGACATTAGTAAGTGAAACCCATAGTTGTTTGATATTTATTTGAACTGTAAGTTTCTGGGACAAATTAAGATGATTTTAGGTAGGAAATTTTATTTTAACCCTTTTTTTATTAAAATTAAAGTTTCATTGCCTGCTTCAGCTCAATGAGCACTAGCTTGTCAGGGAAGTAAAGGTGGTCTATGCGCAATGTTGACCATATCGCCACAATCATGCCGTTGGTCGCGAAATTATGGAGCCTTAAACTCTATGACCCTCCGGCCAACAACGGGATTTTTGGGACTACTTTACTTTGCTTTATGTTTCATTGTTCTCCATTAAACCCTGCATATTTTGCAGAAACACATAACCTAACACGCAACTGAGAACGGAAGTCATGTACTGCATTTTAATATTGCGAAAATATAACTTTTAAGATTTTCTCTTATGTCCTTGAAAAAATTCGCACTTTTTATTAGTTTTCATACAAATGTACTGGTGAATGTGTGAAAATTTTAGCAATTCTATATTAAATTTTTTACAATTTTAAGGAAAGTTCCGTATTAAATATTAATAATTTCAATGCTACTTTATGCTAATATACACAAAAATAAATTTAAAATGTGTTTTATACGGATTTAATATCCTTAAAAGCCTTGCGAAGTTTTAAATTGCATAAAATGATAGTTTAATATTTGACGCAACTGCAAGATTGAAAATGTACATATTGATGAATTAAAGTTAAGCTTTTTAATGCATCATAAACATAAGAGAAAATACATATTTTTGCTCGAGTTAAAGTTGAAACACCAACTTCAAGTAATTGCTAAAAGTATATATAAAAAATTTAAAGATTAAAACATGCAAGATTTTGCTTATTATTTTGCAAAAAGTTTTTAATTAACATGGTGTGTAAGAAACCAGTTTTCAAAAATTCAAGAGATGAAGTGACATAATGATTTGTAAGAAGCTTTCATATAAACTAAAACTAATAATTCCAGAGCAAAACTTTATCACGAGAATGTTTAAATTAAACATAACTGAAGACAGAGAGGAAAATAATTAAATGTCAAACAGTGTAAAAATGAACGACGTGGAAAAATATTCTCATGAATAATAAAATATAAAATGAGATGGGTTTTCTAAGATGAAAAACACTTATCGCACGGAAACTAAAATAATTTATCTTTCATAACACATAAAGATGTAAACTTAATCTTCCAAGAAAGTGGCATTCTTTATTTATTGCTCAGAGAGTTTATGAACTGAATATAATTGAGTGATTGATTTTATCTCTATATCCACAAGGCTTAATGAGGTATTCATCGGTTTTATTCCAAAATCTTTTAGAGTTATTTTACTCTAATTTCCATAAACGCGTTAATAGTTTATTATAATTTCTATTTTACTATTTTTCAGTAATACTGTTTTAAGTTAAAAAATAAAATGAGTCCATGGTATTAAAAGCGATAAAAGTTTTAAAATCACTTAAAAGGAAATGGTTAACTTCATAGTTATGGTGATATAAATGATAGAAAAATTATGAAACTATAAAGATTTTAGAAAGTTTGAAAGTTTGGTTTAGTAAGTTCATCTATTACTTTATAGGAAAGTACATGTTTAAGAAAATGCGTAGGCTGCTTATCTCAGATTCGCTACCATGTTTATTCGAGGGCTTTCAATTTTATTTTTATTAAGCCTTTATTTTTATTTTTTAAGCATTTAAAGGTTTTTAAGAGAAAACTAAATGGACTAATGGACTTGACCATTTTTTTAATATTTTCCATTCGATCGTTTGCAACGGCTCATAGTAATTCTTAATCTATTTAAAAAATCGATTACCATTATAAAATTCGATAAAATGAACTTTGAGGTAAAATATCTACATAAATGCAAAATGAGTAGTCATTAATAAAGAAATAAAAATTTTTACCGTAGTTTTGTTATACGAAGAAAATTCTGGTAAAATTACCAAACTGACTGGTAATGACATTTCTAATAAAAAAAAACATCATTTTGGGTAATAAAACAAAAATTTATGGTATTTAAATTATTATTTTGTTATTTTTTTCGTTCATAGTGTTGGTTTACCAGAAATTCTGGTTTTCAAAATTATAGTGCTAAATACGACACATAAGTAAAAAGTGGAAAACTAAAAAGTAAATTTATCCGTTTAATTGTTTTTATTTCATGCTCTGTTGTACCTTGATAAAAGTACCAAATTTCACCAACTTCTATCACACGTAATAAAAACACATTTTGTAGTTAATTCACCAAAGTTTTTACCAAAGAACTTCGGTAAAAATTGCCATGCTCTTTGGGTGTTCCCATACAGCTGGAAACGCGGTAAATTTTACCATATTTTGGGAGTTTTGACCATACTTTTGTTCTCAGTGTACTAATATTAATTTTCTAAGCATTATTCAACAAAATAAAGTTTCAAAAGAAATATTATTACAATAAAACAGATTAAACTAAGTATTTTCTAAAATCTACCACAAAAAGTAAGTCTCAAAAACAAAAGAAAAAAAAAACAAAGTAAGAAGAAAATAGTTTTTACTAAATAAAAATTGAACATAAAAGCTATTTTGGTAAGGTTTTTTCGTGGATTGACTAATCATTTAATCTAAATTTTCAAGCTATTTTAAATTATAATAATGTTTACATTTTTTTTTTATAAATGCTAACAATCATGTTTTTTATATTGATTGCGAAAGAAACCGCATCAATAAATTTTCTTTCTAAATCATACAAAAATCATTTTTTCGTTCATAGCTATTAACAATCTTTTTTGAAAATATTTATTCTTCATGGTGATAAAACAGGCTAACAATCACGTGAAAAGGATAGTAATGTTTTTTATTTTTTCAAAGTTACTCAACAACAAACACTTTAATTAGTTTCCAATAACGGAAAGCAGCACACAAAACAATTAATCACGAGGATGAAGTAAATATATTGATTAATGTTTTTAACAAAGTTTTTTGAAGGACCATAAGTGTATTTTAGACTCGAGATTGAAACAGAAAAAGATAGATTATTGTGGTATCAAAAAGAAAGGATCAATTTGGAGAAAAAAGTGCTTTTCTGAACTATTTGATGGTGGAAAAAATCTCTTAAAATATAAAGAAAATCATAGTTTTCTTATTCGATAGAACTTTGTAGATAAATATGATAATTTTTATGTTTATTCAAAGAAGTGGAAGAAAGTTTTACGATATTCTGCAGAATTTTTTAAAATTATATTCCGCATAATCTATAACATTAAAAATTTAGAATAGATTGGTTGAATAATTACATAAATAAACATGCACACAACTTTTATTTTCATGATTTGAGATGAATATGAAAAAAAATATTCAAAGAATTGAATTCCGATTACAATTTGAATTATGATTTGTAAATTAAGATTTTTAAAAGCATACATATTGAAGAGTAAGACCGTAAAACAAAAAAATAAAGTAATATAAAATAAATTATTTGATATCATGTAACACTTAATCAGAATGTAGTAATTTAAGAACGTGCACACCATGTACCGTGCATTAAAAAAATAAATATCTGACCACCCTAAATAAGTTTTGATCTAATGATCAGATATTCACGTTCTAAGAGTCATTCTTAATGATTTGAGGGGATGACCTCAAATGTGTAAATTAAATAATCAAATACGCTGAAGAACAATTATATAATTAATTTTAAACTTTATAGCATTTTATTTTATATAGCTATTTTCAATTATTCAATAGTATGCAATTCAATAGTATATTTTCAAATGAATAAAGGTATGTGACAAGAATCTGTTTTGGTTCAGGGGAATTGTCGACACAAATCAGCGTTTCATATTATATATAATAAACAATTATAATACATTTTTGTATTACATCTTGAATACTAACAATTTCTCACACTCAAAACAAAAACACATATATTAACGAAACAATACAATTTATATTTGAAATACTGACTATATTTGCTTTGATATCCATATATTTGATGGCATGGGTGAGTTTGTTTCCCATATTGTTACATACAAATTTTGTCCGAAAGTGATCCAAGCTACATGTAAATAAAAATTTTCCTCCCTTGTTTATTTTGTTTTCAAAATATTTTTGAGTAAAGGGCTTTCGAAGTATCAATTTTCCTTTTTTTACTAATCGCAAAGTTACAGGACCGAAAAAATTGAACTTCACTTGTTTAAGGCAAAGAATTTATCAAACTAAGAATTAATAATTTAACTTAATGGTTTATTAATTGTTTTAAATGAATTAATTAATCATTTTAACAGTACATAACTAATTTCAGGTTTATAATTATTAATATGTGCAGCAACTTTAAAAATGAGGGACTAGGCATAGATGTTCTTTCCCTCTCTGTACTATACGTCATTACTGTAGGAACAAACTTATTATTTCGCAATTCTATATGTCTTGATTTTCTTTCATTTTTCATCTCTATTTATATTTGAAAATCAAAAATAAACTTTTTAATTATAAAAACAAAAGAAAAATGGTGATTACAAATTTAAATTATCTAACTAGATAAAACCAGTGAAGATTTCGCCATCCATTAAGTTTTAAAAACACAAACAGCTCCAAATGACACGCTCGTAATAAAACATGACGCAGACAAGTCCTTTAACAATAGTTCTACAATTTATTATGCATTATTGAGAGCTTAATAGTAATTGGAAAGCGGAGATTAGAATACAATAAAAGGGAGAAAATTCAATACAATGAAATCTGCAAAATCAATTTACCGAAAAGCGATGAGGAATTTAAGCGATTTCTTTTATTGATGAAATAATGAATCTTTCTTCTATTTTTTCGTATTTTGACAATTAAACGCGGTGCTAGAAACAATGTTGAAAATGAACGTAATAGAAAGAATAAAATAGTTAGAATCGTTCTTATTAAAGCTTAATGATAATTGCATTTACGAAGATAAGTTTTGTTTGACTAATCGCATTGTTTCTATTTTTAGATAAATTTAATGTCACGTTTAGTGCAATTTCTAATAGAATATCAATGCGATGCAATTTAAAGTAATTTTTTTATTAATTTATTTTAATTATTTTTTGATAAATTATTATTACTGTTTTCAGGTATAATTCATATGCTTACTTTTGAGTGTATAGGGTACTAATAATGCATGTTTTATTCATAGTTATATTTTATCGAAAAAAATAATAATTTTGGTAAAGGGAAATTTTATCTGCAAAAGCCTAAAATTAAAGATTGTGAAGGATGCATAATTTATTTTTCTAAAAACATAAGCGAAAAAGATATTTTAATCAGTTATTACACATTCTTCAAAAATGTATAGTATAGATAGGAATAAATTAGAATGGAAGCATATGCGTTTCTTTTCCTACCATCTGCTTAGTATTTGATGTATATTTTACTGAAAGACATTTTGCAACTAAATTGCATCTGTAGTTTTTAAATCATTTGTTATGATCAGAATTAAAATAATTAAAATGCAGAATTAAAATAAATCGTAATAGCTAAAATGTTTAAAAACATTACAATTGTCACAGAAATTTAAACTATATTAATACAATTTTTAATTAGTTTGCTCAGAGATTTATGAGCAAACGTTGAATTTTTTTTTATTTCACATAAAAAGAAACTTCTTCACGTTAAGAATTGCGCACAATTTTTCTATGATCTCTTCCATTACAAAGTGATGTTTTAAAAAACTCTCTCTGTATGAAAAGAAAAAGTCTGCATGAATGTTCGCAATAATTCAAGAACGGGAGCAGCGATTTGAATCGTATTATTTTCACAGTTAGCAATGGGTNGGGGGGGATAGTAAACACTTGCCACTTTATGGTGGTGTGAAGTTCAGGCGTAATATCGAAATTACGAAACTTCATTGTTGAAAATAATTTTAACAGATTCAACGTTACTTAATATTTTTTAGAAGAGGTTTGCTGATGGACTAGGCGTTTTTTTTTTCTTCTATAGATTGCGAAGTATTTTTGGAGCATTTAACAATAATTTCAATTTGTCTAATTTTAGTTGTTCTCGCGTGAGGTTAAAAAAATGTGTATTTCCTTTATTTTGACATGCGCTATCAAGGAAAAAATGTCTTTACAAAATGCTTTAACAGAAATAAAGGGAGACATGGACCCCGGAAGAGAAATATTTAATGGAAGCTCTCTTAATTCGTAGTTTAAATACCAAAGCAAAAAACTGTGCTAGAAGCAAATACGCAAGGTAACGTAAGTTAACAAAAAAGTAAGAAATACTGTATTTAGACGTCAGGGATAGTTTAAACATAGATTATTCAGCCGTGGGGGATTAGGGGATAGAGCGCTCGCCTCCTAATAAGATGAAGCGATTTCAAATCTCAGCGATGACTGGTGGAATTGAATGAGGAGCCTGCATGGTAATTTTTTATTATTTAAAATGAAACTTCAAACCTTTTTTATGACGATACACACCAATTTTAGTTCAGTGGGTTAACTAGTTATTTTATAATTAATCTTAGTGGCTGGGTGGCGCAGTTGGTTTGTCGTCGGCCTTCTGAGCGCAAGTCTGCGGGTCCAGACACTGGATTTTCGGGATGCAGAAAATCCTCAGCGGCCATGTCGTGTGATTATGCGGCATGTAAAAGATCCCTGGAGTGCCTTATTGGCTCTTGGCATTTCCGGCAAAATTAAATTCCTAGTGCACTTTAGCATCCAAATAGAGTCTCGGTGCTGCCATCTAGTGTGGCAGAAACTAGACGTCCAAATTAACATGACCAACGGTATCTCACCCATTGTGGTGGTCCTGAAAGAGTGGATACCACCTCTGGAGAAAGCACTAGATCTGCTCATCGGTAAGACCGATTGTGCAGCTCATTGGAAATAAAAAATAATTAATATTTAAAATTGATCACTTAGCCACGATCCCCAAAACTCAGTTTTCCCATCTCTGATGATGAACAATACGACTCCCATCTCCTTCTCATACACTGAAAATGCATTCCATCGCTCGTAGAACAATGATTAAATTTCTCAACAATAACTCCAAGCACTTACAGCAAGTATTGTTTTATATCAGTTAGTAATACTTTAACTTTATTAGAATGTTTTGCTTCTGATTAAGCTTCTCTGAAGGAATCATTCATTATGCTGAAATAAAATGTTTATGAAATGATTTTTTTTAAATGCTTTTCTCTTTTTTTCATTTCTTTGAAATGAAAGGATTTTATTCTTAAAGAGTAATCGTGTACAGGTTATTCCTTTTTATGAATATTTTTTTTCCTTAAAAGACCTATTTCGTTTCATTCTGCTTTAACTTAGTTATTTAAAACACACGTTCTTATGTTTTTTATTTTATTGAAATCGAAATTTTAGAGTTAAAAATAATAAATTTTATTTTTGTGTAGTTGGGTGGCGGAAAAATATAAAAAGAATTAAAATAAAAAAATGGAAGTGCTTAAAATCATTTGCATCTCTTCTAATAGCAATTAAATAAAATATTTTAGAAGTAAATAATAAGAAATAAGAGACATTTTGAAAGAGAGTTTTTAAACGTTATTTCCCTGAAAAGTTTCAATTTAAAATCTTATACATTTCCATTTCTTCTGTCTGAGATCAAACCAGCATGGAATTTTTTAAACAATTCATTCTCAAATATATAATTTTATTAAAAATGAACCAACATTAATAAAAAAAAAATAATGCTCTTCAAACGTTATTTAAAAAAAGGTATAAATTAGGACAGCAATTTGAAACTTTTTTTTTTGTCATTCATCAATTTATTTGTTGATTTTTTTTATTTATTTATTATTTTTTTTTTGCCAAGAGCACCCACAAAAAGTTTCACATAAGGGGAAGGAGAATTAAACCGGAGAAAAAAAACATTCCTCAAATTATAATAAAATCATGTTTTCAATTCGTTTCTGTAATTTTTGAAATTTTAAAAAACAATTTTTATAATTTATTCATTGTCACTAAAATAGCGAATTTTGAAACAAATTTCACAATTTTAGCAATATTTAAATTTGAAAAAAAGAAAATTAAAAAATCATACTTCATTTTAATTCTTGAAGAAGAAATAGTACTTTATTTGCATCACACTTAAAATTCGTTAACTTTTCTACACACACGCATAATAACAATTCACTATTATGTTTTTATAGTTTTTTTTCCTTCTTTTTTTGTAAATTTTGTATGAATTTTCTTTTTCGAAGTGCATCTTACAAACATATTTTAGCTAATAATGATGTAAAATTTTGAAATACAACTTCTGCGCCCAGTTTATTACTTTGAATAAATTCAATATTACGCACAAGAAAAATTATTACAAATAAATAATTATTTATTTTTTGAAGCTTTTCAGGAGAAAAACTTTTAAGAATAAAAAAAAAACTGAAAATGCATAAATAAGGGTTTAAGAATTATTTGAATCTTTAGTAAAGAACTAAATCTAAATCTTAAATAATTCCATTTCCTATCAGGGACCATAAGGTGAAAAATTTTGAAGCAGTTCTTATTTCTAAATATAGGCCAGTTTACAAAATCGATATTTTTGAATAAAAAATATCAATTCTCAAAACCAAGTATCCTTCTCTCCCTGCATTATATCAAAAAGTTAACACAATTTCGGCAGGAATAAAAAATATTAAAATAAAACTCTTTTGTAAGCAACATCTTGACATATGACAAGTTTTGACTAGTAGATTCGGCTAGTAGATTTTGACGTCATAAGTAATCCCCGCCTGTTTTTGAGTCACGTGATGTTAGTTTCGTGTTTAGCTAATTTTAAGTTATGATTTTAAAAATTTCAGGTTACTTTTGAACTAACTGATTTGATTTCCTAGAGTTATACGTTATGGACTATTCAAAATAATCAAGATTACACAATTACCCTACTCATGGATGCTCCTCATTCCGTACCCGGCTCGCACCGACCACAGTGCTGATGTAAAACATCCACAGTGGTAGACGCATCATGGGTTAGAGTCACCTTGCCGTTAGGCTAACCATGGGAGATTTTCGTAGCTTTCCTCTCAACGTTACCCAAATGCGAGTTAGTTTCATTAAAAAATCCAAAACTCCTCCACTTACGGCAAATTTCTTGTCTTCAGGCTCCTATTCAAAATTAAAAGGCTATGGACCAAGGCTAAATTACATTGGTAGTTGTAAACCCAAAAGTTGGGTCGGCTGTTCAACGACGGTTATGAAATTTTTTTTAAGTGTTTACATTTGTTAATCACTATAGTCCATTCCACCTTAAGTTGGCACTGGAGAGAAAGGTAGGAAATGTAAAACTCCGCCTTTGAAAAGTAGTTCTTCACTATTTTGGAATTAATTGCAGTTTAAATGCGCGTACAAATATAAATAAATGTTGCATAGTAAGAAAAGTATAGCTTGAAACATTCATTAGAAGTTTTTTATGTTTAAATGTATTTAACTTATAAATACCTTCTCAGTAAAGCGAATGTACAAAGAAGAAGGAGGTGTTTTAGTTTGGCGCTGAATTAGTTTTCAAGGACAAGGAATTGGCTCATTGGCTATGTTTCTACACTGGTCAGTCAGCTTTTCCATTCGCCTTGGCTTTGCTTAAGTGTCCTATCTCTTGTGCAGTTCTTATTTCGTTTCTTTTTTCTTTTTTTGTATTTGATTACTTAATTTTCTAAATATTAACCTCATCTGTACAATATTTAATGAAAAATTTTTTCCCCTCAGAATAAATTAAAAGAAGNGGCAAATTTCTTGTCTTCAGGCTCCTATTCAAAATTAAAAGGCTATGGACCAAGGCTAAATTACATTGGTAGTTGTAAACCCAAAAGTTGGGTCGGCTGTTCAACGACGGTTATGAAATTTTTTTTAAGTGTTTACATTTGTTAATCACTAATACTAAAGCATTTTGTTACCTAATAATAATACTAATTAATTTTGACACCTTTTTATTCTTTATTATTCTTTAAATGAAAGTATCATAACATTTATAACATTCACTTTTCGGATTGAAAAATTATTTATTTATTTATGCAATTTTTTACGTAATATTTTACTTTAAAGTTTACTTTTCACTTTACTTTTATTTACACTTTATTTTAAATTTTATGCTTTATTTGAATTTATTATTTACATTTTGCTTTATTTTATTTTTCACCCTTTACATTACTTAGTACTTAACGCTTTAGTTTACTTTATATTTTCCGTTTTACTTTTGTATGCTTTAAGCAGTGTTTTTATATAGTACACTTTACTTGACTGGCTTTTATTAAACTTTTTAAAAGTAACAATAAAATATCTAAGAACAGGCATTGGTATGCACAATGCATTGAAAATTGACTGATGAATAATAGTTGAATATTACGAGGCCCGTGAAATCTCAATAATGCTAGATTTCTAGTTATTCTGCACTTAAACTCATACCGGTTCTTCGCCAAAATGGGCTTCAAGTATTGAATCAGTAATTCAATCATCTATAGAAATCAGTTGTAAAGACAGATTTTAAATTTTTAGTTGATATATATTCCTCATTTACTTAGTTTTTGCTGTTTACGTTTAGTCTTAGTGAAAAAATTTCCTACAAACACAATTCATTGGCTTTCAATAAGACCTTTCTATTGCTAACACAAAAGTAATTAACAAAAGCAAATGAGCACAGAGGCTTATATTGAATTGCTTTATTGTTATTTTGTTTTATTGTCCATCAAAATCACCATTGGATTAATTAGCACATTTGTTTTCTTTAAAATGTTTGCATTTGACGTACTGAACATTTTAACAACAACAAACTCACCATTTGTCAAATCTAAAAATTTCCGTATAGCAAAATGTAACGAACATGTTAGTAGCAAAAACTAAATCCACTCTCATTTGAGCAATATGAGTTTATATTAATGTTTATTAACTTTGATATTTTCTGGAATTTCGATTGTATGATTCCATATCTTGAAATACTCGAAATTTTATTTATTTAAAAAAGTGAACCCGCTGATCATGATGGGCAGCTATTGCTTTAATAAAAATGAATTTTATAGTGGAGTTAATTATCGCAGTTTAAGCTTTAAAGAAGTAATATATATTTGGATTTTGAAATTATTTACAAGAATAATTATTTTCCTCACGAATGAATTAAAATAGTATAATGAAGTACAGTAACTATATATTGTTAAAAATGTGATAAATTTTTAACCTTCTACTAGAACTTGTATATTTGTATCATCTTTCCCAAAAGCGTTGGTTGCTGTACAGGAAAAGAGTGACGAATCTCTTCTGTCTGGTGATATCACAGTAAGTGTTGACGTTTTTCCATTTGGTGTAAGTTCGTTCTTGATGCTGTATCTGAAAAATTAAAAAGAGTACACAATTAATAATTAATCCTTAAATTCATTACACATACATCTAAATAATCATAAAAAATTAAAAAATTAATAGCTAATTCTAACAAAAACAAATATTGCAAGTTTTTCACAGCTTTAGCACGCTATAAAAGTGGTTACGAAAAAAAAGAAAAAACCTTAATAATTTAATAAATTTTAACATAAACTTCACATTATTTCGTAAGGAAATTATACCTGTATGAGTTCTACAAGATCTCTAAGCATTAAAGTAGTACTTTAAAGAAAGAATTTCTACGAGCTTTAATGTAAATTTGGTATGAGTGTTTACGGCCTACCTAAAGGGATAAGTACGGAAGAAACTTGCTTTATTACGGTAAATTTTGACTATAATGAGTTGGTCCTGAACAACACATCATGCAGAATAATCTGAATGTCTACAATTTTTGTTTTGATGTAATTAATTTAAACTTCTAAAGTCATTTTTATAAACAATTTTCTATAACATAAATTCACTTGAGCGGACAAAAATTAAAAAAAAAAAATGGAACTATTGTAGTTTTGTTAATTGAGTCGGTATATGTCATTCAGATTTGTGCATGCTTTTGTTGTTTCGATAATTAACGATTTATTGATTATTTACGTTTTTTAATCGTGTTCAAAGAATGGGTATCAAACCAGTAATGTAGGTAAGAAATAAAATATATTCATCCATTTTCCACAGAACTAACTTTTCACTATTTTAAATTAAGAGCAAACAATTTTTTTGTTTTGAATTGCCTAAAATAGTTGTAACGGAAAACCAATTGTAAGACAATTGTTACAGTTTTCAAGTAAATGGTTTTGTTTTAAGTCATATGAAGCAGAGCATTTTTATGTATCATAAAAGTATGCTTTCAGTATATTATTTAAGGAACGAAATATGGTTGGTCTTAAAGCCTTTGACCACAGTTCCCCTGTCAATTGCTGTATTTGACCAGCGTTTTTATAGCATATTACACAGGCCTTGATTCACATATCCATTTCCATAAACTACTGCTTGGAAATTTCAATGCTGAATTTTATTTTCTGAAATATAATTTATTAAATATAAAGGAAAAGAAGTAAAAAGTAGGAACATTAAGCTCATGCAATAAGAATTTATAAGATAGAAGATAATTATTTCAAATTATTTTCTTAACTTATGTATAAATTCAAATTACAATAAGTATTAATTTTCTGCGTGTCACAAAATTCATTCAGCTTTATTGAAATATTGTTTAATAATTAAAGAAAATTGCGAAGAAAGAGGACTGAAGACAGAAAAATGACTCATATCCTTTTGAAGTTGTTTTTCCCATAAAACTCTTTTCTTAAGATAAAAGTTTTCTGCAAGATTTCGAATTTGTTTGGACCTTGATTTAGACTGAACACAGAAAAAGAAAAACAAAAGTATGTGGATAATTCATGAATAATTTAAAATTTTATAAGTTCATCTTGAAGTATTTGAGCACGTTATAGTTGCTTTAAGATTAGAGGGAAATGTTAAAATTTTTCCCAAAAACTGCTTTTAAATTTTTTTTCGATAGAGTTTCAGCATTGTAACTTTCATTATAGTATCTTTAACAATTTTCCAAAATATATTTTCGACTGTATTTTCAAAATATATTTTGATATTGAAACTTATTAAAATAGGAATATAAGATTTGCATTCCTTTCTCTTGTAAGAGACAAAATTTAAAAAGTTCCAATGCATTTATACCTTTCAAAACTTATCTTTAAACACAAAACATACATAAATTATTAATTATGAGCTTATTATGCATTGTGGAATTTATTTGAATTAACATTAGATTTAATAAGTTCAAATTTTTCTTTTAAAAAATTCCTTTTCTTGTATATGTTATTACACACATCATTTTCACAAATGATTAAAATTCTAAGCTGGAATTATTGATGTTATTTCCTCTCGTGAGAGATAAATTTTAAAAATTTGAATGCATTCATAACATTTCAAACTCATCTTAGATGACGAAACAAATATAACGCAATAATTACGAGCTTTTAGTGCATAGTGACGTTTACTTATATTCTCATTAAATTTCAAATAATTCAAATATTTCTATAATAATTCCAATAGCAATTTCTAATAATTTTTAAAAAATAGCTCTTTTTGTATATATAGCATTTTTACACGCAATGTTATCACATTTTTTTTAAAAAAACTCGAAAATAAGTTGAGTTATAGATGATATTTTTAAGTTAAGAATGTACAAAACCAATGAAAAATTAGTTTATTTAGGGGCTTATTTAGGGGACTGTTTACTGATAAAGTTATTAAGAATTCTGTGTAGCTCTTCATTAACTTTTGATAAATTTATAAATTTTGTGATGGTCATTAATGAAATCAAAAGAAATTGCTTTAAAATATTGAATAAGACTGAAAACTTAGATATAAAATATAAGTATTTTTTAATTTTTGGTGCTTTAAACTAGCTTTTTTTGTCATATAAACTAATATGATCTAAATTATTCATGATTCCTCTTTAGTTAAAACGATCAATGCTTGCCGTATGCTTGTAATATCATATGCTTGCTGATAATAATACAATATTGTCTTTTTGATGTGAATTAAGTATTTGAAAATTGGTTTAATAGAGACTGAGTCAAACGATGTATTAATTGATAAAAAAATTAAACAAGAAACTAAGATAATCATACACAGAAAGCCTTTAATTCGAAAAGAACGTGCTAGGGCTGTAACCATGATGAAAAAAAAATCAAATTATTGATTCATGATTCCTCTGTAGTAAAAACGATAAATGGCTTTAGAAATGATATGATAAAACTAATTAATTGCAAAGTGAGAATTGAAAAACAATGATTTTTGGTTTAATGTTATGTGATAATTCCATTTCAACCTTCTCTCTCTCAGTAATTTTTTACTCACTGCAAAAATATACACGTATAGAGGATAAAAGGAAATTTTCGCAGTAGTGACAAAATGGATCCGTTGATTGAGTTTTCCGTTTCAATACTAATTTCGTTTTGATAGCTTATTCATAATTTTCTACATCTACAGCTCATAGTATATTTCTACAGCGCATAGTCAGAGTGCAATAGAGTAACTTGCTGATAAGTAGTTTCTAGTTCAGACAACTTACAGATGGATTAAAACTGAAATACTGAAATTGCAGAAACGCAGTGAAGGTGCTCCTCAGAATTCAACTCTTGTAATTACAACCTATTCTGTATAACATAAGGATGCTTATAAAAGAATTGTTTCAACAGGGCATCTAACACTAAAACATAGAATCAACACTCCAATGCATTCGAATAATCTCTGATTAAAATACAATTCGAACATTACGCAGATGTTTGTTGTAATTTTATAACATTTTAATGAATAATATTTATATTATTACTAACAGTATTTGCAATTCAAAATCTAAAAATTTATTAAAATAAAGTATATAGTTTACAATTTTTTAAAAGTAGGTAATAAAGCAAATAAATTATTAACAATTTTAAATTTAAGACTTTATATTTTGTTTTTTTAATATAAATAATAAATAGAAATATGATCATTTTTATACTATAATTGTGAAATATTTAATCATTTATGATTTATATGTCGATGATATTACAAGTTCAGTAATCAACCCAACTAAGTTCTTTCAGATTATTCTCTGTCAAATAAGAATGCTTTAAAGGTACAAGTTTCAACAAAACATCAACAACTACATTAGAAAATCAGCTCTAATGGATTATTCTCCTTTATATAAGACTACTTTAGAGGAAAATGTATTAAAATAAAGTTTATAGTTTATAATTTTTTAAATTTTTTAAAATACAAATTAATTATTAAGAATTTTAAATTTAAGACTTTATATATTCGTTTTTTTTAATATAAGTTATAAATAAAAATTTAACTATTTTCATACTATTATTGGAAAATTTTGTAATCATTTATGATTTATATGTTGATAACATTAAGAGTTATCTATTTAACCCAACTCAGTTCTTGAAGATTATTCTCTATCATATTAGAATGCTTTAAAGGTACTTGTTTCAACAAGGAATCTACAACTACATTATACAATTAGCTCTAATAGATTATTTTCTATCATATAAGACTGTTTTATATGTTTTAGCAAGATATCTACAACTATATTAAATAATCAACACTTTTAGATTATTTTCGATTATACAAGAATGCTTAGGAGACATAGATTTCAACAAGACATCGATTAGTATGCCAAACAATCAGCTCTCCAAGACTTCTTCAAAGTTTAGTTCAGTATTATTTTAGATTAATGAATAATATTGAGTTCATTACTGATAATAATGAAACGAAAATTATAATTATTTCCTAACAGTTTAAGTTTTTTTAAAATAAATGTTGACTTTTGACTTTAATGTCAGATAAAGTAATTTTTAAAAAGTTAATCAAATGTTTGCTCCTAAAACTATATGCAAAGAAACAGTTAATTGACAATACAGCACATATTCTATAATCACTTTTTTAATAAAGAAATGTTTATTTTTGATTTATAATCTTAGAACAAATGCATAGTAGGGAGTTTGTCAAGAAAATTTATTGACGATTAAGGTAGAAAATTATTTTTTTAAATTAACAATGATTTTGGATAGTGCAAAACTAAAGTGGTTGCAAATTTCAATAAAAAAAGAGAAATGTCTCTTCAAAAACAAAGCAAAATAGATCAAATATTTACACGAATATTAATTTTTGCTTCAAAAGATATATTCAGATCAACACCGTAAAAGGGAATCAAAGTTATTATTTTTATCATTATTTTTAAGGAAACAAATTTCATCTCTGTATCCAATGTCTGAAAATTCAGCTATATATTGTTTTACATGATTTTTACTAAATGTTTAAATCATTAACATTTAGTTAAAAATCATGTAAAACATGATTTTTAACTAAACGTTAATTAATAAGTAGTAAAGGTTAATGAATGCGAAATTCATAACATCTAATTGGAGTTTTTTAATAAAAATACTTAGTTTATTTAAAAATGAATTTATTTAAGAATGAATTTCTTTTTGATATTGGAGCTTCAAATATTATTTGAATAAACAAATTAAAATCATAAAAAAAAGATAAAATCTTTAGTGAACTTAGAAAAGAAACTTCAATTTGATTTTACAATTTTTCAATTTAACATAAAATAAGTTATCATTAAAAATAAAAATTTATTTCGTGAATAGTTAAATCTATTGCATTTAATTATCTTCAAATGAACTTTTAAATTCATTTACTTAATCTTCTTCAACATATTATTCTATTGTAAGTATTCTTCAAAGCTCTTGATTCTTTAAATAAACTTTAAAAACCATTAAAATTAAAATACAGAAAAACACGAAAAGTTAAAAATAGTCACTTTATCATATAATTTAATGATAAATTAAGCTTAATTTATCGTCATCAAAAAAGCTTTTCAGAAGTAATTTTTGAAAACATTAAAAAATATTTATTTGCATTCTAAATGTATTCAAATGCATTAGTCTACTTAGTTTCACGTTATCTGTTTGCTCTTTAAGTTTCATTTTAGTAATCATATTTTATAAATATTTTAAATTGCAATTATATTTGTTCAATAAATTTCTAAATTTTTACCTAAATTAGATTTCTATCTACGTTAGTGCTTATTAAGAGTTACTTTCGTATGAAACAGAGTTTGTGCATTTATTCTAAGAAATTCTTTTATAAGTATTTATTAATTCCCCATTATTATAAATCTATATATGGCTGATTCAAGATTCTAGCAATTCATTCTCCAGTTTTATAACTACTTTTTGAAACATATATATATATATNTATAAAATTTTGTACGAAATTAAAATTGATAATATCTCCTTCAATGTAATTTACCTGGAAAATTTTAATTGCCAATATATGAGTAGAATTTTTTAATCTAAACATATTTCATAATAATACATTATTACAATATAAGTTTCAAAACTTCATAATATATTTCAAGACTTAAAAACAAACTGTTATTCGGCACTATCGGCTTACAATATTTCCTATCAGAAAAACCTTTTGTAATATTCTTTGGCATGCATTATTTTTATATTTTGAAAAACATTATCTAATGCAAAAATCATATTCAGATTTAAGTATTATATTTTTCTGATATTATCTTATGGGAACTCAGCAACTAAGAAGAAAATAAAACTGCTTAAATTTTAAAGTTAAGTTAGTAATAACTCTGCTTTTAATATATTGTTCATTCTAAATATTTTTTGTAGATAATTTTTAAAAAAAAATTGTCTCAATATTTAATACGACAATATCATAACTTCTGACTATAGAAATATAATAGATGTCTTAGAACTGAAGAAAGTAAAGTAATATTAAAACAACAGAATCTGTTATGGAAAATAAAATAATAAAAAAAAAACATCGAATAAGACTTTTTATAATTTTTTAAAAGTAAATAAAGTAAATAAGCTCGTATAATCTCTATTCAAATGTCAAAAAAAATCTATTGAAAAAGATTTTTTTAAGAACAATGAAAAAGGAAGAAAGTATACGTTGAAAAACTTTCTTTTAATTATTTTTAAGCCTCAGACATTAATGGTATTGGGGATTGAAGACATTTTTACTGGAATTTTTATGCTCAAGATTTATTAAAAAATATGAAAAATAGTTCAAAGGAAATTAAAAATAGATTGTTAATTGAAAAAATCAAGAAAGGGAAACAGCTGCTTTTACATCTTTTTTAAAATGGCTCAATTTTGGATCGTTTCTCTAAGACACTAATGATAATAATGCCACTAAAACTATTTTTGTTAATTTTTTTTTTAAACATGCTTATGTCATTTTCATTTAAATTTTGGAAATTTGAATATTGAAATTGAAATTTGAAATTTAAGATTTTTTCTCAAGAAATTACGTAACAATGAAAAATAAGCAAACATAATAACGTCTCTAAGTTAAAAATTTTTTTTGATTAGAATTAAGTGTCTGAAAATCTGTTTAATATAGACTGATTCAAACGATATATTAAAGGACAAAAAATTTTATTAAACAAAAAACTAACATAATTATACACAAAAAAGCCTTTATTTAAGATAAAACATGCAAGGGCAGTTACCGTGATGTCAAACGAATCACAGATAAGTAAACATCGTCTTAAATTGTTCATAAGGCAAGTCGAATTTCATTAAAAAACGCTTTGATAGGAACAGGTTGGATAATTTATTTGTGAAGTAGAAGTTTTGTTTACTTGTTTGTGAGTTTACCATTTGTGAAACTTGTGCCGTAAGCATTTGAAATAAAAAAGAATCAAGTGTTTTTGTCGTGTCATGCAGGAAATTTCTTTTAATTCCAATGTGATTCGTTAAAGACCATGACAAAATTTTTGAAGGAATTAGACCGTTAGTTAATATTACGATGCTATTTAGTAACAAAGTACTGAGATATGGATCCATATATAATAGTAAGCGTACACAGTAAATTTTGCTGACATAAAAAGAAAAAAAATCTACTAAATTGTGAATTACTGAAGTTTTAGTATACTATTTATATGCAGATTTGATTGACTGCATCAAAAATCTGCAAAGCTATATTTTTGTTTTCATTTCATTAACACAATGTTAATGGAATGAAATAAGATACCGTTTAAAGAACACTCTGGATTTATCCGTAAAATTCAATTTACTGTAAAGTATTTTTTTCTTAAAATCCATTATAACGATTTTTATTTTTTCATTTATTTTTACCGAACAAAATCTTTTTACCGTAAAATATTATAACGTAACTTTTACAGTAATATTTAGTTAATTAGAGTCCTTCAGTGATTTCACAGAAAAATTATTAATGCAAAAACTGCGGTACATCAGAGTTTTTGTTCCGTAAGATGTCCCTGTAAAAATGGATTTCCCGATAAAATGGGTACCGTATTTTGATACGGAAATTTTTACAGTGAAATAAACTAACGTTTGTTTCCACTTGTTTAGAGAATATTGGAAAAATCAGAATTATTATTGTATGTCCTTTTTAGTCTAATTTAGATAAAAAATACTTTTATTCAAGTTTTTATTCGTAAAGTAGCAAATATTTTTTATTCGCAACGGAATTATGAAATATATTCTCCGATCGGGATGGTTTAGAACTATTGGCAATCATACTTAGAGAAAAAAAATCCGGTGAATTACTGTAGAAAAATGCTGTTTAATAAACCGAAATCTACATTACTTTAACTATTTATTTGATAATTTTTCCCCTCATATTGAAGCGGTTTACCGGAATTTGTGGTTTTAAATCTTATAGTTCGTATTATCACTCATTTTGCAAAAAATTCAAAACAGAAAAGCAAATTTGACAAAATAAATCAGTTTTGTGTCACGCTCTAAGGTATCATAATAAAATTACCAAATTTTACCTTATTTTAAATCTTATTATTTATTATAAAAGTTTATTTTATTGTTTATTTTTGAAAATCATTACCCAAGAGTTTTGGTGAAAATGATAGAGCTTTTTGGTATTCTGAAGGAGTTAGAAACATAGTTAGTTTTACCATATTCTGGTAGTTTTGACGATACTTTTTTCTCAGTGTATCTTATCTTAATTTCAAACTGCCTCACTCTTATTGGTATTTGTGCACATTGCTTTACAACTATACAAAAATCTTGCTTCCTAATGAAAGACATTTGAAGCAATGTATGAAAAAACACAAGCCTATAATACTTATAGTTTATATACAAGTAAAGTAAAATTTAAAATTATATAAAATTTAAAATTGAACTTAAAAGAGCTACGCAAATAACATTTACGCTATTCAAATATAAAGGAATAGCATGTTTTTAGGTTAAGAAAATCTTATTTGAAATCGTAGATAATTTTACCTTGTATCAGAATTAGAATTCAGAACAACTTTATCTTTGTACCATTCAATTGTTATTGGTTTTTCTCCAAACGCTTCACACTGGACGCTCAATGAAGAATCCTTTGAGACACGGTGTACTCGAAATGGCGTTTTGAAGTGCGCAGCAACTGGAAATAATTTCTCAGTTAAAATCAAATGCATCAAGTAAAAAATAATTAAAAATAAGTAATAATTAAAAAATAATAGCAAGAAAATTTTAATAAGAAAAATCTAACATTCAGATATCAAAAACTAAGAAATCATGATATTAGTTGCTATAAAAGTAATTGTATAACAATTATTGACGTGATTTAACAATGTTAACAGTTAAGTTACAACTGAGTGCTAACTATATTGTGCCCTTTACATTTATACACATGGCACATTTATAAAGCATTTATTTTCTAAAATATACGGTTTGAGAGGGCAAACTTAAATTATAAATTTTAAATAGTCAATTGTGTAACATCTAAATAATTTTTAAGTGGTCATTGTAATGTTACAAAAATAAGTCATTTCAGACATAAAGTCAAAGTGAATGGTGACATTTTATGGGAACGCATATAATAATAATAATACGCATATATTTAGCATATACTCGGTTTTTCTGTGGTGTTAATGTAAATTAATTTCTAAAGTTCCCATTATATACCCATAATTGAAGTTTTTTTTATTACCTGATCAAATCGATATTAAATTGTGATTCTTAGAAATGTTACTGCTTGAACTGGAATATTTTTTTCAAATCTTGCATAAAAAATTATATTTGTTTCATAAGCGATATGCTCTTTGTTATAAATGTCAATTTTCAAAACTTAAGTATATACTATAATGATGACTAAATTTTGTAATAATTTAATGAATTAAATCATTATGCATATTTTAATCATCAAAAATTTGAAATTTGTTCATTGTTTTCAGAAAAAATTTGTCTTAAAATCAAAATAAAATGAACGATTTTAAAGAAACGCATAAGGAAGAACTTTTTATTTAACAAAAATATCGATCTGTACAGTGTACGATCTGTACAACATCTGTGATGTTGGTGGAAAATAAAAGCAAGTTGTACTCATTGTTTCATACAATTTCAGTCATTTTTTCTCCAAAAGAAAATCGACATTCGATTCTCCTTTCAGAGAAAAAATATATCTCTCGTGAGAGGTATGAAACCTAATCTTAAGGAAACGCAGTAGTAGAAAATATTTATGTTTATAAAATTATTGGTTTTGATGTGCCAATTTGTGAAATTAATTCCTTAATAGCCCATGCATAGTTACAAAAGTTAGCTTTAACCCCCTTCATTCCAAACAAAATCGGCATAGCCATTTAAAAAAACATTTGTATCGGAAAAATATAATTAAAGGAAAAATAATGAAATGCAGCAAATCATCCTAGTTTGTAAAATTGAATAAAAATCTATACATAATTTTATCAATGAAATCAAACATTTAGTACAGATATTTAAAAAAATAACTTTAATCAATATCCAACTTTATAATCGCAACGTTAGAAAAGTTTTCTTTACCTATTTAATTTCTAATTGCTTTGGACTGCTTTTATTTGAATTTAGTACAGTTATAACAGTACTTAATGTAAGTAAGTACAACTAAGACATTCTTACTCGGAAAAAAATAAGGAAAACAAATAGTCATTTTTAATATTCTTGCGAAAAATTGCTTTTTTAATTAATTCTGATTACAATTATGTAATTTTTAATAAAAAACGTTTTAAAATGTACTTATATGATTCGATTATTTCCAATAAAAATTTGTAACAATAAGTATGATTTATCGTCAAAAAATTATATTGTGATACAATAAAATTTTGAATGTTATTAAAACACACTTGCTTACGTATTTAAAATTCAAGATCATCTAACAATTTAGCGTAAAATACATTACAAGAATAATGGTTTGGAAAAACCGAATTTTAAAGTAAAAGAAGTCTTCTTCATTGACAATTTCCTCGAAATATACTGAAGAAATATGATGATATCAAACTTATTATACATTTTTTCCACATTTTTCATAGCTCCAAATGGTTTTTATGTCAAACAAGTAAAGTTAACAAAAGAATTTAATTTTAGAAAATGTCAACAAAATGAAAATAATAAGTGAAAAATAATAATAGCGTATGAAGTTATTCTAAAATAGATTATTTTCTTTTCAATTTACAGCAGAGCACATTCGATTATCTTTAGCTCCAACTTCCGTCATACATAAATGCTCAGCAAGAGGGTCGATAAACGGTTTTAAAAGATGCCAAGTTTTCAAAAAGCGATGAAGCACAACTTTCACCCGGATGAATTTTTCATGCTGAAGACCCTTTTTATTATTCTTTTTTTTTACTCACCGCCTTCTATTGGGTTGTTGGAAGATAGGAATTTTGAATAAGAAGCGTCAGATAAAAAGGGTTGCTCTGTGCAGACCCCCGGAAATTCTGTCAAGCTCGTAGCTTGACACAATAGGGGATCGGTTCAGGGAAATATACATTTTTTCCACCTTACTGAAAAATATCCCAAAGGGAGCTTTAAAGTCAAATTCTCCCCAAATAATTCATATCAACTTCACTTTGCGAACATTGAAAATTTTTAAAGTGCATTTCTTACATCTAAATTTGTGAAGAGAGGGATATCGAAATTGAATTCCTTGAAAAAGCGCGTTTTTATTGTTTTAAATTTGTTTTTTTTTGTACTTTTTCGCAATTGGTAATCGTAAAACGTATATTTTCGTCGTATTAGAAATTTTTGCTTCTTTTATTTTGTAGCGAAGATCTTTTGAAAAATTAATTTTCAGGCAAAGTTTAAAATTTGAAATAAGAATTGGGAATTAAGTTAACTTTCTTTGAGAGAAAGATTACATAAAAGAATAAAAACCTTTACTTTTCTATAATAGCTCTGAATTGTGATATTTGTGCATTATCATTAAATTATTTCTTTATTTAGAAGAAGAATATTAAATATCAAAGTAGTTTTGGTTATATATATATTTGGAATTAATATTCAAAATATAAGGTGGCAAAAGGAATATACCACTAATATGTGTTTATGTTTAAACTTTAATTTAAATTACCATCACAACTACTTCATAGAGTGCTTTTATGATTATGAGTTGTCATATTTATCAGCATAATCATGGTTGATTTTAACGAGTATTTATTATCCGATTTTTATTCATTTATGCTGTTTATTTCTTAAAATTCATAATGATTAGTGAAACTAAGGCTTATGTATACCACAAGGATAGCTAAATTTTTAAGAAAGCTAAGAAATAAAGTACACTGTGAAAATGGATATTCAAATTTCATGAAATTCGTTTTTGACGAATCCGTTTTCTGCTATATGCCCCAAACAAACATTTTGTCAAAGTGACAAAATAGGTATTGTCACTTATTCGAGGAAACGATATTTGTAAATAGCAAAGAAATATTTCACCCCTCTCTTTGTTCAAAAACAAATGTAAAGCTTAATGTACTTAACTTCTCTAACAATCACTTCATGGTGGTCACCATATAGCTGGGTAAATATCACCTTAATAACACGAGAAATGGAACAAAGAATAATTATACGCACACCCGAAACGCGATTTGAACCCAGGATCATCCTGGGACGGGGGCAACTCCTTGACCTGCAAACATACTAGCCGTCTTATTGCGTCTATATCTTTTCGATCGCCTAGTCTTATCCCAATTCAGTCATTCTATTTAACAGTCTCCCACAATGGACTACGATGAGGTTTCAAGTTGAGTTACATTTTCGTCATATATTTGAGATTTCCCATTTCGTCACTAATCACGTGATTTCGTAATAAAAAAGATATTAACTAGTGAAATATAGCTCAAGGAGAGTTAATTGCTTTTCAAAATAGTAAATCGGATCGGATTGTACATAATCTAAGTTATTTCGTATTAACTGGTAAGACTTATTATGTTAGATACCTAGTTAAAATTTTGTTTTGTTTGTTAGTCTATTAAGTCAGTAACATTGCAAATGTTAATCCATATTACCCGAATTTCCTGTTACTCTATTATATGAGTTAACATCCCCTAAAATGTAGTAGAAGCATTTATTGTAAGATAGTTAATCAATAAATCAGTAATGTATGCGTATAATTATATTACCTAGGATTGGTTGAATATTCCGGGAAAGCATAATTATAATCAGATTAATGAAAGTCATAATTATTATATTTTCTATCATACATTTTTCAGTCATTTTCCATTTTTTTAGACTAAATACAGTTTCTTAGTGTAGATATTTTTCTGAGTAGTAGATTGCGTGCAGATATTTTACTGATATTATTAAAAAATACACGAAATAAAACATGAAGAGAAAATGAAGCATAAGCTGGTTTATTCTTGGATTAACACAACTTGGATTATGGAATTATTTTTTAAGTTAAAATTTTATTTCATTGTTCGCAGCACTTTATCATAATGAAGAATAATGAGTATTTTACTACATTCAAAACATGTTTTGCTAAATGGATCTGTTGTAAAGAATAGGAATAATAAAGAAAGGTAAAAAACAAAAATTAATTATTTCCCGTGTTTCAAAGAGAAGTTTGCTTTAGGAATAAGCGGACAAAATATATGGATAAAATGGTTACTATGCGAAAATTAAACTTGTATTTAAACTGGTTGGTTGCGCGGAGAAACTGTTCTTGCGTTTTTATTTTATTTTTTAATTTGCAATATATTTTTTAAGTGTTTTTTACTTGTATCTCCAACCTGGCAAATCTGCAACTTAATTCAAGCAAGTTTGTTTCTTAAATAAGGCATTTCTTAATTATTTATAAATGAATATTCGTTCGATTAATAGAACATTTTCGACAATTGCAAACATTTTTAACAGTTCATATGCTTTAATTTTTAAAGATAACCAAAAAAATATTAAAATTGACATTGAATATTAAAATTGAATAGAATTTTTTAAATGGGAATGAAAAATATTCGTTTTCAAAAAATATAAAAGTTTAATAAAAATTTAATAGACATTAAATTATGCAACTTTAAATAAATGTCTTTTTTTAACACAATATTTAAATTATTAAAAATATGTAATAAAGTTCTTTATTTTTAAAAGGGTTTTTTATAAATTTATTTTGTTTTTAATTATTAAAACAGCTTGAAAATATTTAGGATTCAGGTTTAGTACAAAATACTGTAATTTTATCATTCATGTTTTTTTTTTTGGTAAAGCATGAAGTTTAACTCATACTAATACATTTTTAGTATAATAGTATTCTTCATGATCACCTTACTCAAACTATCAATATATCTACTACCAAGTTCCTAACTCATTACATTTCAAAACTTTCACGTTAACCAGGATTCAATTAAAATAAAAGAATAAACTTCAGAAATTGTTTGGCGATAAAAGTAAAATAAAATGCAGTCTGGATATTAAAATTTCGTTATTGAATATAAACTTTGGTGAAATATTTTTCAATAAATTCCGAATCTGATGTTTCAAGTCTGAGATTAGATACATAATAAATGTTTTTGTTTCTCTTTCCATTTGAATGAGATACAAAACAACAAAAATGTTAGCTGAATTCTAAATCTCAATGGAATTTGAAAATACCAGTTTCATTTTCATTAAAAATTTAAATAATAGGGTTTTATTTTTATTTGTTTTGAGCTGCATTTCTAGCTAGATTGTAATTTATTTGTTTAATAGAAAGTCATTTCATATTTGGATACAAATTTAATATAATATGTAAGAAAATGCTACTAATAAAATGATTTATGCTTTAAAAATGTTTTTTTAGTCAAAGTTTATAAATCATTGCTTAAATATAACTACAGTTAATTTAAATATTAATAATTAATCATTAATCATAGTTTTCCATTTTTAAAAAAAATTTAATTAATTTGGGAGAAGAAGAAACGTAATTTATTTTTTCTATGCTGTATATTATTATTTACATTATATTTATGCTGCATATTTTCATTTACAAAATAAGATTTTCCCAAAAATTCATATAGAAAATTTACACTAAAATATGCATAATGTTAAAATTTTATCTTCGCTCACAATGCACTTCTTTACCGAATGAATCATTGCCTTAATTAGGAAACAAATTCTGTTTTAGAGAGATAAATTTCTATTCTTTGAATTATTGAGATTGTATGGACTCAATTACTTTGTTTCTCTTTTGCTACAATGGCTCAGTGGTTAAGGCACTGGACTGTGGTTAGGGCATGGATTGAAGTCCTACCATCTTCTGATCGATGGGTACCAGCTTGTCTGGGAAGTAAAGGCAGTCTATGCGCAGTGCTGACATTTTGCCATAATCATACCGTTTGTCAGGAAATTGTGGAGCTTTATCCTCCATTAACCCCTTGGACCACAGATGGTTGTTGCGGGAATGCTTTAATTTTTCTTTAACTCATAAATTCCTTATTTTTAGTGAAATGCCCTTTCTCGAAATTTAAGAATATTACACAGTATGGCCGAAATAATAGCTATGGTTTTAGTAATTTACAACAGTGCTTCCCATTTTTTTCCAGCTATGGATATCCGTAAATGATCAATTGATCAATTGTTTTCCGGTGGAACCCAGGCTTTATAAAGAAAGTATATAAAATGTTTGCTATAAATAAAGTATAATAAATGCATGAAAGTATATAAATATTTGTTTTTCTAGCGTGCATTTTTAACAGATACATTTCTTTCTAGAACAGAGTTTGGCACAGAGTGCATAAGCGCATAAGAAGATGAGTTAAGAAAATAATAGTAGGAAGTCACCACAATTGATAATAAATCTTAAATGTTCTAATTGAATTGTAAGAGCCAAGTTGAACAACAAAATTTTCTTAAGTATTCTAGCATTCTGATTAGTGTGTTATTAAAATGCTAACTCGATTGCATAAGCTCTGAGACATTAGAAGCAAAATATGAAAGGAATACCAAAATTTAAACTAAATTAGACACGGATTGTTTCGTTCTCCACATTAAAAAAATAATAGTTACCTTTTTAGCCAAATATAATGATAATCATCAGCTGAAAAAGCTGCTGAGTAAAAAAATAATATGAAGACGTTAAAATATCAAGTACTAAATGTTCTCATTGAATTATAAGTGTCAACTTAAGCGTGAAAAACGAAAATATCCTAGCATTTTAGGTAATATTTTGTTAAAATGTTAGCTTGATTGTATAAGTCCTAAGACATTGGAAATGAAGAATATTTGTAACATAAAAATTTAAATATAATTATACATGGATCGTTTTTCCTTTCTACACATTTTAAGACTTGATAGATAACTTTTTAAAAAGTATTATGATACACATTATTTAAAAAAGCTGTTGCGTAAAAAATGACAGCATGAAATCATTAAAAAATTAAGTCCTAAATGTTTTGATTGAATTATAAGAGTCAACTTGAGCGTGAAAACGAAATTATCTTAAGTATTTTAGCATTTTAGGTAATATTTAGTTTAAATACTAGCTTGATTGTATAAGTTCAAAAACATTGGGTGCAAATAATGTACATAACGCAAAAATTAAAGCTAAATTGCACATGAATCGTTTCTTTCTCCACTTTTAAAACTCAATGGGTATCTTTTTAAATAAATATGAAGACGTAGCTCACCTAAAAAAACTGTTGTGTAAAAAAATAATAGTAGGAAACCATTAAAAAATCAAACTCTAAATGTTCTCATTGAGTTGTAAAAGTTAACTTGAGTGAACAACTAATTAATCTTCAGCAATTTCTTTTGGAGAATACATTTTCAGGAAGATATCTGTATTAGAAAGAATCCAAGCGAGGGTAATAAAAAGTCTGAGAACACAAAAAAAACTTTCTGTGCCTAATGTTAACGACCTAATCATTCGGATTACAATTCCATCAAATAGTCATTAAGTGTAAGCTTTGGAATTCAAATGTCACTACAATCAGATAGGGACTAACATGGATAAAAGAGAAACGTAATTAAAATAAGTTAGGAGGTTAGAATAAATGATGTAAAGAAAAAAAAAGTTAATGACTCAAATTATGTTATCTGTACTACTCCAATCTCAAGGTAGATTGCGATACCATTTGCGATTAGAAGTACTAGTCTTAGAGAAAATTAGTATTCATTAGATTTTCATTGAATGGGAATGCTTGGTTGATTTGATTTATCCGAATTTGATACCTTATAGTAATTGCACTGATAAGAAATACTTGAAGAAAAGGAATTTAATTTTGTATGTACGATTAGAAAAAAGAAGATTTAAACTGTAACTATTGGGTGTATGAGGAGTTTACACCTATGTTGAACTATGTTGTTAATGAGAAAGTAAACATAGTTTTTTTAAATATAATTATCTAGTTTGATGTTTTAATAATATCAAGATTTTTATCTGATTCATTAGTTACATTTACTGGTGTTTAATAGTTTATTTTCTTAAACTTGATTTCCGAGTGTGAGAAAAACAATCAAAATAAGTATATAGTTGTTCTCATCAATTTTTTAAATGGGAATTTCATTTATAATTATTCACTTCTTTAAAGTAAACGCTGTGGCAAAAATAAAAAAGGGAATTTTTTCCCCGTTTACATTAAATATTTGTTTTCAATATTGAAAAAATAAAATTTGAATTTTAAGTATTGCAGAAAATATTTTGAAGAGAGTCACAATCATTGTGAATCTTGTATATCTGTAGCACTTACCCTTTTCTCAGAAAACAAAGTTTAATTTGCTATTACTGAATCAGAAAAATAGAGCAAGTCTAGGTTATATGCCTATAGAGAGAGATGGCTAGTTTAAATATTTCTGATATTTGTTGATCTATTGCAGTGGATGGAATTTCACAAGAAGCAATTTAACTTGTTTATAATTTTTAATAAAGCATTGCGTTGCGTGGCAGCAAAAATTATGTAATATTAAAGGTTTTATTTTATTTAGAGGATAAACATTTTTTTAGAATTAGATATTTTGTTGCATTTTAATGAGTAAATAATATTGCTTTTCAAGTAATTGAAACTTTAAGGCGCATATTTAGTTCAATCTTTGTTCCTGAGTAAAATAAGATGACTTATTGGGGGAAGGACGTTATGAAGTCGACAGCTATTTCAACTTTAACATTAACTGAGATGGCCCCATAAAATCAAGAAGTGATGGCCATTTTTTATTAATGCGTGTAGACATTGCAGGGTCCTTAAAAAGTTTGAAATTGATTTTTAAAAAAATATAAGAAAATAAGATGTATTTTAGTAAAATCGTTATTTAGTACATTTATACTTACTCATCACGACTTTTAATATTTTTATTTAAATAAACAAATCTAGTTACAAAATCCTACGAGTTGCGAAATCCAGCTAATAGTTTTTATTTGATTTCGAAACTAAGCTAATAAAAATAAAACCTTAGCTTTTTTATTATAATATTGAAACCACTATTTTAAATTTTTTAAGAACGGAACAGAGACAAGCCCATATTACTTTCTGATTCCACTCATGCTCATTTTCTTTTTCGCTCCGAATTGGAGCACAGGGCTTTTATCATAACTTCCCATCCCACTCTATTTGTGACCAGATATTTTGTATCTCTCCTTGTCTTCGCTATTGTATTCAATTCGCTTGCAATCATCCTAAGCCAAGTATTATCAGGTCTTCCTCTTTTTCTATTGCCCATAGGGTTCCAATCAAAAAAATTTTTAACTTTAAATTCTTTAGGTTTAAGCAGAACTTGATCAATCCATTTCTATTTACGTTATTTTCAGATCTATCAGTTTCTGTTTCTCTTTTCTAAAGATTTCTGCGTTACAAATTTTATTGAACCCCTTGATACGTAATATTCTTCAAAAACAGTTGTTGAAGTTTGTTCATGTTATTTTTATTTCAGTGCCATTTCTCAAATCCATATAGTAGGACAGATTCAACATATTCCGATTCTACAGACCTAACATATTATCCAAAAGAACCCCGTAACCTACTTGACAGTACCCTACAATTTATCCGAATTAAAATTTTATGAATATCAGTGTGTTTGTAGTGGAGAATAATACAATATCACAACTAAAAATGACGACTGGATAAGACTTGTGAAGTGCATGCAGTGGTTCAACGAAACATGTGAACACTTCGGATGCATTTGACAAAACTGTGATGTAAGTATTTTCAAAAGTAATGGATTGAATATTTACATTAGATATATACATATTACATGCATGATAAAATTCGTTCTCGTTCGTATTCATGATAAAATTCGTTCTTAACAACTTATGTTTGACATGGTAAACAACTTACGTTTTCTTCATAACTTATGCTTTACATGGTTTAAATTTTTCATGGTAAACTGTGTAAAGTGTGTTATTGTCCCAATTTTAACTTCACTTTTCTTTTAATGTATCAAAGGGTTATCTCACCTTAATGGAGATATGTCTACATGTAAGTTTAGTTTCAAATTTTTTTGTCATATTTCATTCACAGTATTGCATTATTTTTTCCTCAAAATATGTGAAATGCATGCACGTGAGTTTAAACTACACATAAATATTTCTTGTCTCTCTATTTTTAATATGACTGTTTGGCTATTGGCTCGCTATAGTTATTTTTCTTAGACGTACTCTATATTGTAATATTCTAATAGTAAATTTAATTTATAAAAACACTCGAATGTAACCTTTAGTTTTTTTATGAAGAACTTATATTATAGGTTGGCAGCGAATTGAAATATTCTTTTACATTTGCATGACTGATTATTTTTAAACAAAACAAATCATGATATACAAATATCAAAATGTCAAATTCGTTTTTATTTATTTATTCGTTTTATTTACTATTTATTTATTTAAATAATATTTAATTGTTTAGTAATATAATTATTACAATGATGTTTGAATGATAAATCAGGATTTATATTTCAAAAGTTACAATAGTTAGAAAGTATGAGGAGCTTTTAAGTATTTTCACAGGATTTTATTTAATTGCTTCTTTTCTCTCCAGATCGAGTAGGCTTGTAGCGGCTGTAAATTTCAATGATATCGCTTATTTTAAATAATACAGCATTTATCTCTAACGTATTTTTTATCAGTATGAAACCATTTTTGATTGTTATTTGTTCAAGAATTATTTTTAAGTATTAAGTTACAGAAAATTACTGATAAAAAACATGTAAATAAATAATCCCAATAAACTGAAGTAGTAAGATATTATTTAAATTAAAAGCTTCACTCGCTTCAAAAATATACATATTGGAAATAACTGTCAGAATGTTTCAAGTGCCCAAGAAGAGGCACCCATTTTTTGGTTACATTTTTTACTGTTGATAATATTTTTAATCAAGTGATGTTTTTTATAAGAGTTGATTCCTTCAGCTTACATTTTCATACTTATAACCCACTGATGTATTCGTTAAACACATTTTAATAAAATTTAATATAATTTTAGTCAGTTTCTAAAATGTTCAGTAGTAGTGCATCATGCTGAAATTAATTTTATGCATTTTTTTTATCTTTTTATTGAACTAGAGATTATGGAAAAAAAGCAAGTAAAAATAAAAATCATAATGTAGAAAATTCTTAAAATGGTTGATTATATATTTTAATTATTTCGGCAAAGAGTTTTTTTCCTTTCTAATATCTTTAATACATTTGTTTCTCGAAACAGAAGTTTGTCTTTCTCAAGTAAACTAGGTTTTCATGGATTAGAAGAAAACACCCGTAAGATTGCTGATATTTTTTCTTTCATTTTCCAGGTGTGTAAAGATTTCATTTTTAGCACCGTCTGAGTAGTACAGCCTTTTACAAATGTAGGGTTAATAGACACTGCAGTCAATTGAAATAAAACTGTTCCTCTCCTGTCTATTAAAATTTCTCGTACCTGTTATTCAGATTTTAAAAAAAATATTATTTTGCTTGCTTTCATGTGGGCAGAATATAGGCATTTTATTCATTTTATAGATGTCTTAGTGCACTGAAACATTTTTTTAACGTTTAAAATTTTGATAAATATTTTTTTTTCAAAATTGAGCACATTAAACTCGACATTTTGCTGACAGTCCTCAAACGTATTATACTTAAATTAATCTATATAATAAAGAAGATATTTTGCTTTAATTAAAATTGAACAGAAAGGTACTGTGCAAAACTATTGTTGATTTTAAAATACAAAATTATTTTCGATTTTAAAATTATTTTAAAGTACAAAATTATTTTTCATTTCAAAATTATTTTAAAATACAAATTATTTTAAAATACTATTTATTATTTTCCTTTAGAATAAACTTTACAAATATTTAAATATTTCCTCGCTAGACATTTCAATTTATTTTACTTTATATGGTGTGATGAAAAAAATAAAAGTTAGAGAACTAGTCAAAAAGAATAAATTTCTCAATTTCTTTTGATCTGATTATTCTTTCGTGCATTTCGAAAAATATTCAGAGAAGTCATGTTTTATTTCTCTGTGTTGATTCAAGAAATTCAAACAAGACCTGACATTAATACAAAAGAATGGTAGACAGCACGCTGCGTCTCTGGGAGTTAAGTGAGCTTAAAGTTGTGAAGAGTCACGCATGTTTTTTCCTATTTCATTGGTTAGCATAGAAAGCATGGAAAAGAAAAATTTAAAAGCTTCCCGCATACGTTACGAAGTCAATCATAATAAGGCTTGAAATAATATAATAAATACGTTTCATTAACTGTTAGAGTTGAAAATTTTATTTTAGACTGGAAGAAATGTTTCCGTTTTAAATTTAAAATCATGGTTTTAAAAGTTGCCTAACCTTTTGTATTCATTATGGTAAAGGTTCCCAGTTTTTACAGGTAACGGAATCTTGAAAATTCAACCTTCTTCTAACGGAACTTCGAATTAATGAATGAAGTTCATTAACAATTAATAAAAGGAAAACTTTTAATAATTTTAAAAATATTAATGATAATTTTTTCATTGTTTTAAAATTAGATTTCTTGTTATGGAGTTGAAATTAGAGATCTGGAGTGGCATGTAGTATAATTCTAAATTTGTTCCCAATGCATGCATAAGATGAAAAAAGAAAAGATGAATTATGGTTTTTGTTGAAATGAAAACGAATAATGAACGTTGAATAAACAGTCAAAAATGTTGCGAAAGAAACAGACATGCATTTTCATTGTTTAATTTTGTTACTTTTTTCAATTGAAAGGCTTATTGGGAAATATTAATGCAATTTTTTATAAATACTAATTTGTTTTATAATCTATTTCATACAACTTGACAAAATATTATTTTCTTTGATAGTTTGCAAATATGATCTCATGAAAATTACCGAGATACTAAATGAATAATGGATTATTTTGAATGAATTTGAATAAAATAACAGATTTCAAAATTTAACTCCCGGAATCCTTGTGACCCTTCTAAAAAACCCATTGGTTCTGTAGAACTCTTTTTTGGAACCACTGCGTTACAGCCCCAAATTATAATGAAATACGATAATTCAGGTTTCATCGACACTCATGCTTATTGTTTTAAGCCCAATAGTGAGTATGGATGGATTATTCTAAATCTAAACTTTATTTAATATATATAGAAAATTTTACTCAATATAAATTAGCATTATCTATGAATTTTTTCTTTGTTATTTTAAATATGTTTGTTTTGTTTAAAAATGCTTCATAATAAATTAAAAAAAATTTTGCTTGAAATATTTTACCAGTAATCCTTCTTTTGGTACAAACGTAAGGTACTATTTATTTCACTATGGTACTAATGGTAATACAAGGTACTAATTATAAATTATTTTAATTTCTGTTCGTAAGTGATAAGTCAATTAGAAATGAAATATAGGAATAACTATTGTTATTACATTTCGGATCAAACTATTGAGTATGGTAATGTATTCATACTGCGCAATACTTTGCGGCAACTTTGCAAACAGGTCAAAGCTATTTCGAAATGGGTTTACATTACGATCAAGATTTGCTTACATAAACTCTTTTCACACGATTTCAGCGGCATTGCTATCTCCACTAACGAGTAAAGGAAGTCAGCTAAAATGCACTTACCGTGGACGGACAGTTTCACCGCTGTACTTAGGTCAGCACCTACACTGTTAGCTGCTTCACAAAGATAGTATCCTCTATCGTCCACGGAGAGATCTTTAATGCTTAGAGAACCATTCTCCAGGGTCTGAATGTGGTAGTTGCTGATGATGGACTTAAAATTGCGACTGGCTGAACTGTCCCCTAAGAGAGAATTGAAACTTAAAACATAATGGAGGAGGTACATTTTATCATTTTTAGCTTTTTGAATTTATAACCCGTAAGGAGTTTCATGCTCTTAGAGACTTTAAAATCATCTCTTTTCTAAGCAGAATTTTCTAAATTTACAATATAAATTCATTTGAATAATGAATAGATGATACAACAAATACAAACTTAATATAATGCAAAATAACTACACTAAGAGAAAATTTTTTTACAATTACCGTACTATATCGTAATGACACATAATGTAACAAAATCATAATCATTGTTAAAAAAAACAAAATTTAAGGTATTTAAACAATTTATTTAGTCGTTTTCCCGTTCATGTGGTAATATTTTAACAAAAATTTGAATTTTCAGAAATATAGTTCTTACTATCTTCAACTAATACAAATTATATATAAAACAAAATAAATGTAAGGAGAAATAAATCTGGTAAAATTACCGAACTGTATGGTAATGACATATTGAGTAAAAAAACATAATTCTGGTTAATAAAACGAAAGTATACATTATTTAAACCAATCACTTGTTGATTTTTTATCATGATAAAATTTTATCACATATTTTATAATTAATTATAATTAATTTTAATTAATTTTTAATATTTAATAATTTAATAAATATTTAATATTTTTAATATTTAATAATTCTAATTATTTCATAATTAATTTTAATTTTATAACAAATTTTATCACAGATTATTAAACCATAATTTAATGTAAATTTCCCCAAAATAATTACCAAAGCGATATGGTAAAAACTAATTACCGAGCTCTTTGGTTTTCCATAAAGCCAAAAACTCAGTAAATCGTAACATATACTGATAGTTTTACCATTAATTTTTCTCTCAGGATAATAAGACTGTTAGGAAAAAAAATTCCTTATGAAATAAATTCCTATTAATATACGATATGGAGTTTGAACTTGATCTTTTTAATTTTCTTAATAATAAAGCTACAATGTATAAAAGCAAAAATAATTTAATAAAACTTGGGAACTTTTTCCACACACTCAAAATCATTGAATGATGATTTTTTTTTACATTAAAAGTGTCATGTATTTTAATTTAGTGGCACTGTATACGCATTTTTTTTTAAATCCAAATCTTTAGAATCATTTTCATTCATCGAACATAATTGTGATTTAAAGTTAGTTGCGTTCGAAGTGAATGCCTTTGATTAACCATGCTTCGTATATCTGAGGTTATTTCCAAACAATTCTGTTTTCTAAAAGGAATTTTCAGGTGTTTTTTTTTTACAGTTTAAAATGTTATTTAAATTTCTGAGTAAAAATGGTAAAAAAAACAAGTTTATGATATCGTTAAAATGTATACTTAATGCAATGTAATATTAAAGTAAATTTAATTAAGTTTAATATTTGAACACATTTTATTAAAATTAAGTTATATCTAATTTGTGAATAATAAAAATGAAAAATATAGAGCTAAAAAAATTTTTTTTTAGTGTCCTGAGTTTTTTGATGATTAATCTAGTATGTTAAGTGACATGATAAATGTTTTATATTAAAAAAAACAAGAAATAATTTCCAGATGCTATAGAGGACACATGGTAAAAATGTAATGCGTATTTTTAATTACTTAACTAAAAAAATTAAAGAGAGAACAAAACAATTTTTTTATTACTTAAACATCAAATATTTTCATCTTATATGGGTGAATAAATTACATAAAAATGTTACCAGTGAGAAAGTTATACCCCTACCGGTTGTTCCAAATGTTACTGAAGATTTTGCAATGTAATTAAAAATATTAGCAAGAAATAATTCTGGACGGTTCACTGCAATCTGCCTAGGAAACCATTCTATATTCTAGAAAAGTTTCGAAATCAATTGCAGAGTTTGCCAATAGATGACTTTATTCTATATCAAAAGATTACAAAAGCAGTTTTTTCAACTATTTGAAACAGCAGTGTAGTGCGGTTAAAAGACGCATTGAACAGACATTCTTGCAAAGTATTGTTTATATTCAATGTTGTAATATTGTTTAAGTTAAAAAGCTTTAACAAGTATGTGTTGGTTGTAAACGTAAATGTTTCTAATTACAATCAACACTAAAACAAGTATCTCATAGAACAAACTCTTTTACTATCACAAAAGTACACAAAAAAATATATACATGTTGCCAACAAAAGAATAATGTAAGAAATAATATAATAAATAATCACTGCATCTGCGTTCACGCACTTGCGTCTGGAACAAAGTAGTAGAAAAAATTGCTTGATAAGTTTTTCTAGTATATGTTGACGTATATAAGTATATAATTTTATTGAAATTAATTAGCTGTTTTCTTAAATCGAGTGTAGCAAACCTTACTTTATCTACTTACGTATTTTTTTTAAATTAAAATAACCATTACGTGGACAGGAGACTTGTCTCAAAGTAATCACTACATTAATTAGACTAAAAATACTTTTAACTAAAAAATGGTTTATAAATATTTTGTTAAAATACAGCCAGTAACTTTTTTTAAACTTTCAAAATTATTTAAACTTTGAAAATTTCGAAAAAAATCATAGCTGTGAGACTGCATTAGCTCTGGATTGTGTTTAAAATTTTGAGGAGCAGCAACTTTTAAAAATTTTCTAGGAAATAGTGATCATGGATAAGTATACTTCCATCTCTCGTTTATATTGGAATTTGAAAACATTCATAGCTGTGAGGCTGCATTACTTCTGACATGTGTTTAAAATTTTATGCAGGTGTTCAGTGACTTTTCTCACGTTTAATAATTTTTTGGGACAAATATTGATGATGGATAAGCATACTTCCATCTCTCTTTTATATTAAACTTTGAAAACATTCATTGCTGTGACATTTCATTAATTTTGACATGTGTTTAAAGTTTTATTCTAGCAGATACGTTTAAAAAATTTCTAGAAGAAAAAACCTTGATCATGTATAACTGTACATCTATTTCTCCTTTCTTTTTATGTTTCTTTGCTTACTTTAGCTTTATAAGCTTCTTAAGAAAATCTCACTATAATTAAAATATATTTATATATATATACTTAAAGTTTTTAAAAAATTCATAACATTAAAATTTGAAAACATTAAAAAACTAACTATTATTAGAAAAGTTACAAATCCTGAGAGAGATAATAATTTATAATTATTAACTTTCATCGTTATAAATTATTGTTTTAGAAACAATAAAATATTTATAAATGTCACTGTTTATTCACTTTAAATGATGTTTAATTTTTAATGAATATGGTCTTAATCCACTTTCAGACAATTTATTTGAAACATTTGAATATTTTATTACAATATTTTACTAAGCCTCTTACAATTTTCCAGTATAATTGGAAAATTTCTGTATTTATATTTCATTAATATAGATCCTTCTCACTTACATTTGAAAGAAGCATTTTGCTATACATTATTGCAAACACCGAATTTATTTGACATAATTAAACTATAACAATATTTTCCTTAAATTCAGTTAATAATTTAATTCACTGCGTAATTCATTACTTGTTTTACACAGTATCTTAATTTTTTAAGTGAACTTTAAGCTATTTATAGTTACGTATTTAAAACATCTAAAGCTACATTCAAATAAAACATATCTGTGAAACTAAGCTTTAATTTTATTGAATATAAATTTTTGTATAAAAATGTTTCCTTCTATCACAAAATTATAAAGAGTTTACATTGTATGTATTGATCTTTGTAACGCATGTGTTTCATTTTTATATATTTCTTGAAATAGTTGAACTTTATTATTATTGTTATTTATTACCTATAACTATAATTTAAAATAATTTTCCTTATTGAATATATGTGTGTTTTTTACATCCGTTTTGTTATTTTAAAAATTTCCACCATCTTATAGAACGATAACATTTTGATAGAAAGTAATTAACCTTCAATTGTCTCATTTGATTTTGATAAAAATTTTGATTAATCAGAGTATCAAACTGGCATTAAACTGTACAATAAGTAATACAAATGTTTCAGTTATAAGAAAATTGCATTTTTTTTTGTTGCTTGTAATTCTGGTAGAGTCCTTTAAAATTTTATTTGTTTACTAGAAAAATACTTGCTGAATTTCCACCGAATTTTAAACTACTTTATATTACGCAATTGGCATTTTAAATTATATTTAAGGTAAGCTATTCTAACTGTTTTGAAAAAGTAATTTTTAATTTTGTAAATAAAAAATTTGAATTATCCTCTGAAATATGTTTTGAGCAATAGTGTCGGATAAAGCTTAATGATTGTATGTTAAATACAATTCGTACTTTAAACACACTTGCATGGATTTAGACTCTGCACTATAAAAATAATGTCTTTATTGCCATGTCTAATTTTGCATAAATTTTTACTATTATATTGTTTTTTGTACTTTAATATTTTAATCAATCAATTTTCAGTCAAAATCTTGGCTTTTTGATTTATTTTAATATGAAATCAGTGCAGTAAGTATTTGCTCCTTTCAGATTGAAGTTATTTTTTAATGAATAATTACTGAATTAATTCAAAATAATCAGACTAATAATCAGACTAATTATAAGAAATTGGACGTAACTTATTAATATGACTGCCAGTAATTTCTTATTTTAGGACCCATAAAATGGGGCTTTGACAAATGAAGAGAATGATGTATATGATGAAAAATAAGCCCTTAAATTTACCATAAGCTGGCATTTTCCTTATTTTATTTCCTAAAATAGCTGCCATCCAAATCCAAACTACTGTGGTGTGCACACAAAATAGGCAAAGAAAATTTTTCTCAACAAGTATTTGCAACTCCAGAAAAAAAAGAAACCGCTGAAATCCTCTCTTTTTTTTTTTGTACGTACAAGTAAGTTTACGAGTTAACACTACAGCTATTAGGTTTGGTTTATTATTACACCGATTTGGTTTTTCAGATCAGTTTCATCTTTATACCTACGTGTGACGTCAAGTGGTGGTGTCAAATCTGATTAGCTGCAGAATCGTGTCAGAAACAAATGCAACAATTTATCAGTCAATCAGGCTCAAAACCGACACATGAGCTTGCTGAATTAAACACTTTATAATAAATGAAGACAAACAGAAAATGTGTAATGAAGAAAAATTAAACTTAGTATAAACGGGAAAGCTTTACAATGTTGTTAAAAATATTCATAAAAATATCATCTATTAAACTTTGCCTTTTTTACAGACTTATGCTTCAATAAACTTAAGAGTTTAGATTAAAAATATTGACCTCACATGTTTTCCAATATTTTTCGCTGGCAATCAACTTCACACTCATCTACTTTCTCATTACTTTCTGATTTTCATTAAAATTTTATAGATTGATTGATTTTAATTATGTAAGTTTCAAGAAAGTGTGATTAATACATCATTAATTTGAGCTCGTTTTTTTTGTAGTTATTAATAGTATCAGCAATTATTTTTTTAGCACATTTTAATTTAGAATACTTGCTAATCACTTACGAATATTTAATAGAACGATATTAAAAAGGCTGGACAAATATTATGAAATGTGTATTTTCAGGCCTGATGAAGATTAAATTTATTATTTCTTTTCTGAAAAATATATATACTTCGATTACAAAACCAATACATCAAAGTTATCTTTTAAAAATAGGACGCGTAATTTCTTCCTTTAACAAAAATCGCAAGTAGTCTCAGAAAATATATAGTAGTAATTTTATAAAAGAAAGAAATCATTAAAGTTTGTTTTTGTTGAGTGTATATTTTTATAGGACTTCAAAGAGATCAGTATTCATGAACGAACGAAATCTTGAGAATGGAAAGTATATTTTGTATTACAAGTGAAAGAAATGCTATAAAAACAATTTATTCAAAATAGTTTAAAACATTCATTTTGGCAAAAGAAAGTATAAAAAAATTATACTTCTCGTTCAAAGGGTATTCAGTTAGGCGTACTAGAAGAGTTAAGAGCAAACTTGAAATTAAAAAAGTAATGAAGCTAATATTTTATGAAGAAAATTTGTTGCGCGTAACTAATGAAAAATACAGTATATACGAAATTAGTATATTAGTACGACTTAAATTTAAGAAAGTTTTATAAATAAAAAAATATATATTCATTCAACTAGGACTTAAAAGAAAAATAATTATGTTACTAATGCTTTAATGGAGTCTTTTACTTAAATAACATTGTTTAAACATACAGATTAATACTTTAAACACTTAAAATAAAGTATTTTAAACTTGGTGAGAATTTAAAAAGTGCATATGAAATGGAACAGCAATGACTTAAAGAATACTATTGAAATTGCAATTGAAAATTCAATTCTGTTTGTTCGAAACGAATATCTGTTAGCTTCAATAATGAAGCTAAAAGGCATATGTGGTTCGTATCAGAAACAAAAATTGATGTAATAAATTAGAAAAAAATCGAAAATGTTAGTAACATGGAGACAGTACATTGTGCAATCATAAACACACGGAAAACCATATTTCTTCCATTTCTAGCATAATATTTCTTATTTCGTTGAAATCATTGTAAAATTTTATTTGCTACAACAAACATATTTTATGGCCTAAATAGAAACACTAACAGCGGTAGATTCTGCAAGGTTAGAACAGAAACCCATACCACGCACTAAACAGCTTAAGTTATCTTATTTTTATGTGCGATTTTTACGATCAACATCCTACACCAAAGAAATCAAAATATTTTTCCAAGGCATCAAACTGAGTGTGTAATTCGGATCCAAATCGATCAAATCACGCAACTCTTTCCCATTTATTCTTTTCCTAAATCACGTCATAGAAGAATGAAAGTCAACTGGCAGCTTTTCTCTTGAAGATAAATGGTCAAGCATAATTTTGGCGCAAACGGCTTCTATCTCAGCCACTTTTCTCTCCCTTTTGGCAGTTCTTTTCCATCATAAATGGTCAAACTTTCTTATCTCGACCTTGTGTACACGTAAAGTGACCCTTAACTCCACTCTTAGATTTCTACTGTGGGTGACGTAAACACGTCATTGATGATACTTTACTTTCGAAGAAAAACTCTATTAAATGAAGTCAATGAATGTTCAGAAGTTATGTATTGGAATTCTGAGGAAACAAGAATTTAAGAAGCACTACATAAGGTCACTTATTATATACCTCAAATTTAAGTTTCGCTTGTCTATAATGCTCTATAAACATAAGTTTTCTTGACAACTGTTGAAGTTAAAATATTCAGCTAAACGTTTGTGTTTAAATAAGAGACAAATTAACATTCACTCTTAGATCATATGTAATGCATAGCTTCTGTTCTGTTATTTTAACTTTGTTGCATTGTATTTTCTATGTTTTCGAATGTTGTTGTACAAAATTTAAAATTTAAAATGAGATTGATGAAATAAAGAAGAAATGAATCCTAAATTGTTTATAGTTTTTTTTAGTTGAACATACGTACTTTTTTAACTTTCAAATAATGTCAACAAAATTGCTTTCCATGTTTGTAATTGTCCTCAAATATATTTTGACACAAATACCATTAATCGTAAGTACCATTAATCATAAATACCATTAATCACAACAAATGCATAGCTCTTAATCGAGAAGAAGAAGCCACTGATAGATGACCACCTGACCTATGTCCTCAGATCCAGCTGGTTTTTTGATAAACAAGAAGTCATTTTAATATTTTAGATATTGCTTGCTAAGGTTCAAACTTAATTTCGCCACAATGCAATTATTTTTGTTTTGCGCAACTCGCAAATTTGTTACATAATTATTTTTTTTATGTTCTACATGGCTTCGTGTCTATCTTCGTGTGAAATAATAAATAAATGAATTTTTTCTTTTGTGAAAGAATTATGAATGCGTCAATAAAAAGAATTCATATTTGACGGGCTAGGCTTATTTGAAATAGAATGGAAGAGCAGTTGCCATGTTTCAGCAACTGCATTTGTTGAAACGGTTTCAACGTATCAGTTGTTTCAACGTTTGTTGAAGCAAATGCTACGTTTCAACAGCCAGTCAGAATTCATACTCGTGATGTCGTTTATTGCAGGCAAAATATGTCCAACTTATGTTTGAATTTATGTGATTTTATATAGGAAGTAGATTATTTTATGGTGATCTGTAATGTTAGTTCACGGATTTTATAGTATTTTTCATACAGTATATAAAATTCAAAAATACAATCCGTATGTGTTTGAATTGCTTGGCAAAAAATGAATAAATCAATTTCAACTGATTAGAATGATACACAGCGTGTTCGAAAGCTTGTACAAGTCAGTGCAACATTTACCGAAAATACGAGGAATTAAAAGTTCCTTATTGTATTCACAGGGAGGGATCGACATTATTTCTTGCTATCTGATTATCTTTTTTGCACGGAGTACTGCTAAGGGGTAAATGCATAAATTTTGTGAAATAATCAGCGTTTAAAATAAAAACAATTCTTAAATCTTTTTTTACAGTTAATTATAATATTATGTGGCAAT
Source organism: Parasteatoda tepidariorum (assembly GCF_043381705.1). Classification (NCBI taxonomy): domain Eukaryota; kingdom Metazoa; phylum Arthropoda; class Arachnida; order Araneae; family Theridiidae; genus Parasteatoda; species Parasteatoda tepidariorum. Next base: position 34,703,724 of record NC_092211.1, read on the forward strand.
ATACTTTTAGTTATTTGATAAAACGTTAAATTTCTTGCTAGAAATTTATTTTTGATACAAAATTTTTATATCGACTAAAAAAAGATTGTATTACTTCATTTAAGAAGTTGAATTATTTCACATAAGTAGTTTTTACAACCTTGATGTGCGTTTTCGCTGGTTGGAAGAAAACAAGAAAAAAAAACGAAACAGAATGCACTGCTAAGGACATTTTTCGAAACTTCCGACGTCACATTAATTTACACATTAGTGAATAATATGTTATTTTCCAAACTGTCATGGTACTTTTTAACATGGTACAAACTGAGTTGGTACTGGTTATTCATGACTAGCAAGTTGAGTTTTATTCTCTCTACCAGTGCACTCTAATTTTGAAAATGACTAAATATAAAACCATATTAATCATATAATTCCACTTAAAGTTCAAATCATTCAAAGTGGGTGTTATTTAATTTTCGTTGGTGCAAGAGTTTCGTAAAGCACGGTTAGCATGATTTTGTCAAGAAGTATGACGGCGAGATTTGCCGGAAAATTTGCCAAGTATAGTAGCGGTTTCTGCTATCTTTGGAATTGTTTGTCTTAACTTTAACTGCAATATATACATGGAGAGCCACGATGGCTCAGGGGATAGAGCGTTCACTTTCTAATAAGGCGAACCGGGTTTGAATCCCAGTCGATACGAATTCCGCATCCGGCTTGCACCGAGCAAAGTGCTGACGTGAAATATCCTAAGTGGTAGACGGGTTACAACCCCCTTGCCGTCAGGCTAACCGTGGGAGGTTCTTGTGGTCTTCCTCTCCATGTAACGCAAATGAGGGTTAGCTCCATCAAAAAGTCCTCCACGAAGTCAAAATTTCTCTCAATACTCGATCCAAGAGTACCCTTGTCTTCTGAATTGGGTTAAAATTACAGAGATGAACATTAGTAGTCGTAAACCCATAAGATTAGGTCGGCACTGTTCAGCGACGGTTATAAAATAAAATAAAATAGATACATGCACTCTAGTTTTAACTTTAGAATAGGTTTCCAGAAGACTCAAACTATTTCAACACTTTAATACAATTTATGAAGATTTTTAAAAGTTAGTTGAGTAATGTTTTGCAAAGTGAAAAAAATCTGGCTCCTGTACAGTTGATTATTATCCTTGCAATCTAAACTTTCATTGAATCTACCAGACACTGCTGCAAGATTGCATATGTTTTCCAATGGAAAAATTATGTAAAGAATCTTCTGTTTTATTTAATATAATAAATATTATTTTTTTTTCTGCTTCACCATCTCAATACTTTTTGAAAAAGAGTACTTGCTTCATCACTTGCAGATTTCTCAACTTAATTGTAATTCCCTGTTGAAAAAAATTTAGTTGAATAATATTAAGGTCAATCGTCAGTATAAACCGTTACTCAGCACTCTCGTATGCCCTAAATAGGGCGGGTCGAGATACAAATAAACTCATACTTACTCAGTACATTCCCTAATTTATAAATAAAGCGATATTGACTGAATAAAATGCATAAATTTTAAATAATCACCTGGAGTTTCTGTACATTCTAAATGGATTAAAAATGCATGAAAATATTTCATAACTAATTTGTCTACAAAGCTTTTCCATTATTCTTGGTATACATAGTTATTTAAAATTATTTTTGAATATTTTGAAATCCAAGGGTTTAAAAATATGCTTCAATTACATTAATTTTTTTATAAAAACTATAGACAATGTTTTAACCTATCTCGAACTTATTTTTTAATGTATAAAGCTACTTTTTCAATACCTTACATTTAAAACTTATCCTTGTAAAAATTTAACTCCCATAGGAATTCGGATTCATTTTAAAGCGAAATTTTTTTAAAACCACAAATGAACATTTTTCACGTGTAATGTACAAAAGATTGGAAGAAAATGATGCATTGCTTCTTGCATTGATAATAAATTTTTGAACCTTTTAATTTATTCTACAAGGAATAAATCAAACTGTTTGCGCTAAAAACGACTCAACATAGAACTATTAACCGTAAACAAGATCGAACTTTTCAAAAGGAATATTAAAGAAAACTTAGAAGATCATATTTCTACATTAATCTCGCGTTCGAAAACTGAGTAAAATGAAAATTTTCTCTTTTCCAATTCCATTATCTAAAATATTTTAAGCTCATTTCTTTAAAAAAATGTAGTTTACTCAGTTTATTTCGGGAAAGAATGCGAATTATTATTTAAGATAGGTTATTCATCACAACCTAGAGGTTAGATTTCTTTTTTTTTTAAGTTTATTTATTGAAATGGAGTATGCGGTAAAAGATTGCTTCACAAAAGGTTTTGTTCTACACAAAAGGGGGAAAAAGAGAAAATGCGCGTAAGAAATGAGATCTAGTTAGTTTAAGTGCTTTGCAACTTTTCTAGGGAAGCTTTTAAAGTAAGGCTTTCTTTAAATCTAACCTTTGGGATGCGGTTAATCTAGAAGTTGCTGTTTTTTAAGCATATGATAAATGATAGTTTTATTCAGTGCCTGACTGGAAAAGATGGATCTAATGTGTTATGTGAGATCATTTCGTATTTTCAGTTTTAGAGAAATATCTTCATCCTCTTATTTCAAGAATGTTTATCTTGTTCTTAAAATTATCCTTACCTTTAAATTTTTGTAATTTACATTTTTTTATGAAACTTTAATTTGCATTTCTTGTGATTTATAGCTGGAAACTAAATTGAAGCAGGTATATTTGAAGCAAAACTTTACTAAATTCAGCTTGTTTTTCTATATTTACTTAGTCGGGAAACTATTGGAATTTGAAATTTAAATGTATTTATTATCCTTAAAGATAGTTTCAGTCACATCTTAATGTAAAAATAATTAATTATTTTTGAATTACAACTTAATTTAGTCATTTTTATATTGCAATATATTTCCATGGTTTTGTTATTAACTTTTACGAATTTCTTCTCTGCACTGCATAGAAATAAAAAAGTACTCAAACTAATGAGGAAATAAAGTCAACGAGTATAAGTATGAATCTTTACTATATTCTTAAAAGAGCATCATTTTTAAATTACAATATATTTTCATGCAATTCTTATTCACTCTTAGGGAATTCTTCTCTGTATTGCAAAGAAATAAAAAGTACTCAAGCTAATAAAGAAATGAAGTCAACAAGTATATGTATGCATCTATAATATACTTTTATAAGAATGACATTCCTTACTCATATTCCTTACATGTACTTTTTACATGAAAAAATCAGACTAGCACAAAAATCTAGTTTCAGAAATGGATATTACTTCTGTACATGAAATATTACAGGCGGTTACAAGTTTGCCATTGACTTGTAAAGCCTTTTAAGTTTTATCTATTGCCAAATTGTAATTCAAATGGGAATAGATCTGTGGCGTAACTACCACTACAATTATTAAACATCAATTCAGTATTATATAAGACATGCCAACTTGATTCGATCAAGAGGTACCTTTCGATAGATGAGGGTTGACATTGTCGATAACTCCTCCGCCCACAGATCTTTCTATCAGCTGGTGACGTTGTATTAGCACGGTAAAAAAATCCTGATCAAATTATGGTAAAATACACCGGCACACAGGATGTCATACATTTTACCGTAAAAACTATTTTCACCGGAGCACGAGACGAAGAAAATCTGATAGACTGCAATTTTTACAGTAATTATTGCTTTAAAGTCACTAAATATCTAATCAAATATATATTGCTGCAGATATTACGGTACAATACTTTACAGTAAAAATGGATATTATTTTAAAATGGATTTGACGTATGATGTACCCAAAGTGCCGCTACTTTATATCGTAACTTTATTCTAAATTTTTTACAGTGTACTTTTTTACCAGTTTTTAATTAAAATCTGATTGTGAGGGTCTTCGATTCTCTTTATCTGTCAATAGAAACTAAACGTCAATAGAATCAATGGACCCTCTAAAGTTACAAAACGTATAAATTAGTGAGTTTTTCATCTTCAGCAAACATAATTTCAAATTGAATCGAAACTTTTATATAGAATTTAAAGCTCTGGTTAATTCGAGCAAATCTTATAAAGTATGGTTTCAATAACTTTTATGTATTGTTAATGTTATAGTGATAAAGAAAAATATAAAGAATTTTCAAATGATATGCTTTAGATAAGTGCAAGTTCAGTCAAAATAAACTATTTCTAACACATTGGTTATTTCAGTTTAAAATTTTTGTTAAGGGTTAATTACCTATAGCTTTTTTCCAACGAATAAGAGGCTGAGGATATCCTTCTGCTTGACAATCAAAGGTGACTGATTCTCCTACGACTGCTGATGCATCCACTGGTTCAACTCGCCATCTTGGAGGTACTATCAGATAATTATAGATTCTTATTCAATAATATATTTTTACAATCACAAACTATCATTTTATTAAATAGGTTATTTTTAAGCGAGGTGTTTAAAATTAATGAGGAATAATTAGAATGTGATTAAATTGATTAGTTCAAAATAAAATTGTTACATTTTGAAATATTTTTCTCGGAAAATACAAATATTGTTTGTTTTGTCTATATTTTGTGGATATCTCTGTAAACTCTTTTAAAACTGTTAATTATCAGATGATGAGGAAAGAGATAAATATCGTACATCTTGAAATGCGAATTACTTCATACTTAAAACTGTGCAAAGGGAATGGTGACTTCAAAAAGTAAGCTAAAGAAATTTTAGAAAGTATTAATGTGATGCTTGAAGGGTAAGTATTAGCAATTTTGCAAATTAATTTCAAGGATCATTAGTAGATGACCTACTTAGTACCACACGATATTTATAATAACTTTTTCTGCCGCATGTCAGATAGTTTACAACAGTCTGCTAGATTGCAATTGGTGATAATTTTGAAAATACTATTCGTAAAAGAGCACTGTTTTTATAACAATGCAGAAAATACTGTATTTTCTAAGTCAGTAACACCATCTGTTGATGAACTTCATATCTGATATTTCCTGTTATTGTAAAACTATTTTGTTTACTTAAGAAAAATGCAGCAAGCTGTACATTCCTATCTTCTCTGATTGAATTTTCAACTTATAGTTCATTTCAAAAAATAAAATATTCATTTAAAAAAGTAGAAATCAAATTAAATAAATAGATTTAATTTACATTTTTTTTTCTTTCAATATTTGAAACAGAAAAAACTAGATTTTCGGAAATTTAACAATATTTGCAGGTTTAGAGAACGAATGAAATTACTTTATACTAGTGAGGAATTTAATAGAACTTAAAAGGAATTCAGTATTTTATTTGAAGTTAAAAAAAACTTTATATACAATCGACTATAATAAATGGAATATAACAAATATATAGTTATAGAAGAAATAGTATACTTTAATGGCAGAAAATATTATATATCAGTTTTTACTTCATATTTTACGTTTTGAAAAGCATATCTAACAAGTCAATAACAGTAATATTATCCTTTTTACGATTATTTCAATCTATTCAAATATATTTCTGTAGTTATATAATAACTACCATAATTTTTATATCCTTTATTTAAAATATTAAATTAATTATTGTTAAATGAGCAACGCAACAAATAACATTTTTTACAATAACGCATTTAGAAATAATATTTATTATTACAAGGTTGCATTTTCGTTAGTTAAACAACTTTTACAAAAAGTAACGATAACATACATTATATTTATGTAGCTCAATAAGTGTTTAAGAGCATAAATATAAATAAGAACAAATTTAACATTTCACTAAACATGTTCTTATCAGCCTTACAAACATGTGATACTGCAATCCCCAGATAGTACATAATTTAATTACAACTCGCGTGCATTCATGACAATGCTGTATAATTGAAAAAAAAAGGACGAAATTGTGTTGGAAAGGGAAAAATGCAATTATTCTGTCTCTAAAGACATATTAATTTCCCTTTATGTAATCAAATTCATTTACTTATTTAATAGAAATTTTTTTTAATTAAAATTGTATCATAAAATCCTCGGATTAAAGCATTAACGTTTTATTTTACTTTTCATATTTTTTCTTTGTTTAAGAAATTTTCTACTTTTCGAAAATATATATCCATTACATTAGATATTTTTTTTAAAGCAAGGTCTGTATGTTTTTTGAATTGATAATACAGAAATAAACGTTATACAAAAGCATTTGATAATTGCTTAAATACACATATCATGCAGAAAAGGAAGTAAAAAAAATGATATTTTTTAAGTGTAAGTTATTCTACTGAATGAGCATTGAATGCAAAAAACAAGGTAAAAAAGAAATTAACGAAGTAAAGAGACCAGATAGAAATTTAATGGACGAAACTATTGTACGGAAAATAATGCTGTGCAATGCATTAGATAGTGCCTTTTTCATGTTTATGCTTAATCGTATAATCAAGTTTAAGTAGTTCAGTAATATTATAACTAAGTGCCATAGTAAGATTTCAGCAATATTATGGTACTATACAAATTATGTATAATGCTTATAAAATGTGTATAATGTGTGATCTAATGTTGTATGGTACGGAAAAAATTTGCTCAATATTTGAGTTGAATTAATTTCATTGAAAAATATATATTTTGGAAGAAAATTGTCTTTTTTTATTATAATTCGAGAGATAAACAATTTCAATTAACTAGCGTTTATTTCTGATTTTACATCTGCTTAAGTTACATCTGCATAAAATTTTTAAAAAAAAATTGGAAGCAATGAATGAAATTACGTTAAAATAAATGATTTGAAAAGAAAAGTCCTCACAAGAAAAGTAAAGGCTTTTTATCTTTTAAAATCTGCTTCCTCAAGATGTGAGTCTATCACATAATTGCAATGAAGTAGTAACAAAACTGTATTAAATAAAAAATTTAAAAAAAAAAAATATTAAATATTACTTTTGTCCTAAATATGGTGTCTTCTCATTTGTTACTTTTTATTTTATAATCTTGATATTGAATAAAATTTAACATCTGTTTCTAAATTCTAAAATTCCTTTTAAATTTTTTTCAGACAAAAAGCTCTTGCAAACTTCGCAATAATTTTAAAAAGCATAAACGTCTGTTTTATTTATTATAAAACAAATTTTTAAAAACATAATAACTTCCTTTTATATGTGTAATATAAATTTTTAAGCTGTCATTATCAAAATACAGAATTATCAATAATTATTTCTTTGTTAACTCATAAAATATGAAATCAAAAGGTCAACTTTTCATTCACTAAGATTAAAATTATTTCAGTAAAATTAAGAAATTTCTTTGAAATGCAGTTTTTGCATTCAATACTTTGTCACTTTATTCCTGGGCAAATTTTAAGTCTTATTATTGATTAATATCAAGAATATCAGAAATGTATTCCTTAAGCTAAAGTTCACTTTACATTATAACTTTTCTTGTATTATAAGATATGAAAAATCGATATTAGATATTTAAACCATTAATTAAGGCTTACAATGATAAAAAAAAATGACAGTAATAAAACTAAAATCAATCGCTTAGATGAAAGGAACAATTTCTTCATATTTTTTGGCAATACGCCAGGTCAAGTTTCCTTGTGCTGAGGGGATTATTCGACAAATTAAGTATATCAGCCTGTCAATACCTCTCAAAGTATTTAAAAATCAATTCCCCTCAAACCATAAATTACAAGTTCACCATTGTGGATGTTATCATTAGTAGGTTTTGGTCTTTAATCTTTCCATTCGTGTTCCATGAAAAAGACCTGTCGATAAAAGGTATTTAGACGATCTAAATTTTCGTAACGGGAGATGAGAAAAAAGAAAGAAAGAAAATGATAGAAATCCGGAATCGGTAGGAGCGTCAAACACACCTGGTGCTATAAGAAGACGAGCAATTCGTATTGGCAACAGATGGCGCTGAGGAGCTCGTTAGTTGAAGTTACAGTTGCGAGAAAATAAAGATGGACACTTTGTAGGAGATTTGTAGGGTATTTTATCACGTGTGATTTATTTTGTCTATTTTTCTAAAGCTTATGAATTTTTCTCATATTTTGAATGAAATAATTGATAGATAAAAAGGAAGACATAGGATCGCTGAAAATTTTATCTGTCAATTTAACCTCCTAAGGAATGCATGCTATTAAAACTATTTGCAGGCATTTTTTTTCACTGTTAGACTAAGATTAATTATCTTGAAAACCGGATAGTTGCTATAAAATTAAAGAAAAAAAATATTTTGAAGACATAGTATAGTATTTAAACTTAGTTTTGTGATTAAATTGTTATTTAGTATTTTATTTCAATAGTTTTTAAAATAAAATTATCTTAGATATTCTTTACGATATTTAGCTGTGTTTTTTAATATCTATTGTATACGGACTTAGATATATTAAATACGGACTTACCATCTATCACGTGATACGTTTTTTGAATATTTTGGTTTTGTATCTATCAGGCGAATATTCTCTCCGTAATTTTCTTAAAAACTAGGTTTTTGTTCCAAAAAAAAGGAAAAATATTTAAAAATACTCGCGTGGATTTAAAATCATTTCCCCAATTTGACAGTGTTTGTGCTAAATCTCCACCATTATTTCTATCCCGTTATTTTTGAATTACTGACAACGTGTATTAAGCTTTAACTTTCTGCAATATATTTTTTTCCTGTATTGGAATAAATATTATAGAATAAGTATAAATTAACCCAATTTTTAGCTATACTAATTCATAATAATAACTGAAAAAAGAAATTCAATAAATTTCAATTTTATTTTTTGCCAAGTTTTCTGACCTTTTATTGTTCTCATAGCTCATTTTTCTTGTAAAAATATTTATAATAAATTATATTGTTACTAGTTTTTCGTAAGTAGCTTCTAAATTATATGTTTTGGCTGAATCAAACTTATGTTCGTAATTCATTAGTTAGGTTTGGTTTTTTTAAAAAGTAAGCAAATAATGTTTCGTTTCTGTTTGTTTTGAAAAGAATGTTTTTAACCAAATGTATTTTAGATTACTTTAACGAAGAAAAAACCCTACTAGATTATACATTCATGTTTGAAGTGACACTACTACGAATACAGCAAATATCAGTAAAAATTAATTAGAAACCTAATTATCTCTCAATTTTGAACAAATTTGCTTTTAAACCTTTTGGTAGCATTTCCTTACACTGAATGATTTTCATTAGAATGAAATTTAATTTAGGGCAATCAACTAAGTTTCATTATCTTATGTCTTTAAATTAAAATAAGAGTTTACCGAATTATGAGTTTTTTTGAGAGTTTAATAAAAATCCGCTAGCTCTTATTTTGGTTTAATTAAAAAAATACAAATCAACTAATTAAATTAGCAAACAGTTTTCGTAGATATGAGAAACTGGCAGCAGTAAAGCAATGATGATTAATGAGTAAGCGACGAAAAAAATTACATTTCCTGGATAAGCAAATTAAAAATAGAAAAAAAAAAGATTAAAACTAGTCTTATTCATCACAGCATTAGTAATTCCAAAATAAATTAGCGCAGTTCTGACAGGCTACCTCTGAACTTTTATAGATTGCGTTAGATAATATTTATTAATGACTTTATTACTGGAGTTAGTTGGAATTAATTCCACTTTCTTGGCAACTTTTTTCCCTTTCTTAATTTTCTTTGGGAGTAATTGATTTCATACAATAATCTAAAGTGAGGTTGATTTTTTTAGATGTTTTCTGAGACATTTGAAAAAAGACCATGCCTTAATACTTTTGCGGAGAAAGGCGCTTATTTTGTTAAAAAGACGATAAAGAATGCATTTATTATTTTAACTATTTCGTTGGCCAATTATTAAACAATAAGTTATGCTCTCTATAAAATGGGAGGTTTAGTTGATTTTTGTTTCCTTATGTGATCCTTGGGGAGCCTTAATATGCAACGGATTTTAAGGAACACACGATAAATGTTTTAATAAGATAATCCGAAGTGAGGTTGATTTCTTTTAGCTGTTTTCTGAACCATTTGCAAAAAGTCTATGCTTTAATACTTTTGAAAAGAAAGGCGCTTAAGAATGCATTTATTATTTCAACCATTTCGTTACTTTTATCAATTATTTTGCCAATTATTAAACAATGAGTTATGTTCTCTATATAATGAGAAGTTTAGTCGATTGTTGTTACATTATGTGAGCCTTGGGGAGCTTTAATATTCAACTGGTTTTAAGGAATACATGATAAATCTTTTGATACAATAATCGAAAGTGAGGTTGATTTCTTTTAGTTGCAAAAGTCCATGCTTTAATAATTTGGTAAAGGAAAGCGTTTATTTTGTTAAAAAAAATGAAGAAAACTGATTAAGAAGACATTTATTATTTTAATATTTCCGTTACTCTTAAAATAGTTTTGCAAATTATGAAACAATAAGTTATGTATTCTATATAACGTAAAATTTAATGGATTGCTGTTACATTATGTGAATGAATTAAGAAACTTTTATATACAACGGATATTAAAGTATACAAGATTAATTTTAGAAATTGTGGATCAAATAGATTTAGAATTGTGGATCAAAGTTCGTGAACCATGTATAAGCTGCCCCTATAGCACTATCGTTTTTAATTAAGTGCATAAATTTTTAAGTTTTTTTTAAATACATATATTTTTAATATGCTTTCATTCACAAAAACAGATAGCGGAGAAAAACAACCAAAACTCCTTACTGTCTTCATAGAGATTATAGTTTTTCTCTCAAAACACCACTCTCTGAAATTTTTCTCCTAAACAGTTTCAAATCTGGCTTATCATTATATTAGCATCATTCATTGTTAATCATTCCTTTCATTGTTAATCATTCCTTAACATTACTAATTTTTTTAATGGAAGAAAGTAAAACTAGGTAAACATGAATTATGTATAGACAAACGATTGAATTCGTTTCTGTATAAGATTTCTCATACAGTCTGATTTTCATTCAACGTTCAATTTAATTTCATTAATGCAGTTTACATTGAAGAAGATTCCAATAAAATATAACCGATTTTTTAATAGCCATTCTATTTATGTTTTTAATAGAAGTAGAAATATGACTTCAACATATGGTTTGAATTAAAAAAATACTCCGTAATTTTCTTAACGATTATATAATAAAGACATTGAATAAAGTTTGTTTGATGATTTGTTAGTTTTAGGTGCAGTGTTTTTGTTTCCTTCGAAATTTTTTTTGTAATAACCATTGTAAATCTAAGAGTAACACTTCTTACTCTTAGCTCTCTTTAACTTAAATTAAGAGAATGAAAAATGAGGTACAAAGTGGAGAATGCAGCTCAGTTGTAATTAAATTTTTGCATTTTGTTATACTAATTATAATTTTTTGTGTTCTATTTTATGTTTAATTTATTTCTATCTTCCATCTAAATATTTTATTTTAAAAAAGCCTGATTAGCCAACAATGTAATATTTACGAAATTCGCAAATGCTTTTTCGGTATAAAAATAGACAAGGAACTTCATTTTGCATTCCTAACACTAATTTTTTTACTTGAAACACCATTTGTGGAACTCAATTATTTATTAAAATACCTGACTTTTTTGCCTAAACCCATAAAATCATTGGAACATGTTAGTCAGAAGTACATAAATCGTATTCCTCTAAAGGCATTTGTAGAAAATTATCACGTGGTTCATTTAAAGTTCATGTTTTTTTTCTCTTTTTTAAATACACGAACCTGAAATTACTAAGTACATAACTCAAACTTACTTCTCTTTTACTCCAAAAATACTTTTGTTTTGTTTTTTATTTATTTTTTTATTTTTGCTCTTATATGTGAGTTCAAGTAATATTTAGTCTCAAATCGTTCCTAGTTTAAATATACGCTACATCTTGACGTATTGAAATCAATGAAGGAAAATAATATTGATTATATAAATAACGACTATTTCTTTTAGTACTCTGAAATAAAGCTCTTTAATTAAATATATAAACATATTTTATAAATCCTTCTATGAATGAATAGATGTATGAATGGGCCTGCCCTATAAACGGGTGTGACGTATGGTGTGGCGGAAGTCGAATTCATGGCCATAGATGGCGCCACTAGAAAACAGGAACAATCGCACTCCCTAGGCCTAAACAGGCATACGTCAACAACATAAATCCTTCTTAAATTTTGTCACATTTGTTAAGATGATTTTTACAAAGAGTTCTGGATTATAGAGTTCATTAAATACATTGTTTTCTTTAACCAAAACTTTCTGAAGTCCAGTTATCATTTGTATTCAAGGACCAATTAACTTTGTAAAATTTACTTCACAACTTCGAAATATCATATTTGTTTAAATGTAGCAGAATGGATCGAAACTAATTGTTTTGATTATTAAATAAATAATCTATCTTAGGAAAATCAGGACATTGATTTTTCTAATAATATTATGAATGAATATTATGAATTAATTTAAGCAATATGAATATAAACAATATTCTAAACAATACACAAGTAATGCTACAAAGGCAGATTTATTTCAGTTTCGGTTCTATAATTAAAAACCTTCCACAGCCCCGATACATCGAAGGAGAGAATGAATTTGCTATTTTGTTTTCTCAATACTGAAGAAGCAGGTTCTTGATTATGCAATCGAAACACTAGTATGTCTCATTTGTTGTATTGTTTGTGCTTTGTTCACGCTGTGCAGTATTATGGCATAATGAAACTAAATCAATATAAAACGCAGAATGAGAGAAAAGCATGGTATCGTGACTTGACTTAGAATTTTAAAATGCTACGTCAAATGTTCATCGCAAAATAAGGCAGCGTGAGCCAATATTTTCATAATGACTAAGTTACTTTAAAGAAATACGTATTTTATGATTGCACTGTTTAATAATGTAATGTATAACTTTTAATAAGTCTAACAATATTTATATTATGATTAAGTTACTTTTATAAAATGCATATTTATGATGGCACTGTTTAATAATGTAATGTATAACTTTTAATAAGTGTAACTTCACTACTCAACTATATTCAACCCTGTTAAGACCATTAACTCATCTAATAATAATTACAAGTTCCATTATTTAAGAATAAATTCATATTTTATAAGATAATTCAATCAATTACTGAACATTAATTTCAAACAATTTTGAGTAACTCTACAGCAATTCGTATAGTATTGAAGAACAGAAAGCAAAGACAATATAGATGAACACGCTCAAGACAAAGTAAAACATAATTCACTTAAGAGTGTGTCTTCCCGAGTTCTGAACTGTTGAATTAATTCGCTATTAAGCATTAAGTTACAGACTTGATGAAACAATACGTTTATTCAAACTCAATAAAGTCGAAAACCATGCATAAGAATGTAAAAATAACAATGAAATTGGGTTAATAATGAAAAAAAGAATTACCATTCACAAGCATTATTGCTGAAAAATTTGATTCCCCGGCAGCATTTTCAGCTAAACACGTATAGTTCCCGTTATGACTTCTTCCAACACTGCTAAAAACTAAAGAAGATCCCATGTGTCCCATAGACGTTTCTTCTATGTTTAACATTTTTTTGTTAAGAGTCATACCATCCTTAAGCCATCGAATTGTGATTGGAGGATCTCCTGTCAAGACGCTACATGTAATAATTACATGCATTCCCTCTGCTAGTGACTTTGGAAAACCAAAAGGATTGATAACAGGCCTTTCTGTTGAAAAAAAAACAACTTTATTTTATATATTACATATATTTAGAACTTAGTTATATATATCTTATATATAGTTATATATATTATCTTGTATATAGTTATACATGTTATCTTATATATATTTAAAACTCAGAAGTTTAAAACTATTTGGCTATTACAAATGCAAATATTAAAGTTTATTTATTATAATTTGTTTTCTTGCTCTTACGTAATTATTATTATTATTCAGCGGGGATGTAGGGAAAGAAAGCGAAGAAAAAAAATTACAATAAAGTCAATCTCAATAAACCTATTGCGGAAGTACACTTTTTCGCCTACAAGTGACGCACGTGTTTAGCATGATCCATACTAACCCCTTTATTTCAAATGAAGTTATTTCGTTTGATTAAAAGCGTTGAAAAAAAGAAAATTTCTCGATTGGATACCATAATCAATTTATGTGTATTAAAAATAAGAAGTGCATGCACTGTAAAAAATGAATTATCAAATTTCACGAATCTTTCTTTGTTTTGGACGAAATCCTTTCCCGGCATATGCTCCGAGTTTAAATTTCGTCAAAGAAATGAAATAACTATTGTCACTTCTCTAAGGAAGCGAATTTCGTCAATAATTTAGAAATATTTCTTCATTCTATTGTTTAACAAAAAAAAAAGGACTCGTAGTGCCTAATGCATTTAACTTTTATATTAATTAATTTATCGTGGGCACCATATCGATGGATAAATGTCATCTTAACACAAGGAAGACATATGAAACCGAGAGAAAAATTACCGATACCTGAAGTGAGATTCGAAACAGGGGTCCTTGATCATCATCAGAACTCCTTGGCCGCCATACTGGCTTGTTGTCTTAATTCTTCAACTTATTTTCGATCATTTAGTCTTTATCTTAGTTTAGTCATTGTAGTAAAGACCCTACAGTGTACTACGATGTGGTTTCAAGTTGAGGAAGCATTTTCGTCATACAGTTGAGAGTTTCCGTTTCGTCACGAAATAACGTGATTTCGTGAGAAAATGATTCTCAAAATTAACAAAAGGATTGTTCAAGGATTGTTGAATCGTCGAAAGAGAGAATTTTACTTTCGAGAATATGCAGTTTTGAAGAAAAAAAATCAGGTTTAAAACATCTAGTTCTGGTTAATTATCCGATTATTTTTTCGTTCGTTTTTACGAACAACACTAATTCAAGTACAATTTTTGAAGCAGAATGACAAAGAAAACGCATTTTGTTGCAAAACGTGATTTTATACAAAAATGTACCCAAAAGTATACACACGCTATTTAAAAAAGGGACTTATTACTCATTACAAACCACAGTGAATTTTGGAGCTTATTTTACGAAAACTAACTATATTCATATGAATGAACTCATTTTCTAATTCAAAGTTTATAAAATTATGAGGACAATTTTTATTTCCAAAAGTGCATTGTGTGCTTGCCGTTAGAGAATTAAAACATATAAAAATTAATGAAGCAATAACTTTTGAAAAATTTCCTTGTCTCATTAATAAAAAAATACGTAAAATTCATTTAAAATTTCGTATAACTTAAATACACTTTTGTTGTTTTATATTTTTAAAATAAAGTTGTATTTTTATTCGTCAGCTGAAAAACCAGCAGTTTCATAAATGTTACCAACATTTTGTTCAAAAAAAACATATTAAAACATCATAACATATTTTCAGATTGCATTCTCTTATATATAAGGACTGAATTAATTAAAGATAAATTTTATACAGACTTCAATCGAAAACAACTATGTTATTATCAGTCAAATATCTTGGGTAGAAGTTTCTAATAATTTTTATTCATCGAATAATACTCGAAAAGCTTTTTTTTTCTCCTTATTTTCGATTAACTTAAAACAAAAACCTAAAACTAAAAGTTATGATTGTAACAGATTTTTTCCTCATTAAGAGAATTAATTAACAAAACTTAATTAGATATGATGTTAATTAAGTAACCACAATAAAGATGAACTTTCAAATTAACTTAAGAAATCGATTTAGATGTTAATTTAGAAAGATTTAGTCAAAAGAAAAACTGCATAAAAAGGGTTTACTTGTCTCCTGAGAAGGTTTTGAGCGATTCTACTAATAAGTTTTCGCTTATATCATTTGCATGCAATTAATTTAACTTTTTATTTTTCGCTCAAATTTTTTTAAACCTTGCGAATTTTCTTAAAAATATGCCTGGTAAGCGTTTCAATATAAATTTTCTGTACTTAATTATAGAATCTGTACTGTAAATTAATATTAAGTAAAAAGTGCATTATAGTTATAACTTTTTATTATGATTTTTTGCTTTGTTATTCCAGTTATTTTGACTATTTAACTTGAAAATGAAGCATTAAGCACGATATTAGGTACTGAAATGTTTTAATATTTCAGCATTCGAGATGTTTTAATATTTTAACAGTTTAAATATTATTAATAATATGAAAATTATATATTTTATATTTTTCTTTTATATAAGTTTCTGAGTGATGTTTTAATGCTTAAAAAATAACTGATACTACGAGTTTCAACGCTAAAAAAATGATTTTAAGCTTTCAATAGGAGTCAATAGGAAATTAATATCAAAAGTGTCATTTTTTTTATATTTTTTTCTATTTTTTAAGAAAGTGAATTTCACTTTATTTATAGTATCAAATACCGCTTCGTTTTTTTTGTTGCGCAAACAAGAATCGGTTGCTGTATTCAAGATTGTTTCAATTTGCTGCATTTGCAATTTTATGCAAATTTATTTTAATTAGACGCTATATTTAATATCTAGTTATTCTTTTTGTTTTCAGCACTTTTCAGTAACAAATTGTTTGATAATTGTTTGAAAGAAGATGGTTTAAGCATTTAGTTTTAAATATTAATTTTTAAAATTACATAAACTAGCATAAAAATGATTGGATAATTAGTAAGTTAGAATTAATTATGTGTTGAAATTTACTTTGATGCTCTGTTTCAAAAATATGAAAGTTATTATCATTTTTAAGGAATACTAATTGTATATATATCTATATATATATGGATAATAACTTTCATTCATATTTTTATTAATGCCAGACATTATGAATATTATTTTTCAATTTGAAGTGCATTTAAAGAACTATGATAAATATTTATTTCCTAAAAAGTAATGGAAACGAGTAGTGAAACTGTAACTCGTTGTAACTATAAAGTTAATTATAGTTTTTGATACATTTGTTAAAATTAATATATATTGTAAAAGGAACAATAAATTAATTAAAAATAGTGCTTTTTAAATTATGAATTAAAACTATTATGAATTAATTATATAAAACTATATTAATTAATACTATATGAATTAATTCTAATTGCATCGAGTTATAAGCATCAATAATATTAAATGCAAATCATTCAAGTTATTCATCAGAAAAATAAATTTCAGCATGTGATTTGGTACAAAGCGTATTGAAATATAAATGTATTTATGTTCCATTATTTTATAAAAGGCAGTTCTCAATATGTTTGTATGCATCAAATTTGTCAACATCAAACTTGAAATTATTGGATGTCTTACTCATAACTCGAATATGCAGTTCTCTTTGGGCGCGTTCTTTCTGTTTGTTTACTGCACTGCAAACATAAGTTCCACTATCTGTTTCTCTAGTGACATCTTTAATGTAGAAACTTCCGTTTGTATTAATTTGTTGACGTTCATTGAATGGAAGCTCCTTCCCATCTGAAATAAATCAATAGAAAATACATTTATTACCTTGAATCATGTTTTGAATGGAACAAAGACTTGAATATAATGTGCTTTCGAAATTTTTACGTATTAAAATACAGTAGAAAAGACCCTCACATTAGGAAAGACATTAGAATCACTTTGAAAGATAAGTTGATCTCAGTTCTAAGTTTGAGCTATTGATAAATTAAACATTCAATTCCAATTTTAATAATTAATAGATAAAGATAATTAAAGAAAAAAAATATTTCTCAAAACTATTTTTAATTTACTGCGTATTCAAGTTTTACAATTGTAGAAGTTTAGTATTTTTCTTTCCATTTTAAATTCTCAAAATAAGTTTAACATTCCAATCTTTAACTCCTCTCGAGACATTTCTAAGCATCATTTTTTTTCTTTTCTTTATTTCGATACAAACAAACTAAGAAATAAAGTCATTTTGTAAAATTTCGTGAAATTTGAAAGGAATCTGTTTAAAAATGTATTATGATAAAATAGCAATATTATCCCTGAGGAGCATTTTTGAGAGTTTAAGTTAGGATTTCTGGAGTCCTAGATTGATCTAAGAGATAATTGGAAGTAAGTGGAAATTATATTGGTTGTTGTTTATTTAAGAATTGTTCTAATTATTCAAAAATCATGTCGTAAAATCACACGGCTGCATCATGGTTGGTCATAGTAAAAATTTTCCCGTTACCGATCGTAATAATAAAATATATGCCCGTAAAGCTGCCTAGGCAGCATGGATTCTAATCATAAAATAAAGTTATGCAGGTAAAAGTTATCTTCAGACCGAACCTTGACGTTGCTGGACACTCAGGCGAGTTTTTTCTTCATTTTCTTCATTCAAGGCGGATTGTGAAACGAGGTTAAGAAAAGCAAAGTGCTGCCATCTGTCGAAGAGTGAGAGAGTTGCGCTTGCTTTTTCCGTTGTCACCAATGTAGAGGGACTGCAAACGAGATTGTTCATAAGCGCCTGGTATGCTCAAACCTCGGACCTTTCTGTTCGTAGCCTAATGATGCAACTCACTTGGAAAAGGGCGTATATTCCAAAATTGAGGTAAGACACTTATTCGAATAACAATATAAATTAACCTTCAACTCGACTTACTAACCGTCAACTCTACTCATTTCCAAGTTCCATGAAATTACATGCACTCTGGGATCGAGCACTTGCTTCCCAATGAAGTGATTTGATTTGAATCCCTACGATACAATGCAAATGTGCGAGTATGCGTTAAAATAGTTTCCGCCTAAGAAAGTTAAAGAATTCATATATTGGCTATTAATTGGTTAAATTAAATGCCAAGCTTATTTTTCTTAGCCCTACGCCTCCAAAAGAGTTGGCGAAAGTGAAAGAGTAAGAAATAATAATGAATTATAGGGAATGTGAGAGATAATAAGGAATCCGAAACACTGGCAATCATATAACGGTATTCAAACTCTATGCCAATGTGTAGAGATGTAGAGAGAATCTCGGAATATAGATTTTACTCTGTACTCAATTCAAGGTGGTAGTATTAAAAGTTTACCGATTATCTTAATGATTTTTATTAACTGAGACAAGGATTAAATAAGATAATAATTTTGTTTTTAAATGCTAGGAAATATATTATGCATGTTTTATGCATGACAGATATAAATTTTTTTCTAAAAAAGTAAAAGCTTTTACGATTCCTATGATTTTAAATATCACGGTTTAAATAACAACTGTATAACTTTAAACTTAGAATCCATCACAATAGTGAAGAAAATAAAGATTTATTTGCCAAAAACAAAAACTTTCATGAATATGTTTTGTACGTGTCAAATTACTTAATAATGCCTTTGTATTAAAATGCGAGCCTTTATCGAAAAAAATAATCTAAATTGAAGCAGGCATATACATCTAAGACTTTGTATTTGTTGGTTAGTTTAAAGAATATTTGTTTTATTTTTAGTAAAAAGGATAAAAAAAAAAGTTCTTGTTAGATAACTTCTTAGTAGTTGTAGTTCGGGAAAATATCTTTGGATGTTTAGTACCCGGGGGCTTAAAGGGGAGAGTAAAATTTTTATTTTTCATAAGATTTCAGCTTTCTTTTCCTTTTAATTTTAAAAGATATTTTACGCTTCAAATCCAGAGAGGATTTTCAGTATTCTTGGAAGAAAAAGAAAAATTAACAAATTTTAATTAATATTTCTATAAATAGCAGATGTTATAGCTTTAATTCTCTTTAAAATTAAATTGCGAAAAAATATTGTAGATTGCAGAAAAATAAATTTCTTTTGAAAAAGATAAAGCTTTGTTTTTAATAATTTCGGTTAAAAGTTATCAATTAATGCTTAACTTATAATTGAAAATTATTATTCTCGGTTATTTTGCTACGTATTAATTGAACTATGTTCAACCTAATTTCGATCATTTTTATAAAAACCCTAAATTGTTTTGTTTAAAGATAAGATAAAGAAAAATTTAAAAAAATAACATACTTCATTTATTAACAGATGTGCTTCTCAAGATTTTACGTATACTAGGAAAATGGGTAAGTAACAATTTATTTAATTGTTATTTTACTTATTCAAACAAAACAGTCAAATAACCATATATAAGAGGATATTCAGACTTTAAACTGGGAGAAAAACTGTTTATTAATTGTTTTTACTTAATATGGTTAAACAACCCGAATTTTATCTAGCTAATGAAGGCACTTAGTTTCTTGCGAATGCTTACATGTTATAGTCGAGAAAGATAATTTGTCAATCTCTTGACTAACAGAACAGAGTTCGAGTCCCAGCGTTGAAACCACACTCTTTCCTCCATAATGTTCTGCACTCCCTAATTTGTGACCCTGGGATATTAGAATACTGCTTTAAACCAAGCAGTATTCTAACAGTTCACGGTTACAAATTAGTGCTGAGAACAAAACTGTATAATACTAAACGTTCAGTATTTCCAATTTCCTACGAAAAGGGAAGCAACCTAATAAACGAATTAAACCATATTCCACAGTTCATATGATAAGGCACATCTCTAACTGTTACCTAACAATAAGCTTAACTCAATGTTCAGTTAAATTTCTTTTTATGATTTTGAAACCAAGCTAGTTGTAAATAGTTATAGTACTAGTTTTTAATCATACTAGTTCCAAGCGGCTTCAAAATCATAAAAGTAAAAACTGTTATTTTCTTACGGTAAACTTTACGGTTAATTGGATGGACAGACTGCTGCAGTTTATTTTACAGTAACTTTAAAATGAAATTCTAACTTTGTATATTTTGATTTCATTGATTATTACGTTATTATTTTGTCTAAATAAAGGCTAAGATGAGAAAAAAATATTTTGTTAAGAAAAAAAATGGCAATATCCAAGGGTAAAATTTAAAGTTTAACCCAACGAAAAAAAAATATTACATATTTTTTAAAAATTTATAGCATTTCAACAAGTTGCTGTTATTTTTCGTGAAAACTTCGTATACGTCATATCTTTAACAATATTTGTTTCATGTAAATGTATAAACTCTTTTTTAAAGCTCTGTTTTCATCGATTATATTTAAGAATTTTAATTGTAATTTAATTGCATTTAAAAAAAGTTCTTGTTATCTTACTTATTATTAGCTGTATTCGAAGAAAATTATTTCATATGTTCAGTATCAAAATATGCCCGTATATTCAGTTCAAAGTGGAATAAAAATTTTGTTTTTCATTAGCCCTTAATTTCTTTTTCTCTTAATTTTAAAAGATAATTTCATTTCATATCTAACGGGCATTTTCGGAACTTTCAGTTTAGAAAGTAAACAAATGTTAATTAAAATTTCCAAAAGTAAAAGATATTAGATCTTTAATTCCTTTTAATTTGGATTTTGAAGCGTGTTTCAGCAAGAAGGAATTTTTTGAAAAAGGCGAAGTTTTATTTTTAAGAAATTTAACTTAAAGTCAAAAATTAAAATTTAACTTATAATTAAACATTACTATATTTGTATCTTAAGTTTTATATTGACTAAATTACAAATTAAAACTATTAAGGGCATTTCAAGAAAAATATTAATTATTTTGTATGAAGATAAAATTAAGTATAACTGTATAACAGACTCTCAATTTATTAAATATTAATAAAAATAATAAGAAAAACTTCATTTTATCTTAAGGAAGTATTGATTTTTATAATCAAGTTGATTTGTAATTGATTATAATATTTCTTTCACACAACTAGGGAGGTTTCTTTGCATAAGTATAACTTCCACGACAAATGATTGAAAACTCTGAGTGTAAAATTTGTTGCTAACTCAAAAACTATGAAATTATATACATATATTGAAACTGTGTATGTTGATATGACGCCCGCTGGCTGAGTGGTAGCGCTTCAGGCTCCCGTACCACAGGTCCTGGGTTCGATCCTCAGGCCGGGCAATGTTGATTCAGCCTTTCATCCCTTCAGTGGTTCGATAAATGAGTACCAAGCATGCTTGCGAACTAAGCACTGGGGATTCCGCGTTCGGCTGTCCACCTGACCGGAACATCTGCTCCTGCACCCCAGAGCCCAAGGTCAAGAAAACTGAGATGGGCACAGTAGGCCTTGGCCCTCTATGGGCTGTCGTGCTACTGAGTTTCGTTTAGTAGTATAGTTATATGTTGATATAATAATATATTGATATAATATATATTGATTATATAGATTGAATATATTATTTAAAATACTCATGGAAGATACATTGCTGTGTCATAAATTGTAATATCTACTCAATAACTTTGTTAGGTTGCACTCATGTTAAAATATGGAACGATACCATTTCCTAGTGTAGGGTTAAAAGCTGATTTGATGAGTCACAAGCTCACAGATTCAAACTAATTTTAACGCAGTTTTCTACAATCATTATGTGAAGCATTGTATATACAATCATTGTATGTAGCATTGTATATACAATCATTGTATGAAGTATTGCATATACCATCATTGAAGCACAGTATATACAATCGTTGAATGAAGCATTGTATGTACAATCATTGTATGAAGCATAATATATACAATCATTGTATGTAGCATTGTATATACAATCATTGTATGAAGTATTGCATATGCCATCATTGAAGCATAGTATATACAATCATTGTATGAAGCATTGTATATACAATCATTGTATGAAGATTTTATGACTTTCATTTAAATAATTTGCATTTGAAGAATTTAAATGAAGATAATGTTTTTAATTGATTTAATTTGACTCAAGGGATTGAGCATCCGACTTTCAATCAGGTTAATTTTTTTCCGACTCAGACTGACCACACAGCTGGAGTAAAATATAATCAGTGGTAGACGAATCAGGGGTTAGTAAAATTTCCCATACCATCATGCTAACTGTGGAAGGTTTCCGTAGTTATACTCTCCATGTAAAGAAAATGCTGGTTAGTTACATCAAAAATTCATTCACGAAGGATAGTTTGTCCTAATACTTTATTCATTAGTTCCCTTGTCTTTTGGGTTGGGTTCAAAATTAGAAGGCTATTGAGTTGATCTTATAATTTTCGTTAACTCAGAATTGAGTGTGCTTTTAAACGCAAGTTATAAAAAAATAAAGTAAATTTAATTAAACCAGTTATAAAGGTTAAAAGTTTTTTTCTAAATGGGTATATCAAGAAGCAAGTCCCAGCAAGTTGAATGTACTTTGTTGAATATCGTGTTGTCTAGTAAAAATGTAAAAAAAATTTATTTTACTTTTGATCATTATTTTTATTTTTCATCAGTTTTTCGCTTATGTAACAATTAAAATCTCATAATTTAAAGTTAATATAAATGATTTCCCTTGAAACATGAACATCTTTCAAATTATAATGACATATAATATAATGAATAAATGGCAGTTTACGATCAAAAGCTATCTGTAAACAGTATTTTATTCAACAGTAAACAAGTAATTTATACTTTAACAAAAGCATGGTAATTCTTCAGAATAGAATATCACAATAAATAGAAATCTATAATTTATTGCCAAAATGTTTTCATAGAACTATTATTCAAGGGGCAAATTTTAAAATATTTTTTGAGAAGTGTTTCTCGACTTGTCATAAACTGTATAATGATACCAGAACATTTATTTATCGTCTCGACAAGTTATAATACCTTTTAAGAAGAAGATGCTCTTCCACATTTATATTTATCTTTGTCTGTGGACATATCAAAGAAATTCTATCTGATTTATAGTTTTAGAAAAGCAGAAGAAATGGTCATTTTCTCTATAAACGGACCCTTATTGTGTTCCCACATCACCATCATCCTTCAATAATGATGGACGATGTTTTGAAACTATTATCGGCGATTCAACCTAAGCAAATACTTTTATTCCCATATTTGCCTCGGCCTTTCCTTCTAGTCAGAAACAAGAGAACAAAAACACACACATCCCCTTTTTTATTGTTGCTTTATGTGCCAAAACTTTATCGAAGTGTTTTTAGGGCTAGTTTGTTGCTTAGGTCATTCAAGAAGAAAAAAGTAATGCCTCCCCGTTCTCGACTGATAGTTACGCTTTCTCCCCCAAAAAAGAATGAAAATCGAATAAAATAGAACTTTTTTACACAAAGGAATGGTAACGAGGAAGGAAACCACGGAACAGAACAAAAAATGGAATAAAAAAGCTATCTTGGAACGTGGCACATTCCATCAGAGGGTCAGTTGAGCGTATAGATATCCTAGAATAGAAGCTTTTCTCGTTTGTTTGCCTCCTCTGCTGATGGCAGAATGGAAAAGAAGATCTGAAAGGCTTCCATCGGCCAATTCTCGGCCAGTTGATCTCAATGAGGTGAATGAGGTTATCTTAGAACAGCCAGCTGAGGTCCACTGACTGTAAAGGGAACAACGGTAAAGTCTATCTAATAGAAGTCGTAGGCGTGAAGAGAATTGGCATTGACTGGAACATAAAAATAGATATTTTTTTTATTTGCATGAAAGAAGGATGATTTGGTTTGTCTTTATAGAATTAAGAGTAATCTCCACCAATGAGTTCTTAAATCTCTTTCTTCTTCAGACGCTTTCCAAGAAAGGATCAATGATAATGGTACCTATTGTGCCCATGCCTATGAAGATATTAATGGAAATGGGAGTTTATAGGATCCAGATGAGAATATATGAAACCTTTCGTGAATAATTAAAAGTGGTTATAGTGTTAGTAAATGTTACTTTAGCATTAATACCTATAAATAGTCACATCATTTCATAAGACTTTTTCTTAAATAATATTAAAGAAAAATATTTTATAGCCGTTATTTTTCTTATGTTTAATTATTCTTTTAAAAAACAGTTTTTGTGAAATAGAACAAAATTGGGGTTCACAAAAACATATTTAGATTGATTTTTTTATTGATTGGCATATAACTTCTACACTTCGATGTTGTTTTTACCAAATGCAAACATTGTTTTTAATAAACAGCAATACTATATAATAAATTTGCCAACATGTGACCCTCTGATTAGCATATGTAATCGAATATATAGATAATTTTACAGTTTTTATAACGAAGTAAACTTACTTTAAAGTACGCACTCAATAATATTAAAATTGTTATTTAGATCTCTCGGTTACAGTTACAACAGAGTTTCGGAATCAAGATACGGTTTTTTTAGATCTTTTTTGTATTATATAAAGTATGTAATGGGAATAAAATAACTGTGCTTCCTTCTTTTAAATTGTCGTCAAAACATATACAGTAAATGGATTCATTGGAAATTTATAATCCACTATTTTCCATCTCTGTCTGGCGCTACTATTTCAATGCTTAAAAGTCATTCCAACTGCATTTTAAATTTCCCATGAATATCAAAAATATGTTCTTTTTCTGTAGAGTTTAATAATTATATAGATAGTTTTAACGACATTTTTTAGATCTTACAATAGTTACTTTATTACCTTCCTGTTAATGAATGAAATTTATTGGTTGATATCTTCATGCTACAGGCAACATTTATAGATAATTATTACCAACCTCTTGCAAGTTTTGTTTTCCTTCAAACTTTTCTTTTTCGCATCATTTCTATTAGAATTTGAAATTTAAAATAATATAAAAGTTAAATTTCGTTATTATTTTTCTCCAAAATTGCATGAAATAGATGCAAATAAAATTTGAAAACTCAGCGAATACTCATATTTAATGTCTTTACTTTTGAGCTCTAACATTACAATAGTTACTTTTTTACCATCCTGTTAAATAATAAAATTTATTGGTTTAATATATAAACGCTATATTCAACATTGATGTTGACAACAAACATCATCTATTAACAACATCTATTATTACCAACCTTTTGCAAAATTTCTGTAAGTATTTTGTTTTAAAGTTTTCTTACATCACGTCATTTCTATGAGAACTTAATATAAAACAATATAAAAAATTTAAATTTCATTATTTTATTATTTTTTTTTTACAAAATTGTACGAAACAGGTCAATTTGAGCAAACTTGAACAAATTTGAAAACTCAGCAAGTACTCTTATTTAATGCCTTTTTTATTTTATTTAATGACGCTTAAAATGTGTTTCAAAAGGGCATCAAATCTTTTAACAATTATTTAATGCATGAAATAAATGAAAAGGATTGAGAATAATTGCGAAGCAAAGAAATGAAGAAAAAAAATAATTGGCAAATTTTTTGCCACATTTACTACTTTTTTAGCTTTATCTAGAAAATTACTTTTGAAATAAATCGAGTATAGTTGTCATGGTAAATGTATTCAAAATATTTAATATATTAACTTTCCTCAAACATTTATGTAAGTTCAAAAATAGAAAACTCCAACAGCTTATAAGTATTAAATTTTTAAAAGCTTCAGCCTTTGGCTATTGCACTGCATCGATATTGGAGTTTTTAGGACTTCCTTTCGAACTTTTTATGTTATTTTCTATTTTTCTTCTCTTGTTGTTATTCAGGAAAATATGAAACGTGTTCGTAAAGAAAATAAAATAAAAAAGCTAACGCCGCAAGGCAGGGTAGCGTTCGAACTTCGAGGGAGAAGAAGCTTTTGTTGGGCCGTTCGAACTTTCTCACCTAACCTTTTTAGGACCAAGAAGGAAAAATATCTTAGCAAAAAAGGTCGTTAAGTAAAAATGCAGTTTTTTTAAAAACTTAAAGGGCATTTTTTTCGATTAAAGTATGGGAAAACATGAATATGCTTCTGAATTGTAAAATGTTTAGGGATATATTCGATTTCAATTTTATTATGCTATAAAATTAATTTGATATCAATGGTTTTACTCTATAAAAGAACGTTCTTTGTGATTATAAGGGAGAGGGAGATTGCAGACATTTCCTGCAAATTTGCAGTAATTATTTTTAACAATAATTTGAATGATTACCTGCAGTTCGGTTTACATCTTCTGAGACAACAAACCTGTTTAGTTTCCCTATGATACTTTTTCTAAGGAAAAATTTGTTTTTATCATCACTAGGTACATGAACAAGTTAAGGGGACAATGGGAAAAACATTAAACAGTTTATCTAAAGCTGAAAAAAAAAGTAATATCAATCTAAGCCTGATTGGTGAAAACATATTGATATATTTTACTTAATTTCATTATACTAGAGCATTTCAAAATGCTATAAATATCAGTATACTAATTTCAATATACAGATCATTAAATTTGTAACTCATTATTCAAATTGATTTATTTGAAAGCGCAGAACCAATTTTAAGTCCAATAAATTTTAATATCCATGGTTTTAAGTTGATAAGGAAATGTTCCTAATGGACAACACACGGAGTGCATGACTTAGCGATATTTTCCATACTGGAGCAATGGATACAACTCCTCAAAGGGAAGACGATACTTTTCACTGATATTCTGCTTTAGTTTAATGCATGGCAAACGTTTGTCTTGGATTCATTTATATTAAATTTCGATATTTTAAGAAATTTGATAAAAATCACTTTTAATTTTGGTTAAAATCTTTAAAGAGTGAAATAGTTTAAAGAATTCGAGCTAAAAATATTTAACCTTATATTGCAACCGTTTGTGGAAAAGGTATATTATTATATGAAAACATTTTGATTTAAAAAATAAATTAAATCAAATGTAATACATATGTAACTGGTTCATATATGTTCCATTGCAAATTGAATTGGATTAATTTGAATACCTCCACGTTAGCTTCTCCAAGACATATGATTGCTTAAGCCCAGTATACTGGTTAATTGACAGTACAAAGAGCAAAAGTTGGTATCAATATAGGTAAAAAAATAAAAAATAAAATAAATCACTACGAGAAAATAAAATATGTCACTAAGAGAGTAAAGATAAAATTCAAAAGCTTATTTTTGAACCTTGAAAACCTTCTTTTACAAATTTCTGTTAAAGTACTCGAAGTTTGATTGTGCAACTGCCCATGAAAGTGCATATCAATGTTATATGATATCACACAAGAGAATTTTGACTTATTACTAAATTTGTTATTCAAGATGACCCCTCTAACCTCCTCTCCCCTTTATCATTCTTTATTTTTTACTGAAAACGCTCTGCTTTGTTTTCTTTTCATTGAAAAGATCTGTGACAAATTTATGGTCTTAAGATATTTAAATATTAACATTCATTGGAAATTTGTGAATTTGAGTTTGAGAAAGTAATGGAACATTGTACAGAAAGGTTTGTGGTATAGAGTTACACAATATTTCCGTTTTACAAGCATTATATTTGAATGTTCATTTTTATTATAAAGTACCATAACCTTAAAATTCAGTATTTTCTTATAAACTATTATTTTTTTGAAAGAACTATCTTATCATCATTTACTGTACATAAACGGGGAAAAAAACCACAATTATAAAATAAAACATTTTAATGATTATTTTTTATTACCAAGACATTTATCCTCGTAGCTTTCTATTGTTGCTTTCCTAATAAACTTGTAAATAATTAGAAAATTAATTTTTTCTAAGTTGGTTCGTACAGTATTTTCAGGCCCCAAAAAATTGAGCATGTCAAGATGAATCTTTCTACTCTAACGAATTGAAATTGATGCGAAATGTTTCTATTAAATAATTATACATTTTTGGTTTCTATTCTAGCTACAAATTAAAAGTTCGTTCACGTTTTTATTATTGAGCGAAGTTTAATAGTCATTTTAAGGAAACATTTATCTTTAAATTATTTCCATTCAATCATTATTTATATCTTTCATAGCGCAGATTCTAAAAATAAGTAAAATAATTTAAAATTTAACCAATTTTAAAAACTTTTCTTTATTTTTTTAAAAAAAATCTTTCAGTACAAAAATTATCATTGCCCTCCACAATTGCGTCACGAAACTTAATTTCTCATGGAATTACCAAAACTGGATAAAAGTTACGCTCGCATGAAGCATTTATGATCAAAATCAATTAATTGCAATAAAGCATTCAAAAACGCTAAGTCTTACAAAAGAATAAAAAAACTTTTTTTTTTACAGTTTTTGATCTTTTTTGCATTTATTCTTACATTTTTTCCTCTAAGTGCCTCCTCCTATTAATACTTCCTCACAAGTCTTTGTGTCATTTTCCTTACTATGTTTTTCTTTTTTCTTCTTGTCAACGCAAGGACATGAACCCTTATACCCCAGCATGGTGTGTCTTCACTGAGTAGTCATTTTTTTGTGAAAAATGCACAAAAACCGTTTTCTCTCCTTGATCTTTATTTGTGATAAAATTGTAGGGACCTATTTTTTATTAACTATTTTAATTAAAAAAAAATTTAATAATACAAAAATATCATACACTAAAGATAATTTAATTACCGTAGAGCCCATAAATATAATGAGTCATAGCCGTAAAATTCAAAATTAGAAGCCCATAAAATATGGAAATCCTTATTAAAATACTTCCAGTACAATTATTATCTCCGCTCCTCATGATTGCGCTCCTTAACTTTATATAATCAGAAAATCAGTTTCCCTAACTTTTTATTAACTATTTTAATTAAAAACTGATTTAATAATACCTAAATATCATACACTAAAAATAATTACCATAGAGCGCATAAATATAATGAGACATAGCCTTAAAATTTAAAATTAGAAGCCCATAAAATATGGAAATCCTTATTAAAATACTTCCAGTACAATTATTATCTCCGCTCTTCATGATTGCGCTCCTTAACTTTATATAATCAGAAACTCAGTTTCTCTAGAAGTTGGCTCTGTCAGAACTTCCAGAACAGCGCAAGAGTTAGCTCTAATTAAACCATCCCCGCTCTAGTGGGTTGAAGTTGACAATATATAATTCAAATCCAAAAGCCTCACTCGAGGGAGCCCCAAATTTTCACACCACGGACCAATCAGATACGTGGATTGCGGTGACGTCATTGTCCACAATCTCCTAAACTGTCATCGGCGAAACAATTAAATATAAGACGGACCCATTAACATGATGAATGAAGTGTCACTTGAGGGTGCAGACTAAAATTGTTCTAGGCCGATCCCCACGCCTACTTATCCACTCTGTTATTCTAATGAGCTGCGTGAATATAAGCTACCGTTGATAGATAGCTACTTACTCCATTTTAAGCTAATATACTTAACGTAAATAAAAGCTTCGGGTAAAGGTAAATCTCTTGAGAGAAGCTTTCGAGGAGTTCTTACTCGCAGCTTTGAGAGTTCTTCTAACCCACATTTCCTGCAAAGGCGTTATTAAGATTTCCCAGCATTTTTAAGCGTGCAGTTTCAAAGTAGGAAATAATCTATCATTTTTAGGTTTTCTGAAATGAATAAGTTTGATTTATTTCGAAATTTTAAAGTTAGACATTTCCTATTGCTTATGATATGGACTAAAAAGGTTGTTCTTAGCATTGCACAAAGTTGATTATTTAGAGAGATTGTTTTCTTCCAAAATTCCATTGAATATGATAAGAATAAAAGAAAAACGGAGAGATGCAGTAAACAAATTTTCTCATGAATACAATGGAATCGGTCATATTATACGTTAAAAAATGTCCCTTTTTTGCCAAAAAAAATCTTTAATGTAGGCACTAAATAAGAAAAAATTTAAGGAATAAATGAACAAGTAAACAACACAAAAGTTATGAATAATTGGTTTATATACAGTAATCAATGAACGAATAATCGTACTTTTTTAATAAAAATTTCAACTACAATATTTTTTTGCAGGTTTTAATTTTTTCTTAGTTAGTGTTATTTTCTATGAATACTTATTTTATAATCATTCATAATTTTTTAGACTGTAATATGTGTAGAGTTTAACATAGATCAGCATTTTTGTTTTGGAGGGAAAAATAAACTGCGTTATTTAATACAGGTTATTTTTTCGATTTTAAATTTGGTTGGTGTTTATATGTTTTTTAAATAATTTCTAAATTTTATTTTTTAGCGAATTCTTTGAAAAATTTTCCCTGTGGTAATTTTAAAAAATAAGTAAAAAAATATTTTTCTAACGCAACGAAATCATTTTTAGTCATAAAAATTAAATAAGTAAACAAAAAAATCTGGTTTTGTATGCATGCTTTTGAAAACAGCATTGAATAAATATGAAGTATTTATTTTAAATTTTGCTTTTTTCTTACTCCTAATGTATTTCTTAGATATGGTAAAATTATTTGTATTATATACAAAGAAAATATTTGCAAATATCCTTTTAGAGAAAATTTCAGTTTGCTGAAAATTTAGTAATGCTAATAAAATCTTATATCTAACGCTTAAAATATCCAAAATTTTAAGTATGCAGTTTAAGGAGGTAAGACATAACTTTTGATCATACCCTTCATTAATAAAAAAATGTGATTTTTTTAATATTTTAATTTTGCATGAGCATTAATTTGTAATTTAAACTTGCTACATGAACGATTCTATTCCGTTGTACAAGTAAGATTTCAACAGAGGATTCAAAAACCTCACTAGTCAATAGAGAGACTTACAATGCTAAGAATTTTAAATGAACTTTAAAGTTTTAGCGATATGAAATTATAAAAAAAAATCAGGATAGAATTAGCATACCCAGGCATATAAAACTTTATTATCACTGTAATAAATCACTGTTAATAAATTTCGAATTTAAATTTAATATCTTATAAATATAAGGTAGGACAATAGCAACAGCAATTGCTCTTTTTTAATAAATAAAATAATAAATAAAAAATAATTTTAATTTAATTTATATTATAAAGCTGAAAATATATCTTATAAACTGAATGTACCTTATGAATTAAATATGCATTTTAAAATAATCATACCTTATAAAATGAATATGTCTTTTAGACTGAATATATCTTTTAAATTAAATATGCCTTTTAAACTAAAGATGCCTCACAAATTTAATGTAATGTGCCTTTTGAAATGAATGTATCATGCAAATTGAATATGCCTTTTGATCTGAATATATCTTATAAATTGAATAGGACATTTTCCTGGATTATACCTCACAAACTGAATATGCCCTCTAAACTGAATATATCTTTCAAACTGAATATATCTTTTAAATTGAATATGTCTTTTAAACTGAATATGCCTTATAAATTGAGCATGTTTTGAATAAGCCTCATTTTGAAACTCAATATATTAAATTGACCAATAAGTAAAAGTGAAATATATAAGCAACAAGATTAACGTAGAAATAAATAATTTAAATTGTACTAAATTTTTCAGAAAACAAATGAACGAACACGCAAATTACTAACTAAATTTATTGATATTTTCTTTTAGTTTTCCAGAAACAAGTTACATTGTCGCGTTTGAAAAATAATAGCTAGTAATTTGGAAAATACATTTTGACTAGAAAGTGATAAACATTTGAAATAAATGTATTTCATTTACGCGTGAAATAGCATAAGTCGATAATCATATTCTTTCTCTGCAGCTATTTGCAGAAAAATCTTTTATTCTAAAGGAAGATATCCCATTTCTTAGTTATCACCGTCAATAACAGTATTTCTGTTTTTTTCTCCTCATTTCAAAACCTTCATGGATAATTATTGAAACAGCACGAATGCGAATGATTTCGGAAGTGAAAAATCTCCCATAATTCCTAGGGCATGAACCATTTTAATGCTCCGTCGATTTAAACATTGGAACTCAATTAGTTCATTGATGCGAGTCAATTATTCAGGCAAAACATTTTTTTTTTAGATTTTTCAAAAATTTAACAATTGAAAACTTTTATCTATCCTCTCCATTGAGGGGTGGAAAGTAAACAAAATTTAGAAAACACAAGTGAAAACTATATTTGTAACTCATTTATGATTCAACACCGAAAAATAAAGCAAAAGGGTCAGGAGAGAAGAACATATGTTTCCACTTTTCTTTTAGGAAGGTTTTAGGATTGCTGTAATTGTTTCAAAAAAGATTTTCCGTTGTTTTAGAAACTAGCTACAGAAGAAACCACTTTGTACTGATATGTCATAAGAATTTCTAATCGCATTTTCTTCCGTTAAGGGGTTAGAACACCTATTTGTTCCGATTAAATTAGTTGCAAGGGGACAGGTAAAAATAGAAGAAAATGATTCTCAGTTTTATAGCGGAGAAAAGAGACTTTTCTTGTTTCCTTCATACATCAATGGATTTTTAAGTGACAGCATCATAAATTTTCTTCAATACCCTTTTTTTTCTGGAAAAGTCAAATTTTGAACCTAAGTGAAAGCAATTTATTTGCATCAGTTTGCTTTACACGTGACTTATTTAAGTTTATAATTTGCAAGACAATTTGAGGGAAAACTTTATATACAGAGGGAATTTTTTTTTCTGACAGCTCAATATAATTCATCAATAGAGCTTAATACGTTATATTTAGATCAAATTACTGTGAAAGTATTAGTACTTAGGGTACCGATGTGTAACAATCACAGCATGGCTTCAAGTCTTTACAGCATTATATCATTTTTCAGTATTTTTAGTAATTTCATTAATTTTTTTTAAACTCAGTAAAAATCGTAATCTAGACCGATACTTTGGAACGCGAAAATATATATATATTTATTGATTTTATGTTCACAAATTTTATAACTTGTAATAAATAAGCAATAATGTGATATTATTTGATTTTGATTGTAGTAATAAAGAAAAAAAAATTGGAAGATGTTTTTCGCTTATTTAAACAACCAAAGGCTGACAAGTGTTCTAAGAATATACTCGCTGGTAATGTTTGAACTCTGCTGTATTTGTAATGCTTATAAAGGATATGTGGAAAATGTAATTTTTCCTATTTATTTTTGAACATAATTTTAGATAAAGCTGAGAAAAGTTAGACGCAAATTTCGGAACTGTTTTTTACAAAAACATTTACTCGTAATTTTATTTAGAGAAACTGTGATATAAGCATATCAAAATATTTTAAAAAATTATGAATTTATAGCTGTTAATTTTTTTCATTACTTATTGTTTTCTTTTCTTTTAATTCATGTATCTACGTCTTATTTCTTGTATGTTCATGAGCACATATTAAAGATATTTACTGAAAGAGAAAAAAATGCCGGTAAAATTATCGTACCAAATGGTAATGCCATTTATAGTAATAAAACAAACATATTGAAATCATTCATTTGGTAATTTTCCCATTCATACAATACTGGTTTACCGGAAATTATGGTTTCAAAAATTATAGTTGATATTAACACTTCACAGCTTTTACAGCATTATACATTAACGCATATTCAATTAAAAATACACAACTGAGAAGT
This sequence comes from Parasteatoda tepidariorum, assembly GCF_043381705.1. Lineage (NCBI taxonomy): Eukaryota > Metazoa > Arthropoda > Arachnida > Araneae > Theridiidae > Parasteatoda > Parasteatoda tepidariorum. The sequence goes on from NC_092211.1 coordinate 34,737,645, forward strand.
AAATTTAACCGAATATATGGTTTTTATTCCATGCTTTGAGATGTTATGACAAAATTAGCAAAATTTTCCACAATTATTAAATTTTACTACATATGAAAATCATATTTTATTGGAAATTTCCCTAAAATCATTACCAACGCACTTCAATAGAAAGTACCCAGTTTTTTGTAGTTCCCATAGAGGCTGAAACACGATATATTTTACCATATTTACCATATACAGTAGTTTTGTCCATATTTTTTTTCTCAGAGCACAATCATACTTTATTCAAAAATAATTTAAAATTAAAATTATTTTAAAATTACTAATGCGTTTATATTTTTAGTATCACTATTTTTAGTATCACAAGTCTACAATGATAAAAAAATCAGTTATGTATTTTATATATCTGTTTTAATTAAATATCAGTTTTCTTTAATATTTAAAGATTATATTGTTTACTTCATAGGTAATTATTTTTTAATAGCCTTTGTGTCTAAATTCTCAAAAATTTCAATCTTTATTTTCTTATGGAAACTTTAAAAATTGCTATAATAATTGCTTAAAATTAAAAATAAACTAGAAGGAATAATTTTCTTTTCTTGTATTTATTAAATAGATTTAAAGAAAAAAGATTAATAAAAAATACTTGTCTTAAAATCTTCAAATTACAAAATACTGAAGTTAATGAATTTTTATGCTTATATAATGATTTCTGTCATTGGCAGTGCAGAAATTAAATTAGTTTTTAAATTATTTCGTTGCTCTATATTTCTAAAATTACTTCGTCTTTCATTTTTATATTCATATAAATTTTTCTGATATTAATTTATAATCTACAGTTAATAAGCTAATCAACTGTAGATTAAATTTTAAATTTAATCTTTAAGAAAAATAAAATAAAAGCTATCTGACTAAATTAAAGTTCCCTTTAATTTAATCAGCATCTAAGATTTTTGAGAATAAAGATAATTACTTAGAGGGGAAAAACTTGTAAAGCAATTTAAATGAAATATTTTTCTTAAAGTCATTTCCTTAAAGTAAAACCTAAGAATATTTCAAATTAAATTGTCATTTTACAGGAAAAAAATTCCTACTCGAATTGGGGAGTAACAATTGTATATAAAAATAAGAGTTTTTTTTATAAAAATAGTTTAGTGCAAGTTCTTATAAATTTTGAAAGACTGGTACAAATTACAAAATTTGCTTGCGTTTGAGAAAATTTTGGTTCACTAAGAATGTATAATTATACTTCGTTGACTCAATTTAAATATATTTACTGATTTACTCAGTTTTGCTGATTTTAACGCTTTCTTTTATCGTAGTAATAGCTTATTTGATAAATAATTTGTGAAAATTTGACTAACCACGAACCGGATTTCAAAATAGCAAGATAGAAGGAAAATAAGGAATTAGATATATTTTTAAGACTTATGTGTTTTATCGAATATTTGAGACGCAATAGTTTAAAATAAATTTTTATTTTTTAAAATAACTGACTCAATAGAAGAAAATTTGATATACCTAAGTTTTCAATAAGTTTATTGAGCAGTTTTACTCACTAAAATCTTTTTCTATTGTTATAAATAATATATAGCATAATGTTACTCCAAATTATATTAAAATTATGCAATGATGACATACTTAGAAATATAATGTGTATACCAAGTATATAAATGTAAGTAGAGTATTATTCCATTAAGCAGGGTTTTTTTCAGAATTTAATGATTTGAGAATTTTTAAAGTATTTTAAGGGAAGAATATATTTTTTCATATCAAAGCTTTTTTGTAGTAAATGAAATTAATCAAGCCCTTTTTTTCTCAGTAAAGAAAATAGGTCTAAGATGCAACATGATATTGTATCTTAGACCACCATGAAAACTCAAAAGCATTGAATATTATTGCTTGGATAACATTACTTTCGAAGTCTTGTCAGTTGTTTTAAATTTGCTAATCAGTAGGATTAGGTATGCAATAATTGGTTTAAATTAAATACTTTCGAGAATCATCTTTGTGGACGATAAATGTAAGGTACAATGTAAAATTAATTATTCAAATCTGCAAGAAATAGCTACCCTGTTTTCAATAGTGCTTATAATTATTAGTATCTGCTGTTTGGAGCAGTAAAAAATCAGCAAGTAATGTTGGTGCCAGTGATGCTTAATTATTAGTGGAAATAAATAAATAGATACCACGGGTAAAATTGAAGTAGGTGCTGTGGTATCGGCTATTAAACTAGATACTGCTGTAAAATATTTTATTCAAAAATGTTAAGTACCTATTTTTTTAATCTATAATCGATGATTTCGTTTTAAAACACTTTCAAAAAAATTTAATAAGAAAATGGTGAACTACTGTGACTTTTTTGTGAAACATTATTTTACTATTACATCCATATCATTTCATTTGATTGAAACATAGAAAACAAATTATTTATAAAAAAAATAAATAAAGCTACCTTTACTCCATGTAATAACTGGTTCTGGAAATCCTGAAGCAGGGCACTGATAAAACAATGAATCACCATCAACAACAGTTACATTGTTCATTATTCTAATGAAAGGTGGCCCAAAGACATCAACTCTTTCTTGATGACTCACTGATCCAGCTTCGTTTTGAGCTCTACATTCGTAAATCCCACCATCTTCTGAGCGAGCAGAACTTACATTAACAAAACTCACTACCTCAGCATGAATGCTAACGAAATCTCCATATTGAACTCTGTGGTTTTCAGGTATAGGCTTGGCGTCCAAAGACCACGTGACTCTTGGAATCGGATTTCCTGATGCCACACATCGCAATGAAAAACGCTCTCCAGGTTGAATGGTTTGGCGCTTGAAAACATACTTCAGAACAGGAGCGTCTTCTGTAAAGTTTATGAGAAAATAATTGTTATAGATTCATCGAGTTATATTTTTTTGATGAAATACTTTATACTAATTGGAAAGAGTATGAAAACAAATTTTAAAAACCTTCCTGATTTATAAATTCCATCTTAAGAATTAATTTCATATTAACAGTTGTTGATTACATTGTAACAGTAGCGATGGATATTATTCTATCACAACGAAATTTTTTATCTGTTTTACGTCACACATTTTGTGTCCCTCTATCCGCTTAATGTGCAACATTCAATTTAAGAAAAAATGCATCAAAATTGTGCGATTGATATGAAGCATGTTAATTATGATAGTTTTGCATTTTATTACGTTTTCAATGATATAAAAAATTAAAAGAAATGACTATCAATAATTTAACTTAGAATTTTGTAAATATTTGTCAAATTCGTAGCTTAAACCGCATCTTAATTTCTTAAACCGCTTTCTGCATATACTACACCTCTTTTGAAATTAATAAATAAAAATTATACTGAATTTTTGTTCTCTCAAGATTTTTTTAAACTACGATATGCGGAGAAAAAGACTGGTTTGACTCAAGTCATATAGCTCTCCCTCCCGACTAAAGATGGTTCTGATTGGAATCCCGGCTGTGAGTGGTTGATTCATAGCACTGCTTCTGAATCAGCTATGTTGACACAAAATATATCAGATTACGTGCTACATTCACATCATCATCATCATCGGGCAAACCCTAAGAGGTTCCCGAAAATTTTGCATGGTGTGCATGCTAGGTTTAGTTGAAAAGTTTCCCTCTTAAAAAGAGTCTGACCTAATGTTTCACCTTGAGCATTTTTTCCAGGCATCGCGTATGATTTGGATGTTAAACGTTGACGATGAAATCACGAACGATGTGCCAAATACATATATGCTTATCGGTAAAGTTTTTAATTAAACATGCATTTTAGTTTCCCAGTTGTAACATGACATTGGCCATCATAAACCTTTGACCATATATTTTCAGTTAATTTTGAAATGTAAAAAAAAAAGTTCTGTTAAATTTTTTTGAGAAAGTATGATTTTCGAAAACCATGAATATATTTCAGTACTTTTAAAAACTATTTTTTAAAAATTGCTATTTTTTATTAATTTAAAATGCAAGTTTAATTTAAATACTTTTGTTCTAGTAATGATAGATACTATAATATTCTGCTATTCTATTATCGATTCAAATATGATTTTTTTTGCTATAAATAATGTATTTACAGTACTTTTTAAATTTTAAATAATGAACATCATTGCTCGTATTTTATTGCCACTAGAAATAAAAAACTTTTAGTATGTCTTTGTACTGATTTAAATGAAGTAAAAGCTAAAATAAGAAAAAAAATGTTGTTTAATTTTTACACAAAGAGAGAAAAATAAGGTAAACAATATGTTAGCTTAACGTTTTTAATATATAATTTACATATTATTACAATGTTTTCAAAATATGTCTGCGACATGCATCACATTATTTTGAAGTCCTATTTTATGCTTCTGACTATTTGCAATAAGGGAGAAAAATGAGTTTTTATTCCTTTAAAATTTTGTGTAATGAAGAAAAGATTTTAAAATTAAACTAGTTTCATTTCACAAAAAATAATGTTAACAAAAGCTTATTTGCCTTATGCGTATAAATAAAGGCATTGTAAAATTATTCTTAGGTTGAATTAATTTTGATAATTTAAATTTAAGTGGAAAGAATTCTTCACAAACATTAGTGCACAAATATTTAAGCAGTTGTTTTGTCATCTGGTTCTAAACATTTGCGTTTTAGATTCTATTAAAAAAGTTTGAAATGTTTTGTATGAAATATTTTTTTATTAAGGATGATACATATTCATATTTATAACAAAAAGTTTCGTAAATTTAAAAATATGAATTTCTCTTTATTCAGTGCTCTTAGTTTCTGTTTTTTAAATGTTTTGTTATCAATGAAAAAGTGAAAATAGGTCAAACCACTTGTAATCAAGATTGATGTTTAGTATTATTCGGCAAAACATTTAATTACAACTCAAAAATCTATACTATAGTAACTTGGTTCTAAAATCTATACTATACTAACAGTTGCGAGAAATCGACTTTCAAAATGTTTTCTTATAAGTTGTCCAATTTATTAAAATACTATTGAATTTAATAATTTATTGATTCAATTTACTATTTTACTGAAGTGAAATAGTCAATTATTTTATCGATTGCCTTTCAAAATATTCTGCGAAATAAGAAAAATTAAATGAGTTAAAGTTGTCTCAGAGATTTTGAGGTTTATAAAAAAACAAAAGCATAATCCTGTGTAGATAAATGTAATGTTGTTGCAAATGCATATTATGAATAAAAAATGCAACAAGAAACATTAAGTGATCTTGGGGCTTTTGAGGTATATTTAAAATCAAAATATTTTAAGCAGAACACTATTCGGTTAAAAATAACATTAGAATCCCATTTTACTCTTGCATTGAGTATAATTATGGATAACCATAACATGCATATTCACTTTAATTAACATTAATTAATATTAATTTTGAAAATCTTTCGAAATTATTTATTTTACAAGGCCTTACAAATGTTCGGAAATATCAATATTCTTTTTTAAATGAAGGAGTACATTTCGCGTACAGTTAAGGACACAGAAATGAATAAGAACTTACCACAATATTACTACTCTCTTATTTAAGTTAAATTCATATTTTAGCTAACTTTTTACTATTTAAAAAAACAAACAAGCTAATGTTTAGTTTTTTTTCCTTTTCTCTTTGTTATCAAAACTCAAATCCATTTCTAAAATTCCACTACTATTCTACAAAAGAAAATATTATAATTGAAGTGAATAGCAAATTTTAAAACTCTGACTGCATTAGAACTGAAAACATGTTCCTTGGAATTTCGAATTATTGATTTTGAGATAATTTCGAATTATTGATTTTGAGATAATTTCTAATCATTGATTTTGAGAAAATATAGCTTAAAACTTTTGAGTAGGGTGGATTCTGTTACTACTTTATCTGTTCTGTTAATTTAATAACAATCTATATTGTTTTCAAAATTTTTTTTTTCTCTGAGTCAATCTCTAAATAAAGATTAGCATTTAATCATATTCACAAAAAAATATTATAACTCAAAAGCCTATTTGGTTTGAATTTTGTAGAGATCGATTCACAAAGTATTTTCTAATAAAAATAACCGACTCAAGTTTTCCAATTTATTAACACTATATTGAATCTCATATTTTATTGATGAAATTTACTGATTTGGAGTAAAGATTTTCCTTATGAGTACACAGCTGCGACTAGCAACTCCACTCTAATTGAAGTTCACTAGTTATAAGTACGAAGTAGCTGAGAAGAAAGGGAAGGACTTCGAAACACTGAAAGAACTATTGATTCCGGAATCACGGATAATGCAGTTTAGGTCTGATAGTAATCAAACGCTCTTGGCGATTGCTTTTCCCTGATTGTTACTAGATTGTACATTTAGGTATATATCTATGTTTTAGCAGAAATTTCTTTAAAAAATAATTATTGAAAAAAAATTAATTCTGAGATGATAATTATCCTATTTATTTCTTTAGTGTTATTTATGGAATATCAAAATTTTAATTTCAAAACAACGTGAATGAAGGAGGCTGGCATTTTAAAATTTAAAAATTATGCTTTCAGTTTTATTGAAAACTTAAACATATGTGTATTTATTGGCAAAAGTGGTACAACTTATAAACCTATTGAAATTTCTGAAATTTTTTAAATTGTTAAAATGTCATAAAAAAGTTTTTCAGTTTTTTAAAAAATAAAAGTGCCTTTGTATTATTTTATTATTTAATATAAGACAGGATTATGCAAGTGCAACTTTGAAAAATGGATGAGTTATATTTGTAATATGAGATATATTTGTAAGGATAGATTTAAAAAAAATGATTGAATACTCGTCTCTGAAATTTTATCAGCTTGCAAATTCAGTTTCATTTAGAGCTGCAGTTACATTTCATCAGCAAATTCATTAGTCAAATTTCTAAATGGTCAAGTCTAACAAACGTTTTCATACTACTCAATGTTATGTATATTAGACAACTGTCTACTACACAGAGTGTACATATTCAAAATGAATATTTGCTTTAACAAAGACAAAGAATGTCACTCAATTTCATCAATAATGTTTAGAAAACTTTCCTTCTATAAATTTTAAATAATAATAAAAATAAACTAAATTTAGCAATGATGTTTTAATGATACCTTAAAGTTTAATAGATATTTATAATAAAAAATATATATCATCCACACTCTACAATTGACCTTTTAAAAAATTCTCAATTACTTTACTTTAAGACAAAGATACGTGATAATTAAATGTTTCAAGAATACACTTTTAATTAATTCACACAGTCATCGATTTATTCACTTATGATATAAATATTTATATATTATGCTTCTTTTTCAAATTAAGTTTTTTGAGAAATTGCCATATTATACTTAAACTAGAATATAGTTTTAAAGCAAATGTAAAGCAAATCTATTCAATAATAGTTAGAAAAATATATAACATGCAAGAAATGATTCGAATGCCAAACTTATTGAAGGAGCTAATGTCTTAAATAAAATAACATGTCCAAAAATGTAGATTGTCAAAGAAACTAAAAATATATATTATTTTCAAGACTTCAAGTTTAATATGAAATTATAACAAATTATATTAAAAGTGTTCATGCAAGAATGCATCAATAATATCTTCGACAAACATATTTTCCAATTGCAATAAACGAAAATATTGATTGAATTAGTTATTTTATAAAGGAATAGATTTTGCTGATACATTGAGGAAAAAGTTCATGAAGACTTCTGAGCGCAATTTATTTATTTTCTACTTAGTTTTAATCGCTTGAATGTCTAATTGCAATTGAGATCTGTAAATGAGCAAATTATTCCAGAAAATACCCAAGTTTAAAGTGCTTTCCTTGTAAAATTAAAATGCAAAAGGGGTTGGGAATAGAGACCTATCTTGCTCTCTTCTCATCGATTGTTGGAGATTGGAAAGACATTATTTAGGAGTGGCTTGAATGCGACTAAACATGAGTTCTCTTCCTTGTTGTAAATCAAACCATAAAATTACTTTATTTAATATTTTTAGTTTATATTAAATTTTTTTTCATGTCGATTACTATTTTAAATTAGTTTAATGCTTGTTTGAGGAACAAAACGCAAATTAATTTTATTTTTTTTGAATTGTTCATAGAAAACTATATCATATTCATTAAATTGTATTTTGACGTAAGTAATGGCATTTTAATTAAGAACTATATTATTATTCTCAATTATTTAGTAAGATAATAAAAGGATTTTGGCCTATAACATCACTCATGTTGAAGTAGCTGCGTTTCCAGCGAGCTAAAACTGATAAGTTTCCACCCTTTTTCCCAGATTTTCAGCAATTGTGTGTGTGTTTAAGGAAATGATACAATTATTTTTCAGCTTAAATTACTAACGCTGAAATACTAATTCCTCCAAAATCTTAAATTTGATTGAGCAAAGAATTTTTTAACATGGCTGAAAATATGAAAATTGATTACCTATAGAATCTAACTTCTTATAACATGTAAACTTTTTAACGAAATTTCAATGAAGCTAAAATACTTTTGAAATTATATCTAAGTTGGTTTCCAAACAAAGTATTTTTGGAGCTAGTAGATCCAAGCATCAAATTTGCTGTTTTTGATTCAAAATTATTTTTTCTCCTAAAAACAACGGCTCGATGAGTTCGTGGAAAAAAAATACTTGTACAGGGTTATGCTTTTTTCCACTTAAATCTTTTTTAACAAAATTTTTCTTTGCTATTAGATAACGCAGAAAAAATTAAAATTTGAAAAAAAATGAGTTAAGTATTTAAAAATTTTGTGAATTTTTCTTAGGAATTTTTGTGAATTTTAGTTGGGTTTATTTGGCATCTAGAGCAAGAACGCTCGAGGTTCGATCATTACGAGAAAATCTAGTGCTATTAATTTCATGAGAGAAGTATGGCATGATTTGTTTAACGTAATAACATCCTCAAAAATTGCATATGTGTTTTAAATATTTAATCTTGTTAAATCCTGCTATTTAAAACACAAATTTTCTATTTGCTGCAAAACGAAATTCTATCACAAAACTTAAATTTAAAGTTTTCCATATAATCTTGTTTAAATTTCAAACTTTACTATATTAATCTGCTATTTGCTGCTAATTGGAATATAATTGACAAATATTCACTTTATTTTCTTCAACTTAAATTTCGAAATTTATCTTATTATATTGCTCTTTCGTGAATAAAAAACATTACAATTTATTTACGTCATAAAAACCAAAAATGCTTTATTAAAAGTAGAAAAAGTTTGGATATGCTTTAAAACAATCACTTTCGACTTAGATAAAATAAAGTCATTGCCTTTGAAGTACTTAGACCGTTACACACATTTCAGAATCAAACTGATGTTTCTGAGAACATTTGCATAGTTCGGTAATTTTTTTTCTCCAATTCAATCGTTTCCTGTCTCCACACTAATATGTGTATCAAACAGAAAACGGTAATTGCGTTTTAAGTTTACTATCGAAAGTAAAAATAAACGTGCCATTACAAAATTTACCGAGCCCCAAAATAAATTTTCTTTGCGTTCCTAATCTGTCGAAGTATTTTCGTTTCGGAAAATAAATTACCCTAATCAAAATATTGTTGAAAAAAAAACTCAAAACCATCCTTTTGATATACAAATTTAAAATTTAATCAAAAAAGCTCTGATTAAACTCTTTGCGCGATAAAAAAAAAGTATAAACATTCTCTAATTAAAGTTTCTAGATTTAAATAAATTCAATTTTTTGATAAGAAATGAAGTCTGGATCATTACATGCACATATAATTAAATGAACTAATGCAGTATTCTAAAGAGGGTTCAAAGATTAATATTATGTATTCTTTGCCTCAAAACTCTTTAAAGCAAAGAAAAACACTATCTCCGTGTTTAACTTAAAATTCTCAACGAGCTCCCATGAGTAATCTATTATTCTTTAAAGAAATAGGGAAAATAAAGAATCTTTAGAGAATCCTTTAATCTTCACAAATTTATTGTTTTATTTCCTATTTAAAAAGTTAACTAAAATGAGTTTTGAAAATATGTTGTAATTTTCTTGTTATTAAACAATTTTTTTCTATTATTGTTGCGTTTTTAGCACTTTCATAATCATCTTTAAAAATTCCATTACTTTTATTATACTGCTTTCATTTTTTTAATGAAAGAAATATTGCTCGGGTTAATAGTTACGATTTATTATATTGAAAAAAGCTTGTATACAAATAAAAGTATTTTTTTACAATAATAACTACTACATTAGTATGCTTACTTATTATAAAGAACGATAATATTAAAAAAACTAACTGTATTTTCTGTTATTTTATTAAATGCAGTAATAGTAAAATAATGTACTAATTAAAATATATAATTTATTTTTATTTTTTATATAAAAATATATTTTTTCAATTTAGAAAATTTTATATTTTACCTATATTAAAATCTATGTAAGGTGGAATCATAATCTAAGTAGTATTTTGCTTTATATCCTGCAAATTTGTAAAACCTTAATAAGGTAGTAGTTTAAAAACATTGTAACGTGTATCAACTTTAAAAAGGTATGAATACCAAGGTAACCAGAGTATGTATGAATCTAGTACATTATAGTAGACGTCTAATCCTATGCGTGTTCAGTATCCTCCCCTGGTTCTAATTGCGTTTACTGGAGTATCAAAATTAATACTTGGTTCAAGATATTGCAATGTAATAATCTTTATATTGCATATGTTAGTTCAGCATTTTTTTAAAATAAATTAACATAAAGTGTATAAAAAATAAACATTAACCAGTAAAAATCGCTCTCAGAAAACATTAAACAGTACTAAACATAATTAAACATACATTAAACAATACTGGTGTTACAAATATGCTGAAATTTTCCTCACGAGTTAAATGAAAATATATTCTCTTTAAGTTGATCAGGAAATAAATTTCAGAGGGAGAAACTTGCATCATAATGTGATTAAATTTTGAGCCCAATTTTAATTTTGACTTACAATTTAACCGACTTTCACAAACTCGTTTATTTAGCACGTTAAAAAATCTCTATTAATGTATAGTATTACTTTATTTTATTTAAACGTATTCAGGTTAAGCCATAAACAATCTAGGTGACGAACACCAATATATGTCGTCGGCATAATAATTCTCACTCTTTCATCTTTATTTATGAAACAAAAGTTACCTAAGATATTTTATAACAAATTCCCAGATAATTAATTTAAAATGTTCAGAACGTCTGAATTCCTCACAATAAAATATATAAACACCGCAAATTGGAACATTTTAGTGTCATTCAAAACAATCAATAATTATGGATAAGATAATATTTCTGATTTTTTAATACAAAATACAAATCTGATCATTTTTTATTTTATCCTATCGGATAACATTTTATTTATTGAATTTCTTTCCAAATGAAAAAAAAAATGTAGCGATAAAAAAAGTAAAAACAAAAACTCCTCGCTTCCAAATAAAAAATGTTTTATCGATTACTTCATCCTCATTTGGCAACTAATGGCCGAGGTTTCGAATCACCCCCAAAATAAGTTTTCCACAAATATGTCTGAGCTATACTTAATAGCTAATCGAAAAGATATGTTTCCGATTATTAACTGCACTTTCATCTCAGTAAATGTCAAATACGTTCTTCCAATGCTATTTAACTTGATTAATACAGTCAGCTTTCGCTTAAAATTAATATACATAAAGATAGAAAAGTTTTCCAAATTATGTATTTAAAAGCTACATATTTTTCAAATACTTTTATACTAAAAGTTAAATTGTTGCTTTATACTTATATAGTTTTGGCCTGGCATTTTTAAAATAAAGAAAAGCTGATTTTTTTTAATAATTTAATACGTAGGGATATTTTAGTATATTGAGATATATATTGCAAATTATTAAAAAAAAATTAAGCAAATTTTTAAATAAAAATATAAACTGAATAGTGAATAATCTAATAAAAAATCCAGATCAAACTAAGGTAAAATTTTCCGGCAAGCAGGATGATTTTTACTGGTAAATCCATTTTTACCGGAGCATGTTACGGGACAAACACCTGATATACCGCAAGTTTTTCAGTAATTATTTCCGTAAAATCTTTAAGTCACTCTAAATAAATAAATATTTTAGTAAAAACTACGGTATTATATTTTACGGTAAAACTGAATTTTACGGATGAGGCACCTTAAGTACCAGTACTTCATACCATAATTTGATCCCGATTTTCTACAATGCAAGCCTACAAATTGCAAAATTGTATTGTAGCATTTTCCAATTATGTCGTCAAATTTTTAAAATAAAAGGGAACAAAACATTGAAATAATTAATATTTATCCTTATTTATCAATTAATATTTGTTGATTTGTTATATTTTCGAATAAAATATATTTAAAAATAAATAACGAATATAAATAATAACAATGATAATAAACTATGAATAGATATATATAAATGAGGATCTTCAGAATTTATTTAGTTATATCAAATTTCTGACTATAAAAAATAATTTGCTACGACTTTCCCATGACCTAACCAGCGTCGAAGAAACTTTTAAAATTTAGATAAAAAAAAGAGCTTATTTCCTAGCCAAGTGTGAACACAAGTAAAGTTTAAACTTCAAGAATTGATAAAATAAAATTTGTTACCTATGTATTTTAATACTTAAAACTGTTCAACTGCTTACTGCTTATTATATTTAATTTAGAAATTAATGGAGATAACAACTCGTTTTAAGTATTATTTAAATATTGATGCTTTTTATCAGTCTAAAAATATTTCTTCGCTTGAGGAGAGTGGATCTTGATTACAAATAAGACATTTTATAACAGAAATAATTTATTATTTCCCAGTAGCATAGGTATATTATATGTAAAAATAATTCTATGTAATAATAGTAAATTCTATATCATACATATTTATCTTTTGGTAAACGTTTCTTAACTTGAGGAGAGTTTATCTTAATTATAAATAAGATATTTTAAAGCGCAAATAATTTATTATTTCCTTGTAGTAAATGTTATACCTAATAATAATTCTATGTAATAATAGTAAATTTTCTGCCTTTATGAATATTAGTGTTCTGTTTCTTTGTTAATATTTATTATATACTGTCATGCTTTTAGATTTTTTTAAACGAGCATACTCTTGTTCATTTAATATGTTCTTATTTTTTAGGTTTTACTTTTATAGCCTCATGCTTCTGTAATTGCCGTTATTACTAGTTACTATTCACTTAGCTAGTAAATATTAGAAGAATAAAAGAGAAGGAAGAAACGGTTTAGATTACTGAATCTAGTGAATTGTGGATTCCAATGTATCAGTGAAAGGGCGAGCCATTGACTAGGCGAATCAGTCTACGAGCAAATGAAGAAAATGCCGTATTAATGAAAAGGCAGACATATGAATGCACTATGATGAACTAATAAAACCTTATCTCTATATATGTACATGTTGATTGTTGATTGTTTTCTCTTTTTTTGTTGCCAAAATACTTCTATGCTATGCAAGTGATTAACTTTTTAATAAAGCCTTAATAAAAGCTTATGTTAACATTTCATTTCGATTTATGAGTTTAGGTAAGTATTAAGTTAAGTCATCAAACACGGAAACTTATAGTTATGTATTTATGAAGTTGTAATTTGCCATGACTCTCTACAGTTCTGAAAGATTTCTTGAAAATAATTTTTTTATATTTACTTATTTAAGTGACTGCAAGCAGTCATAAGCCATGAACACTAAAATTACATATTTAAAAATTTCTAAAGAAAATATTTTTCACCTCGCGGGACAAAAAATGCTTAAACATGCTGATTTACAAGTTGGGAAGAAATGTAATGTTAAAAGTGAACAATTTTTGTAATCACACTTAATTTTTAGCACTCCATTTTAAGAAAAGTATCAGATGGAAAAATTATGCGAGCGATCATTTATAAGCATGAAAATAGAAACAATATTTATTACGCCATAATCAACTTTAAACAAAAATATTGAAATACAAATTTTGCTTTGATTATACACAGGAATTTACTCAGTTTTAATAATAATTTAGAAATGTTCATTTATAAAATTGACTTGCTTGCATACACAATACTTGGCAACTTTATTTTAATACTTGATAAATTGACTTTTAATCTGAAACTTTCAAGTTTCTTTAATTATATTTCTTTGTTTCACAGGTTCAATCATAATTTAGGAATATAATGATGCATAACTAACGTGTGAGAAAGATGCTATTTATCAACGAAAATTGGCCAGCTATGATTTTTTTTATGCTTAAACATTCAATTTCGATTTGCATTTACTTTAAGGGATTTTTGTAAGAATGGAATTGATATTAATTTATGCACGTATGAAGAATATGTAAAGTCACCAAACACGCAAAATTATAGTTCTGTTGTTATAAAATTGTAATGTATACGAAATTTATGAAATATTTTTAAACCTAAGGTTTAACAGGATTATATACAAATATTATACGAAACTTTCTTTAAGAAAAAGTATCAGCATGCATATATTGTAGAAGGTGTTTCTCAAAATTGAACAAAAATGCGCTAAATTGCTCTCAAACAAGCAATCTTTGAATTTGAAATCTTTATGTAATCAAAGTTGCCAGTAATATATGACTGCATACAGGATTCAAACCAAGGATCTCCAGGTTCTTAGTGCGATGCACCAATCATCATAGTTGTACACTTCAGTCCAGGTAGAGTTAACAAACTTTATATAGTGACCACCACAATAACACATGATAGCATGCATTATATTCGATTTAAAGTTTTTAAGATATAGCAAGAAAAAAATAGGCAAAAAAATGAAATTAAAATTACCAATCTCCTGACTTAGCAATTAGGATTGTATTTTCCATAATTCTACCCTTTGTACCATTGAAATCAAAAATTAGTATGTTATGATGTGTTATAGTGGTTGCCATTATATAAAATTTCCAAGCTCTCCCTTGGCTGGGTTGTGCAACTATGTTGGTTAGAACATCGTATCAAGAATCCGTAGGTCCTTGGTCCGAATCCTGGTGGCATCTAATGGATGTATCACTCAGGCATTTCTCTTTCCACTTATATTTAGCAAAACAAATGAGTATATGCTGCTCCAATTTGAACACAAGGGTTTTTTAAATTCTATTTTTACTTTTTTCTCGCTAAATCAACATATTTTGCTCAATTTTGAAATTTTTTTCTTCAGTAATCCCGTTTTAGACTAATATATAGAAACATTCAATAAGCCACCGAAGCAATTGCAACTGAAATAGCTGTTCAGAGGTTGGCGATCACAGCGAGTGGGATGTGGACTTCTTGGTAGAAATTTTTTTTGTTCTTGCACAATAAAACTAATTACATTTAAAAAAAGGTTTTTTTTATGATATTTGGAAAGCAAACTCTTCCCTGCATACAACTATTTGCAATAAGTATTTGTACAGCAAATCTGGAGAAAAAAATTTTATTTCATAGTTTTGAAGATGCAAGTAAAGTCGTATAAGAAAAAAGAAAGACATGTTCTTTTCCGAGAAAGAAATAAAAGGAGTCTTTATCTTGCTTGTTGAAAACACATATAACCTGACTTAATTCCAATTTATAGAATAAGCTAAGATTCTAAAATGCTTCAACAAATCTTTAACATGCATGATGTACTTATTGGCTGTTTAATGATTTTAAATTTTAAGATAACGCAACTAATCCTTTCTTTGTTGGATTTTATTCGCCAAGACCTGGCGAGAACTTCGCCTCGTCCTTTTAATTGGAAAGACAGGAAAACAACTAAAATCTTATAAAAGGGCGCAATTAGAGCGATTCTCGTCTTCTCAAACGTTGGATTTTTTTTCATCTTTTAAGAAGAGAAAATAACCACCCTCCTAAAAAACAAACTTTAGATATCTAATTAAGGAGGTGACACCTCCAATTAGCAACGGTTCGTGGCCTGAATTAAAACCCACCCCACTTAACTGAGGATTAAAGCCCTGCCATTAAAATGAAAGATAACAAATGGAAGTTATCAGGAGTTTAATAATTTTTTTAAAACTTTAGTAAAATAGATTGCTCATTATTTTTTCTCATAAAAATCGAAATCTTTTGTAATTTTATCCTCTTTGTTATTTTATATAAGTTTCTAATCCAAGGTTTTTTAGTACTCTAATTAGATGAGATTATAACCTCAGATTGTTTTTCAAAATTTAACTTTATCAAAGTAATTGGGTTATGTCTGCAAAACATTAAAAAAAATCTTATTTCAAATGCAAATGAATTTTCATAAAATAATCTATGGTTGGATATTTAGGAGAAAAAAATACGTACAACTTTTCCGGGTAAAATAAATTCGATAAAGTACACATATTCAGTTTTTATTTTTCATATTTAAAATAAGCTTATTATTTATTGCGTCTCAATTTTTTATTAAGATAATCATTTATTATACTTAAAAATTAAAAAAAAAAATAGCTGAAGTTTTTGATCCGTAGCTCAAGGTGATTTCAAAATAAATATTTTCGGTATTTCTTTTTCAAAATTATTCCTTTTCGTTTTTGAGTTTAATTAGCTCCTCAGTTTAATGTTTGAAGCTTTTGAAGTGTTGCAATAAAGTAGGATTCTGCATCTGTATCAATAGGGTATTATCAAACAAAGTATTGACTTCTGAGAAATCGGAATTATGGATCAAATAGAACAGTACCACCATTAAATTAAAGCTTTTGTGTGGGTGCAGTTTATTTGGATGTTATTAAGGTTCAATGGTGAACAGATTTTTTTGAAAGGAGGACAATCAGGGGAATATATGTAAAGAAGACTTTACGTGCTCTTTGTTTGTAATAGTTATCAATTTTCTGTTCTCTTATATGATATTAAAGTTAAATGGACATAGCTTCTGTCATTTCTGGAAGAATTTCCGAAAATGTACTTGTAAGTACTACAGGAATTTCAACACATTACTTAATACGCAATAGCTTCCATAAAACTTTAAAAAAAGGAGATGAGTTTTGAAAAAAGTTAAAGGTTATATAATTTAAAATGTATCTCAAAAGAAAACTTTGATTCAAAGAATTCCATTAAAAGTTGATGCATGTAAACTGACTTGCCTGATAAAATCAGTTGCGCTCCACTCTGAATCGATTGTTGACTACCATACACAAAACACTGATACATTCCTTGATCTTCTCTTTGAACTGATGTAATGTGTAGAACTTGATTGGCAATCAATCGAACCCTGTTGCTTGTAATTAAGTGACGGGCATCTTTAAGCCAAGTGATTGAGTGGACGGGATATCCTTGAACACTGCAATTTAATGTTGCGGATCTACCTGATTCAGTTGTAATCTGCGATGGATGAAGAGATACTGACAGATTTCCTGTAGAAGCATTAAAAATGTAGAGTTATAATATGGATATAAACAAACGAATATGATAAAATTCCTTAAAAAATAGCATTAATCGCATGCATATTATTATAAATAAGGTTATTTGAAACACGAGAAAGAGACACGGTGGATTAGTGGTTACAGGTCATAAGCTGTCATTGAAACGGACTGGGTTCCAATTAACAGTGTTGGCTTTAACACCCGCCATCTAAGGATACCAGCTTTGCCTAAAAAGTAAGAGCGAGCTGTGCGGACACTACGACCTATGGCTTCACTCATTGCCACAATCATACCGTAGTAGGTTACGAGTTTCATCTTTCAATGAAGTCACATACACACACATATAATATATATATTTTTTTTTATGCTT
>NC_092211.1:34755769-34777513 GCF_043381705.1 Parasteatoda tepidariorum
TATATATATATATATATATATATAATAAAAGAAAGCCAATCACAGAACACTTGCTGTTATATATAATTAGTCAATACATATATATAGTCAATACAATATGCAATATATATTATGTATTGACTAATGTGCACGTTTTTCCTAAAAGTAATGCATGTCCGAGTGTCAGTCACAATTACCTCATTTGTATACTGCTTTCTATTCTCAGACTGATCTGCTGAAGTAGTGATTCAAACAATAGTTGACAGATCAGAGTTTACCAAATGCTTATAGTCAGGTTTACTAATTGAGTGAGATATTCACGATATCACTTTTCGCTCAAAAGATATCAAGCAAAAATAAAAACAACCTAATGCATGGCTCTTGTTGGATTCAAGATAACAAGACTGCAAAGGTATAATAACAGCAAAACTGAACTGACATACAGATTGTTTGCTCAGTGTAAAAAAATGAATAACATATTAAATTACTTGTATTTAGGGGTGGGCAAAATTGTTTTAAATTTAAATTCATTAAAATATAAATACTTTTAATTTGCAATCACTGGGAAAATATTTTCTGAATTTTCGAAGATTCCGTAGTAGTTGGAGTATTCGTAATAATGTCTAGGAGTAAATGATTCAGAAAAAAAAAATATGCTCTAAGTTTTGAAAACAAATTTAAGGGGAAATAAATACTTTTATTCTTTTGTATAATTCGAAGAGTTGCTTTACTTTCATTTTATATAAGAGCAAATAATAAATTTGTGTCGAGGCATTCAATCAGCAAAATTAATTTATGTATATCAAAACATGGATTAAATAAAGAGAAGTCTGCGTCATAATTTCAAATATTGGAATAAAATAATTAATTTGATATGCCTCAGGCAATTGGTTCTTTGGAGTAATTGGAAATGATGGTAATGAATAAAGAAATGCGGAATTAGATTACGAGTTATTATAAATTGATGTAACTGATATATTTGTAATGAAGAATTTAGTAAAAGTATTGTAATCGATTTTTAAATAGAATATTGAACTCGTAAACTAATGTTAGGTTATGACTCTCATGTTCCTTAAAAGTAATATAACCATATTTAGTATTATTTTTTCGATATTAAAAATAAATGCACTTTAGCTCCAGGATAACAAATTTTATATTTTCAGAGTTTTTTTAGGTAAAAATTCTCGTGAGTTATACTTTTCTGATGCAACCGTAGACAAATCCGATTTTATTTTGTGCGTAATTTGAAAATTCGTTACTTTTTAACAACCTGAGAGCAAAAACTGAAAAACACGAAATGCTGCAAAATCTATATTCCACCATACCTATTTTCTTTAAAACCTGCCTAAAACTAGTAATTAAAATATTCCAGAAATGAATTTTGTTTTGAATAAAAACATCTGCTGAAAAATGCCCGCCTTGACACTTATGTATATTAAATATTGTTGGAACTATTTTGAAACTAAAAAGATTTTATGCATGGAAAAATATTTATCCACGTGTATTAAATTTTTATCAATCTTTATGAATCTAAAACGGTTGTTAATTACTGATTACACTGGAGAGCCTTTCTTTTTTGTTTTCTGTTTCATGAAATATTTTAACGGATCTTGGATATTTTCACTTGGCTGATTTCAAATCTGCAATCGGTTTCCCTCTTTAAGCTACCTTTTTAAAATTACATTTTTAGTCCTCCTTTTTTGTCAACAGCACAAGTTAAAAAACGTTTTAGCTAGGTGTTCCATAAATGTTTCGAAAAACTTCTAGAAGTTAGGACATATTATTAGGATTAAAATTAAAAAGAAACTCTAGGCCGATAATTACGTCATTTGTCACTAGGGGAGTTAGCTATTGTCAACTGTTTCCTTGTCTACCTTTGAACAGGTCATAATAAGAAAGTGCTCCTAGCCAAGCATTTCCGGGGTTGGGTTTTAATAAATTTTAAATCCAGACTATGTACCTTAATTCCCGTAGAATTTCGTCACAATATTTAGGCGACCCCCTGTTATTTATAACGTTTTTAAACTTGCACATTTTGGTAAAAAATAGACTAAAAATGTCATTTAAGAAATTATCTTTAGGAACATATTTAATAACACATTTGTAATCCCCCTCACCCGAATTAGACAAGATTAAGAGATTACATGGATGCAAAAAAATTTTTTTCAACAGCGTTATTTAATATGATTAAAATAATTTTTATTTTAATAAATTTCTCATTAACCACCATTTCTATAGGTTTTACAATATAAATGTAATCTAAAAAGTATCACAGAAGAACGTTATAATCACAACAAATACCGCATTATAAGGCAAAAACCTGTTTCACGTTGTCACAGACGTTCGAAAATGTTTTGGGAGGAAAACTCCGAGACTGGCATAATTTAAAAAAAAAGGTTATTTAAATAACAGTTATATTTTTAACGATTCAGTAAAATTTTAATTTTAATATTAGAATGAGATATCCTGAGATATTATGTTACCTACTTACCATAAACAGTCAATTCTGTTTCAACACGTACTTCACCAATACTGTTATTGACAATGCAAATATATTTTCCTGTATCTTGTACACGGGCTCGTTCAATAAATAGACTACCATTCACCTGTAGCATTCTATCTCCCAAAAGCATTGGAATAAGTCTATTATTTTCTCGTCTGTACCACGTATATTGCGGTACTGGGTATCCTTGCGCTGTACATGGTATTTCAGCGTTTCCCCCTTCTTGTACTAAAGCTGATGTTCTTCCACTGGTTATTCTAGGTGGGATGCTTCCCGTTGGATCTGTAAGAATAATAATATTGTTCTTAATTTATTTTTTTAAAGGAATCCGCATTACTCTTTTTGATTTCTCTGAGAGAAAACAGTTTGATTTTTTATCAAAGTGAATACTGTTTTATTCTGTATAAAAATGAGTATCATTTTATTTCCTATGAAAATGTGTTTGGTTTTATTATATTTCTTTTAAAATAAATATACATTTTCCTTTTTTTTTCAAAAATGAGAATCGTTTTCAACTTGTTTTCTATGAAAATGACCATCGTTTTAATTTTATTTAATTTAAAAATAAGAGTAATTTTTTTTATTTTTCTAATTTTTTGTTTCTCTTAAAATTGAAAACCATTTTCTACATTTCATTTGCAAATGCACATTGATTTTTTTATTATTAAATATTATTAGTAAACTAAGGGAAAAAAGAAATTTGTCATACATTTAAATCAAATTTTTTATCATATAAAAACAAGTAAAGATTATTTTTTATTTTTGAACTAGGCTTTTATTGCTTATTTATATTATTTATAGAAAATAATAGATTTTCTCTTGGGTCACTGATAAACGTGAACAGTTGAAGAATAAATAATGCTTCTTCATATTTTAAAATTGACTGCTAGAATAATGAAAATAAAATTACAAACTAAGTTATAGCATGTACCAAACTTATCACACGCATAAAACAATAGCGTTAAAATTAATTTAAAGCAATATCTTTCCTCATAAAATGCATCCTAAATTTGCTGTTTTTGTTTATATTTTATGTGTATCTTTCCTGTTAGGTAATGACTCCCTTGACAATACCTTTCACACTGTAAGAGATTTATTATAAGAAGGAATAGTGAAAAAAGAGATAGGCGTTAAATGTATTTTATTTATAAAGAATAAATAAACTCTAAGCACGCATGTTCACTTATTTCTAAACTAAAAGAAATATTTGATTTAAAAAAATTGTATGTTAATAAAAATAAATTTAACAAATTTATCTGTTCGTAAATATTTTTTTAACATTAATAATACTTTGTTGGGCATCATTTTCTTTCTATTAGACTTTGTTTTCATTTAAGCTTTTAATTAGATTAATTACTTGCAAGTGACACAGATTAGAATTGAATAAAGTAACTAGAAAAATATATTATGTTTTTAATTAAAGCAAGTTTCTTTCTGATTAGATTTAATATTTCAAGATAGGCATTATCTTCATATGGAAGTAACATCGGTAAGCAAATAAGAAAAAATATCACCTTCTTTTACTGCACTTTAAAAAAATCCTTATCAAATTACGGTAAATTTTTCAATTTTAATCAGAACTTTTTATCGTAAAATGCATTTTTACAGAAACGTATTACGGGACAAAGAATTTGATATACCGCATTTTTTACACTTATAATTATCGTAAAATCAGTGAATCATTCTAATTAAATAAATATAACTGTAAAAATTATAATTGGATATTTAAAATCAAAAGTGAATTTTACGGTAAAATACTGCTTCGATTTAATTTTTGATTTAATTTAATATTTCAAGATAAGCATTATTTTTATGTGGAAGCAACATCTGTAAAAAAATAGGAATAATTATCACTTTCGTTTACTGCACTGTAAAAAATTCCGGATCAAATTACGGTAAAAACTTTGAATCATTTATTATTACCGATACATCTTACGGGTCAAAAAATCTGATATAGCGTATTTTTTATAATAATAATTACCATAAAATCAATCAATCATTCTAATTACATAAATATTACTGTAAAAATTATGGTTAGATATTTTATGTTAAAAATAGATTTTACGGTAAAATGCTGCCCCCAATGTAACGGTAATATATATCGCAATTTGATCAGAAATATTTTAAAGTGTATAAGATGCTAAATGTTAAGAATGAATGATTGCGACAGATAGTAAATAATCATGTTGATCAATTTCTTTACAAGACGCCCATCATTCAATTCAACGCTCCATACCTAAGAAAAGGATTACTCTGAATAAACATCTCAATATCAGTAATAAAATGTCAGCAATGCCTTTTAACTTCAAAGGTAAAGACTTCAGGGTAGAGAATATCAATAAATTTGTTTAATGCACATTGTTAATACGATTATTATTAATAATCTCCGGATATTACAATTAATAATGGAATAAACGGGGATAATAATCCGAGAGGGATGAATAGACCATTGCTTGTTCTACACTTCTCCGGTATACCTCACACTGAGATATTTTTAAGGTTATCCTTTATTTTTTACGCAGAACATTTTTCCTAAGATTGAACAACTCTGATAGATAGGGAACTTACAATTGATGGGATAATCCCATGTGATCTTGGACTTTGATATGGACTATGACTGTGTCATTATTTGGGTATTTTGAAGTTGTGCTTTGGCGAATGGTTTTTTCCACTCGAAAGAAACTATATAAATATACTTAACTCTATCCTCAAAATTACGTCGAAATGAATTTTTCTAAACAAGTCGGAATTATTGTTTGATTAAAGCAGTTTTCTGCAGATGTGCTGCATAATCAATTAGAATTAGGACCAAATAATATAAGCTTGAAGCAAACTATCGTAAAATGCGTCTTAAACTCCGTTAAATAATTCTACGGCGAAAAATGAATCATAAAAAACTTTTAAGCTTTGCAATAGGGGAATAATTTTGCAAATAATTAGCAAATAATTTTGATATTTGGCTAATCATATTTGGATCAATACCGCAAAAAATAAAGCAAAAAAAAATAAGTGTTTGCGTGAAAAATGGTATAAATCGACAAATTAAAATAGTGCTAACCTCTAAATCAATAAATTGGCTTATTATTATCACATTGCAGTCAAATATTTATGACATAATGCTTTAATGATAAGAATAAATTACAGAAAAAAGTTATAAACTGATTAATACAAACGGTCGTTTTTTAAATCGAGTTATTATTGCTACATTTTTTTAAAACTTATCAGGAAAGAAAAATAAATGCTTCCATCAAAAACCGTTAACTGTACATTGCTTCATTGCTTTGCAATACGCTCATTATTAATTGATACCATTTTTTAAAAAACCTAATAGTTTTTTTTTTCACTATTCAGAAATTTAAGAATTAATTAACAGTTAATTCTTACTGTTAAGTCTTACTTTCTAGATGAACAATTTTTCATTTCTAAAAAAATCTGCAAAAGAAACTAAATACAGAAACGGAAACTAATCTGAATCTTGCGTAAAGAGTAATTTAAATCTATTACGATAACGGTAAAAGAACAAAAGATTCTTTTTTCTCTCCGTTGATGATGGAAAAAGGTAATAAGGAATGATTCCTTATCATTTTTCGGCTCTTCACGTGACTAATGCATAACATTATTCATACATGATGTGAGATTTGTTTTATGCCAAGAGTTGAATTTATCTGTCAAGAATGGAACTTTAAATTGCAATTCATTACGATCTGAAAAATGGTAGGATTATAGTATGCTATTAGATGAGTCATAATGTTAAAAATGCCTTATGGATTTACATAAAGAAAATGAAAAATGGAGCCATTTGCTAAATTGCCAAGGATAATTTTACAACTATATACTAATTTTCTGATTTAAGTACGGAATTCATGGCGTTGTGGTAATAATCCTGTTTTACGATGTAGCTTTTGATTCCAAAGGTGATTTATTCCCGAAACCAGGGAAATATTATTTGTTTTAACCATTGATTTTGTAACGAACACTGTTTCGGCAGGGGTTATTTTTTGAAAGGAATCAGAGAGCAATGAGCATAACGTTTACGGAAAGCCATTCAATAATGATTATTTATTTATTTTGTTGATTTTAAGAAATAAAAATACTCAGAATATCATTTAAGTTGCTAGTATCAAATTGGGTTTCTGGTTATTGCTATTACTTATTTGAAGTAAGCGATAGGAGAGGTTTTTAATCAATATCGTTGCAGTCTGCTATTTTTCTATTCTTGAGATTGAAAACTCACTTATTTAAATTAAAATGCATTGAATGATATATTAAAGGTATTCGACTGCTTTATCGAACTTACTTATTACAATTCAGTAATATACAATACAATACATAGAATACAATACAATAAAATATAATAAAATTCGAATGTCACTAGAAAATTTCGAGTAATAGATCTGTAATTCTTGATTTTTATGTACACAATTTTAATAAGTGAAATATTTTATATTTTGTAACTTTGAATTAAAAGTTAATATCGCTTCTTTTCTAGATATTGCATACATAAAGTACTTTATTAGATATTCATAGGCACATAACTAGGTACTCATAGATGCAAAACTAGGTATTCATCTTGAACTTTAATTTATAAAATTAATTTAATACTTTGGATAAATATATAGAAGGAATAATGATTGTAATAATAATAATAATAATAATGACAAGGTGTCTGACCATTGACGAGTTGAAAGTCTATACAAAATTTTATGGGAGTTTAAATGTGCTTTACTTTCCTGTTAAAGAAAACCGGTTTGTGGCTGTAAAGAAAGCAATGAAAGTAAAAATAAAGCTAGAAACTAGAGCAGTAATATTAATTGTTTTTTTCTACATTAATCATTACTGTTTAGAATAATTATGGCATTCATATTTAACTTTCACGCAGATATATTCTAAAAAACTATAAGCTACCTATTGATTTTTTTTAAGTTTAAAATAAATATTTAATTGACGGTTCACGTGTTTAGATGAAATGCATTTGCATACAGAGAAAACAATATGGTAAAAACTGCCAGAATATGGAAAAATTTCCGTATTTCAGGCTCTATACCAAAATTCTGTTTAGTTTTTACCGATGTGCTCTGGTGATGATTATGGGGTTAAAGTTGATACTTTTTCATGTTACCTTTTTTGGTTAATCTAACTTCTCTGTTTTGTACTTAGCATTTTTTTTAAATGTGTGACAATAAAAACTATAATTTAAAAAAAAAAGAACTAAATTTCCGTTAAACTGCTTTCATATGAGTGAACTGTTACGATGACAAAATAATGGGCTTTAATGCTGTATATTTGGATTTATAACCAAATTTATGTATTTTTCTTCCCTATCATACAGTATCGTAATATTAGCAGAATATTTTTCTCAGTTTATGTGAAATAAAAATTATTTTGAAGCTTAATAACAATGTTAAATGTAAAGCTTTAATTTAAGGACTTAATCATGATAATTAGCAAACATTGACTTCAAAACTTAGACAAGATAAATTAATAGAGTTCATTAAAAGGTGTGATTATACTTTAAGGAGGTTGTTGAAGTGGAAATGAAATGTATGTTGCCGTGTACGACATCATTAAGGAAACTTTAAAGAATGAATAAATGTAGAGGAATAATTTTGATTGCAGGGTAGCGAAGATACATTCGTCAAAATTTTAAATTATTAAATTCCAAGAATTTTTCATTCGTCTAGATATTAATGATTAAAGTTGTGTATCTGAATGAAATAAAATATTATAATGTTTTATATTTGTTCCTTAATGCTAATTACTGATAACTTTCTTTTTTTTAAATCAATGTTTATCATCTTAACAACATATTACATTTCCTTTTAATTATTTTGAATTATACTCAAAAGCTTGATTACATACAATATTGAATCAAGTTAAAGGTTTAATTTAATAAAATATTACCTGTCAACATGCATGTGCTAATTATCGATAATTTTCTTTTTTATTAAATAAATGTTTATTATCTTAACAAAATATTGAATTTCCCTTTAATTATTTAGAATTATAGTAAAAATATTTTATTACATGCAATATTGAATCAAGTTTAATGTTTATCTTAATGTTTACCTGTAAATATGTAAAAAATCTGTTTTCTTACATATTGCATGTGATAAATTAAACTCTGTAAATTAATTTTATAAATGTTTGTATTTTTCATCATATTAACAGACTAATTATCAAAAAAAATTATAATTCGTAAAAATATTTTTTTTTAAATATTTAATGCTTCTTTAAAACTAGTTTATATAGGAATTCTATGAATGATAATAATAATGAGAATTTCAATCGTTCTAGAGTTTGAAAAAATAAGCAAGAGACAAAATTGAAAAATTTTATCATATTGCAAAATGACTTTTTATAAAGGTGAAAAAAATCTAAATATGTAAAAGTTTCAAAAACATATAGAAATTTTTCTGTTTACTCTCTGAAACATAACAATGTTTTTAACCTCTCTTGTCAATTTTTCATTCATTAATTCTTCTGAAAGATCCGAAAAGTTAATACACATTTTACTTTAAATTTCATTGTAAAAATATCAACTATTATTTAACTTAACATTAACTATTATTAACTTTATTCACTTTAAACTTTATTCCAAGAAATATCAACTATTATTTCTATCAACTATTATCTTTACTATAAACTATTATTTATAATTAACTACGAACCATCTTAAGTTCATTTACTTATTCCTATTAATTTTATGCATTATTTTTCTTATGATAATTTTCCTTTGATATTTTAAATTATCCAATATATTTTTGTTTAAATAATTATTTCTTTCTCTGGTTAATTTTTGAAATAATCTCTTTTTCAAATAAGTTAATCTTAAAAATGCAAAATTGAAAGCAAAATAAAACAATTCTAAAGTACTACTCTAATAGTAGGCCACGCACAGGATAAATATTGCTAAAGATTGCACTGCTTAGAAAAGTAATGAGTTCTTTTGTTTGGCAAATAGCAATAAAACTTTTGGTATATATTGTTTATAAAACAGGAAAAAGAAATTTGTTACAAAAAATAGTTTACATTTTGATCAGTGTGACATATTTAAAGTACGAAAAAAGGAAGTTAAAAATTTTGAAAATTTTGCAAACTAGAATTCAAAACCATTAACTTATTCTACTCTTTGTCAATAAAGACAAACTGAAAAAATATTTATAAGCTAAGTTTGAAAAGACCATGGATTTACATGCGTTTCGTAACAAGAAAGGGGAAAAAAACAGGCGCCCTTTCAGATTAAACTATGTTTTACGCATGCATAATGTGCCATGTTGCTGCAATGTATTCAGAAAAATCGTTAATGTTTTGGTTTAACTCACTGTTATATAATTTAATCCTTTTTTGACGGAAAAAAAAGAATATATAGTGTTAATAAGAAACTATGGAATGATTAAACAAAAATTTGCATTTCCAATTTAATTTTTTTCTCTTCCATATGCGCCTTTTTTCAACTTTTGAATAAAATCCATGCTTATATTTTTACTGTAGAATGTTTTTCCTATGGTACCCACATCCTATATTCCAGATTTCCTATACACCCGTCAGTCAAGCAAGGGCTCTTGTTTCAAGCAGAATAACTTTGATTATAACCATCCAGAACGACCACCTAAATATTACGATCAAAAGTTTTTAAATATGTAAAGTTTTTTTCTTATTATTTTTGACTGAGCATTTTGGAAGACAAAATCCAACTTGCAGAAGTGGAAAAACATTTTGCGTTCCGGCCTTTTAATTCTGAAAAAAATTAAGAAGAATTATATGCATGGTTGGTATTTTGGGAAAAAAGTGAAATTTAAAATCGATGATTTTGGAGAAATTATCGTTATTACTATCGGAATAAAAAAATTATCGTTCAAAGTAAAGAGAAAAAAAAGGAATTTTTGATTTCATATTACTTTCTTATCTATGATCAATGAATCAATGAATCATTGACTAATGAAATTGATTAATAATATCAATTGGACACATAAACTACTGACATTCTTTTATACATTTTTAAACATACTTAGAATTAAAATACACATATAAATAAATTATATAAAGATTTAAAGTAAAAACAAGTACCAAACCAACAAATAGCAAAATTATTAGATTTTAACTTAAAGGTGTATATTTTTTAAAATCTTATTTTCCTAAGAGAAACTGTAAATTTACCCAAATTAAATTATCATGCGCTATAAATCCATGAGTGCATATGCATATTTAATGCTTTACAAGACGTTTAAAGTTATATGCTTCCAAATTACAAAATCAAGGTTGTATATTTATTTGGTTGATGTAAACGAAAGAACTTAACATATTTAATTACAAAGAGAAGTAGTACTTCAAAAGATTCTTTAAATACGCAATTAAAATTCAAAACATTGAGTTTTAGTTTGAAATATTGGTATTAAATTGTTCAGAAATTTTATCCTCCTTGACAAAAGAAAAATTACAGTTTTAAATATTATTCCAAACAACAACACTTCAAAGCAGTATTTCAAAACTAGTAAACAGTCTGTTTAATGTGAAATATTCGATGTTTTCAACGTAGATATCCATCATTGTTTATCCATAGATATATTTAATAGCAAAGTCAATTAAAAAGTTTCAAGTAGGATTCATACTGTTAGTTTTCCTTACAACCAATTCGTATAAAAAGATGAAAGTTTCAAATTCGTATCATCTACAGTAACGTTAATGAAATGAAAAATTTAAATCTCCGTGTGTCCAACACCGTTTCTTCTATCCTCGTGAAATGTGGACAAATCAACTAATTGATATTAAAATTTTACTAACTTTTATTTTCTTAATAAATAAAATATATAAGAAACTACAAAGAAAATATTTAATAAGAAAATATAAAATTATCCTTTAGAATTATAAAAATTTCGTTTCCTAAAAAAATAAACTTTAATGTCGGAAATTTCATCATTAGTGTAACAAAAATTATATTTGCTCTGTACCGATGTGTGTAAACCGTAAATTTCTACCGGTTTCTTAGAGAAAAGTATAACATTTTTAAACTTTAGTCTGAAATATTCTTCGCTATAACAGAAAAATAAGGCCACCATAAAACTCAATTGGAATTACGAATACCAGAAATTTGCCCCTTCGCATTCAAAACGATTCATTTCCAACTTTGAAAAGCAGACCTTCTGAACACCAATAAAAAATTTTACCCTGAAAAGAAAAGTAGCTGCATGCATTAACCTTAAATAACGCTTTTGAATATTTACTTTTTACCGGTACTTTTTATCGCTTACCGTACGGTACTTTTTACGGTGAAAACCATTTTAACCGGAGCATGGCACGGAAATTAAAATCTGATGTACCATAATTTTTACAGTAATAATTACTGTAGTATCACTGAATCACTCTAATTAAATAAATATTTCTGTAAGAAACGCAGTACAATATTTTACGGTAAAAATTAATTTTAATTTTAAGTGCATTTTACGGATGATGCACTCAAAATGCGGATACTTTATACCATAATTCAAAACAAAGATTTTTTTTAGTTAGAAAGTTAAGATTGAAAGAGCCTGTTTGTGACTAATTTATATAAATATAAGCATTTTCATAATGCAATATTAACGCAATATTTACATAAATATTTATTTACTTATTTACATCTTTAAAAAAGTTACTCTTATTTAAGCTTACCAATTCATTGTTTGTAGATAAATTAATTTTTATTTGAAATAAATTAATTGTTTTAAATATTTTACGAACTTTTATTTTCTTATGAAATTTATATAAGGAAACACAAAGAAAATATTTTATAAGAAAACATAAAAAAGTATGAAATTCTTTTCCTCAAAAAATAGAATTGAATGTCTGAAATTTCTTCTTTAGTGTAACAAAAATTATATTTGCTCTATACCAATAAGCGTACACCGCAAATTTCTATGGGTTTCCTAAAGAAAAGTATTACATTTTCAAACTTTCGTCTGAAATATTCTTCGCTAAAAAAGAAAAATAAAGCCACCATAAAACTCCATTGGAATTACGAATGCCAGAAATTTGCCCCTTCGCATTCAAAACGATACACTTTCAACTTTAAAAAGCTCACCTCCTGAATACCAATAAAATGCTTTACCATGAAAAGAAAAGTAGCTGCATGCATTTACTTTAAGTAACGCTTTTGAATACGTGCTTTGTGTGATATAAAAAGGAATCGGTAACTCGGGGTGATTTACGCGCTGTCATCTGAGAATTCCTAACTTCGATCGTATTTAGAAGTAATGGTAACCTAGTTACGTTTCCTGGATTATTTCCTGAGTTACCCGATTATTCCCAACTCGTGGAAGTTTTATCAGTTCTAAAAGAGTATGTAAAACGAGTGAGAGAGATAAGTGAATAAAGAGTTAGTTTCAGAAATTCTGTAAAGTTTTCGGTTTTTTAAACGAGGCAATGAACTTGTAAGTCTTTAATGAATGAAATCGTTATTTTAATTTTCTAAATGCTTTAAATGTTGGTCTTTAAAATTTTTGCTTGATTAATTAAACAAAGTTTCCCCTCTTTTCCAAAAGATATAATAGAGATTGTTTTTTTTTATAATTTAACACAGAATGATGTTGAAAAATTTTTTTGTATCGTGTATGAAGCAAGAGAATTGATAAACATTTTAGTTATACCTTTAACACTTAAATACTGTTCATTATTAAAATTTTTGAAAGTTAGACAAAAATAATGTTTTTAATTTTTTAGGAGTTACATTTCGCTTTTTTTAAATTTACTATTTAATTTTAAAACAGTCTAATTAGTAATGTAATTAAATATCTTCGGTTGATCCAGGGCTCGAAAAACAGCCCGTCCGCCCGTCCTCGGCGGTCAAAAATTCCCCAAGGACAACGAATTTCTCGAATCCGACGTCCGTGCAGACGGCCATTTTCCCGTTAATGTTTGTGATACATATTCAATTTTTGTTATCTTACAAGAGTCTAGAGCCTCACTTCTAAAATGACCCTCTAATCTAGAAATCCCGTTAATTCCTTCGTCACTATATATTCCCTTGTCTCTAGAAATACTAGGTTACTATTAGTGACCTAGTATTTCTTTTATTATTGCATAATGTAATCCTAGTATTAGTAATCCTACTAACTACTAATTCATTGTGCAATTTATATAAATGTTTGTAATAAATAAGAGAAAATTATATTTTTATTTATTTAGAAGCTACGGGTTAGTTTCAAAGGAGGATGGGTACATTTTTGCACAAGCCGTCCTCGGTGACGGGTAAAATTTCTGAGTTTTTTCGAGCCCTGGTTGATACTTAAGATTACATTATATTTCTCATAGAACGAGAAACATGGTACATTTTATCAGACTCTGATAGTTTTGACAATACTTTTTTCTCAGTGCACTGTACAAATAATTTACTATTTACTATGTACATAGGTCGATTTTATTAATTCATTAAAATGCATTGGTTCATAAATAATTTAACACATAGATATAATTTGATAAATATAGTTAATAAAAGTGAAAAACGAAAATAATAATTATTAAACAATTACAGCTGGAGGATATGTACAAAATAAATAAAGTAACGAGAAAAAATTTCAGAGCATGTAATCAGGAAGTAGTTCTTTGTAAAATTACTTTTGTGTGAAAAAAATATGATATCTCTGCGTTGAAAGCTCATAAAAATCTGTCTTAAATGAAGATGCAAGTTTAATTCACGCGTGCAATTTAAACTTACTGTAATATGATTGGATAATCTGGGATGTATTTATATTACATTCAGATAATTTATTCTACTGAAAGAAATTATTGGAAGCCAATATTCAGGTACTGAAAGGAAATAATAATTTGTTTCAAATATCATCAACGATGTATTTTATCGTTTGATCATAATTAAGTTTGATCGTTAATGTTTTGACTGTAAATATAAAATCTAAAACTGAAGAGAAAATTAGAAAAAAAAGTGAGCTTCATCTCAAAAGATGCATCGAAAATCTAGTTACACTTAAAATTTCATTGAAAGATCGTAACTAAACTGCATTTTTTTGCTTCGAAATTGTAAAGCTGAAGCTTTTTTTTATCTGTGTGTAATTATATTTGAAAAGCTTCGTTTCGCAAAATATTTAACGAGCTCGCTTCATTTTTTAACTCCAAAATACCTCATTGAAGTGCTTTCTAAATAAATTTGTATTGAGTGCAGTTTGGGAACAGAAATGAACTAATTTGTGATACGATTAAAAAAATCAAAGGAAAATAAACTCTCCGAAAATTCATTTAATCATACCCTATCTGAGGAATCGATTCAGAGAAAAATCCTGTTAATTACGGTTCGTGGGGAAAACATTTAAGTAAAAAAAGTAATGAAATCGTTAAGTAAAGACTATTATTTTCATTAAAATAAAATGTCAATTTATAACTTTTAAATGATAAAATCAGCTTATATCAATATTTTTGTTTCTATGATTCTTTGGTAATTAATCTGGAAAAAAATGACGAAAAGGTAAAAAAATATATATGTATAATTTAGTTAAAGCTTTTCAGGTGTTTTTGTGAGAGAGTCGAATTAATTTAGATTTTCAAATTGTATTCCTATATGCGAAATATGATGTGAGAAACATATTTTGCAACATACATAATCGTTGAAAATAGTATTTTATAAAATTTTGTTTACAAGACTTAATTTTTAAGTTTACCAAGTGAATGACTTGCAATAACATTGAAATAAATGATCAACCTATTTTGTATGTACAGTGCAAAAAAAAAAGTTGCTGAATAAATAACGGACCACACTGTTAGAAATTTCTCGGAAGAAATGGTTAAATAACAATTGATTGCATGGCTATTTTACCATATTTAATCAACACAGTCAAATAACCATAAATGAAATGGTAATCAAACTGTTAAGTTTAAGAAAAACTGTTCATTAACTGCTTTCACCTAATACGGTTAAACAACCAGAATTTTATCGCACCAACTAGAACCACCTAATGAAGCTACTTAGTTCTTCGCTACTGCGTACATATCATAGCCGAGTGGGTTCACCCGTCAATCTCATGACCATCAGAACTGGAGTTCGAGTCCTAGTGTTGACACTACAATGTTTTCTCCATTCCGTTCTGCACGTGAAGAATTCCCAGTGTCCGACACTCTTCAATGACCATTAACTTAGAAAAGCCGAGCTTCTATGTCTGGTTAAAAAATTATTACATTTTTAAAAGATGCTTGTTGTAAATGGTTAAAAAACCGTATAGTTTTGTATTTATGGTTTTGTAACGATATTTTTGTAAATGGTTATAATACCATAAAGGAAAAAAAATATTTTCCGTAAACTTTATGGTTAATCGGATGGACAGACAGCTGCCAGTTATATTACCGTAATTTTATAAGGAAAATTTTAACAGTGCACCCTGAATAACTTTTCATCTAGTGATCAAATCTTCATGTTCCTCTGCTCAATTGCAGTGGTTCGAAGGTCGAATAGTTATTCAGAAATTGAGTTTTGAAAAACGCATAAACATAAAATTCTATTTTTCAGGAACTACTCAACCGAATTTACTAAATTTTTGAATTTTTGCCATATAAAATTGCAAACATTAAAATTATGTTTAAAATTGCGTACCTTACAATTCAAAACTTTTTGATTATTAATAAATAAAACATTAAATATTCACGAAAATTTATTTTTAGCATTGAATTATCTCTGAATAAACGAATTTTTTAATTATGTGAATTTTTTTTCAATTTGTTCTGGAAATATGTTGAAATACACAAGTAAAATTACTATTGAGGGGTTCAAACTTGCGATCGCGCTCCTAAACAAGCTATAGGGCCATATTTTACAGATTGCTGATACCTCCTGTATTTAGGGTGTCAGAAATCTCAATCAGCTGGAAAAAAAAAGATATTTATTCGGAGAAAGCACTCCACTAATAAATTAGAATATTTAAATTAACCCTCATCGTGTGATTAAGATTGAATCCTGGCGCATGAGCACCCGATTATCAGATCAAATGTTATTCGAGATGCTCCATTTTTTTGGCATGTTGGATCTACATTAAAAACTATGCATAGTTTTTAATTTCGTTTTTTCGCTTAAGTATCACTTTATTCATTTTCGGTTGTGTCTCCGTGCGTTTCTATATGTTTTTTATAAGTTTAGAAATTTTTAATGTTCTGAAGAAAGAAAATCATTACTTCCTCAAACATAATATAATGATTAATGATTTCCGTTACTATAACGACCGTTTGTTAATTATTATTATCTTTGAAATTTAAATTTAAAAAAAAAATATTTTTTTCACGCGCTTGTTTCATTGCTTCAGTTTTGTCATTTAAATATTAGTTAATTTTAAAGTTTCTTACGGTTTAAGAAACGAAACAAATAAGTGAATCGATGAATCAGCGAGTCAATACATTAATTAATCAGAGAAACATCTAAAAAAAATAAGAATAAAATGGGATACAACGTTATGACGTTATATATTTTATAAATTCTTTTGTATAATGCTTCACCGTTTTTATTTTTATCCTATTATGTTTTCCAAGTTTTGCTTAAAATTTTGATGCATTTTTGTACTCCCATAATATAATAATAATATAATATTATAAAATTATGTAAATAATTCTAACTAAATTTCTGGATGCAAGAGATACTACCTTTTTTCTACATGATTATAACAAATATTTTTTTAATGAAGTTTTAAAAATTATTTGTAATTATAAAAGATGCGGCTGTAATTGAAAACTTCAATATTTCGTATGTTTTTTTTTCTATTTTTTAAAATATTTCTTACTTAAAAATCGCTCAATTCTTATGATTGTTAAAGATAAAAATTTACATGCTCGTTCAACACTCTAATTTGGAAGATGACAGATTTAAAACTAAAAATGGAGCAAAAACACGATAGTTTTTTCCATATCTTTTATAACTTTTTTTTTTTATTTTTGAAGGAAAAAAGCGAGAAATTGTGGTTTTAAAATGGATCAAGAATAAAAACGGAAAATAACTTTTAGAAGAAAAAATAATATTTTTCCCTATTCCAAAGATTATATTATTTTTTCTCCTTTCCTTTTCCAGGTCTTATGACAGAAAAGTTTTCGGAAGATTCTTAAAAAAAAAATCAATCTATTTTTTCTACCAAATCACTTCTGAAATTCATGCGATCAAGCAGCAAGGGAGGATATAACTATAATTTACTGCTCCGATTCGCACCTTCCCAAACTTTAAGATGGTAGTAAAAATGGAGAAAAATATTTCCTCCCCAAAGAAATGCATTTTTTACTTACTTACAGAAAAAAGATTTTAGAGCTTAGTAAAAGAATTGTTATTACCGGAATTTCCAACAAAAAGGTGATTTTTAAGAGTTTAGCTTACAATTATCTATTCAAGAAGGCAAAAATAAAATAAGTTTTCGAGCACTGTTCATATTTAGTAAATAAAGTCAGTGAAATTTTTGAAACTGAAGCAATTTACACTTCTTGTAGAGAAATTTATGTATAAAGTCTGCTCATAAAATCATTCGTTTATTTTGAAACATAACATTGAAAAAATATGATTTTAAATGTTTATTAAGTTTTATAAATCTTTTTTTACGTTATTGAAAGTTTATACGAGGAAAATAAAATTCTGGCAAAATTGTGGCCTTAAAAAAATCATATTTCTGATTAATGAAACTAAAATATACAGTATTTATATAATTCAATTGTTATTTGCTTCGTTGTAGGTAACTTTACCTAAAATTCTGGATTTAAAAATTTTAGTTCTGGATATTTCGCCAATAATTTATAACTGTGTAAAAATACATTAAAATTGAGAAGTAATAATTTGCATACTTCAATTTATTTATTTTCAAATCTTTGCTTTCGTTTAATATTTCTTTAAAGGGAAAAATAGTATTATTCAGTTTAATTTGAATTTACTTAATTTTGTAACTCTTCCAATAGGTGGTTGGCCCCGCTAAGACTCTTTACCACTCAGTATATAATAATCATAAAACTGAAAGTATTGTTAACTTTACCAAAATTATTGTCAAAGCGCTTTGGTAAACGTTACCCATATTTTAGTATTCCCATAGAGCTAGAAACACGGTAAATTTTGCTATATTCTTGTAGTTTTTGACGCAATTTTTTCTCAGTGTAGAACTTAACTGTCCCTCTGAGCGAGTTTTGTTTTTCAAATCTGTCAGAGGTATCTTACT
Source organism: Parasteatoda tepidariorum (assembly GCF_043381705.1). Lineage (NCBI taxonomy): Eukaryota > Metazoa > Arthropoda > Arachnida > Araneae > Theridiidae > Parasteatoda > Parasteatoda tepidariorum. The sequence continues at coordinate 34,774,400 of NC_092211.1, forward strand.
GTATCTCAAAGTTGAAGAACGAATATCTGATCATTTACAGTATAGGAAATACACACTAAAGAAATAATATACGTACTAAAGAAAGAATTTCTCTTTCACAAAATACATAAAAATTAATTGAGCGGTATACGTATTTATTTTTTATAAAATTTATTATAAAGAATGATATGCAATTCGAAGATTGTTTCTTTCTCCAAGTACAAACCTTTTTGCTTTATTTTAACGTTATACAATAGCAAAAAATCTTCCAGTTTTGTATTTTAAAAAGTGCATCATGTAATATATAAACATGTGTTACGACTAAAGGTTTATGTTTTTAATATAATACCTATTTTCCGTTTATTTCAGATAAAAATCTCACGGGTGAAATTTTAAGCCAGGAATAAAACATTTCGCAAAATTTAAAGATTTTTAACTGGCTATAGTATTATATGATTAAAAATTAGTTAATAACTCTAGTTTTCTTGATTAATGTAAAAAACGTCATTACTCTATTTATTTAAACAATCCAAGTTATATTAAACCAAGTTATATGTTCATTTTTAGATTAAAAGGTGACGTGTTAATTTTAGTATTTAATAAAAATATGCATAAAAATATATACTGCCAAGTTCTAATCTGTCACTCGTAGTCTTACAATAAACTTACTTGTAGTAACATTAAAGAGCATTTACGACTGTGAGCTGAGAATCGTGAACTTAAACAATGCCACTTTTCTAAAATATAGAATGTCTAAAATAATGACATAATTAGGAATTCAAACAGTATATTAATGTTATAATTATGCTACATAAAATATTTTTGTTTCAATATTTTCTCTAGCTTTTATATTGTATTATAAAAGGATGTTTTATTATGAATAAGAGTATATGCACAATTACTTTAAAAGGATTATATTTAGTTGGAAATGTATGGTGACAATGCCAACTAGTCTTTTTAATAAAAGCATGTTTTATAAAGTGCAACGATTTCATTTTTTTTCTAGAGCTTCTGACAAAAATGAATACAACACTTTTAAAGAGTATTATCTCGAATCATTTGCTTTTTTCAATTCTACACTACCATGAATTTAACCTATTACAGCATTTTGATTTTCTAACTCAATTAAATTGTGTAATTTAAATTTCAAACAAAAGCTATTTTGTGGGAAGTAAAACATGTTGGAAAACTTTCAAATTACTAAGGATAAAATATTCAGTAACTATGTCTGTTTTTATTTTTTTTTTAAAAAAAAACTTCTTAATGCTGAATGGTTTTTTATTTTTTTCGTTTTTTTGTTGAAAAACTAGAAAGAACTTACAAAAATATATTTTTTAAAAAATCCGGACTAATAAAAGTAATAAGTTCTTTTTTCTCTAAAAATTGCAAATATTTACTATTTAAGTGTCTAAATTTACTTCAAGAATTAGAAGAATTTTAATTAGTGAAAATGATATGCATTCGTTTTTAATCGTTTTAAAACCAAATTAATAATACAGAACACTATGTAAAATTTCTAAACAATTGTTGATTAAAAATTCCAATAAATTTTATACCAATCAAATTCACTGCTTTGAATCCAATCTCAAGAGTTCACGAAAATTCGGAAATTTATTTCAAAAGAGTAATCGAGAATAGAACATGCGCACTGGGATTTAAATTCAAAATTGAATTAAAACGAGCGCCAAATCTCGTTTGGACTAGGTGTTCTTATATCTGTATGAACACATGCAGCCTGCAGTATCGAGTGTCACAACCAATTGGCCGACGTGTTCTTTCAAAGCAACGACGCGTTAAACGCTCCTCCTGACAGTTATACCTTGCCTGTCTGCTCCCCAAAAGCTCCAGCCCTATCCTCTGAATTTAATCTGCATCTGTCCCAAAATTCTGATACACAGAAAGAGCCCTTTCACAAGCTTACATTCTCTCATCCATAGCATGTCCCGGATATTTCGCTTCTAGAGATCCTAATGCAACGGAGTCTTCCTGGCTCATTTTAGCGTTAAGACGGAGCCTTAATGAATGGCCGGATCCGGCAGGGGGGGGGGATCCAGGAGGGGCTCTTTATTTGCATGAAGTCAACTGAGGGAAGTGTAATTGTGGTGGCAGGAGGTTTTATTAGAATGCAAAGACCATCTTACGGTGCGTCGCATCTCGTATGTCTGGATTTAAAACAGATTCCACCTTACGGGAGTGATGCGTCTTTTATTTACAAGTTATTTTGTGCAGCGACAAGGAAGCTAGATTTAATGCTTTTCAGTATTCTGAATTTGGGTGCAGAAGGGAGTTTTAACTATTTTGAAAGAATTAATCTTCGAAGTTTTGAGAGTTTGCCTGTGAAAACAGAATAATATGTTAAACAAGGTTTGAATAATTGAAAAAATTATAAGTTTATTAAATAAAACTAGACTTTTTTCTCAGCTTAATTCGAACTGTAAAAAAAAATATAAAAGCAAATCTTGTAAGTCTGAATTTAAAATTTTTTCAGACTTGTGTGTGGGAGGCTTCTTTTAATTATAAGTTATTTTATGCATTGATACGCAAGCCAGATTCAATGTTTGTCATTTCAGTATTCTTACTTCGAATACAGAAGTGTTTTCACTTCTTTTTTTAAAAATAATTCTTAAAATTTTTAAGAGTTGATTTGTGAAAAATGAATGATGAATTTGTGACATTTCTGAAAACTAAGTTATTCTTGAAGAGAAAACAAAATAAGTTTAAAATTTCAAATTTAGCATGCATTTTAGTTTTAACTATTGCATTTTAGAGGTTGCTGAGAGGTTGCTAATATAATACTAAGGTTTAATTTGATGGGATAAATATACTATAGACTGATTTGATAAGATGGATACATAATGAAGTACTTTTTTGCGCTTCTTTTCAAATTAAAAAAATATGAATGTTATATTTTGTGCCCCTTTTCTGAATTGCAACGGAATGTGCTCTTAACTTAACTTAAGAAACTCTAAACTGACCAAATTAGCTATGCTTTACTGTTACATGCCTGCAGCGCAGCTATTAAAATAGCATATTAAATAATATTAAAATGGTACATTATTTATACAGCGCTATCGAAAACACCTCTCTCTCTGTATACATATTTGCATATATATATATATATATATATATATATAT
>NC_092211.1:34777550-34822167 GCF_043381705.1 Parasteatoda tepidariorum
TATATATATATATATATATATATATATATATTTGTATCTATATATTTATATAATATATATTAATTGGTAGGAAATATTATTTCCTTCTAACTATTATTCGCGAAAAATGTGGATTTATAATCTATTATGAATCGTATATATCTAATCTATTATCTCTTAGGTTACTTTTCCTTATATGCTACCGTTTAATTACTTATTATATTTCCCTGAAAGCATGCTGTTCAATTCAATGCTAATTAAATTCTGGATTGAATTTAAACAAAACTTTCCAAAACATACATTACATGCACGAAAGTGTTTTAGTATGTGGAATTATTTTTTAAATGTGGAACTCTTTTTTAAAATTTTATTTAAAAATTTTATTTCTTAAGAATTTTAAGATCCTTAAGGGCATTTTTATGTGATTTTTAGTGCATTATGAGTACTAATAAAATTGAAAGTTATTGTAATAAATTTTCCTTTTCATTTAGAGTATTCGTCATTGAACTTTTGAATTTCTTTTAATATAATCAAATTTAAAACTATTTTAATGAAACATTCAAAACTACTATCCCACATCTGAAACACTTATTCTATTTTCTTAAAAGTATGCTTCTTAATTCAATGCTAACTCAATTTATGATTGAATTTAGACAAAGCTCGCCAAATTATTACCTTTGCTTTTGATTTTCACTTTGAATTGAGAATTCCTTCTAAGAAAAGGGTATTCAAGAGAAAATTTTACCTCCAAGCATCCTTCTCTAAAAATAACCTCTTAATCCAAAAACGAGTTCAATTAACAAAGAAGTCTAATTCCTTCTCCATTTCCTTTACGGCGTTACCAGTGATAATCTCTTCACCTGCCTCTAAGGTAAAGAGGGAATGTAAATCATTCGCGAAGTATGCGGAACTTTTAAATTAGCTGAATAATTATTTCGATGATAATGAGCAAAGACAAGAATTCTAGAATTTGGAAAAGTGGAAGAGAAAGATTCGCGTGGCTGGATTTTCATTTAAAATGTTGTATTTTAATCTTCTTAGAATTCCAGATTTTAACAACTTTATAGCAGAAAGGTTTAGTAATTCTTTTTGACATGTGTAAAAACAAAGAGCATTAGACTCAAAGTGAAGCAATTATAATAGTTTAAAGTACTTTTTTTCAAATTGTAACTTAAAGTTACGATTTTGGATTCTTTGTTTGTTAAAAATTACTTTATCTGGAAATTGTTAGTATGGTATTTTGTTAGTTGTTGCAGCAAGGTTTGTTAGAAAACTAGAAGAATGATATTTATTAAATTCAGAGATTCGCATTGCTTTCAAGTTACAAGTGTAACTTTTGTTAAAAACCTAAAAATGTATCTAGACAATACGAATAACTTCATATTTCAGATATTCTATGCATATTTGTAATTAAATAACATAGCAAAATTTTAATTGTCAAGCAAATGTTTTATATTAGTTTTCATAATTAATTTTTATATTTAATGTATAAATCATTAGTTTTATAATTAAATTTTGTAATGAATATATAATTAATTTATTTATTTGCTTTATTCTGTTAACTGACCTTTTTTAAAAATAACTTTTTTTAAAATTTGCAGCAAAATCATTGTTACATAAAACTGCAGCTGCAAATTTCAGAAAGTGCAAATTCTGCCCTAAAATTGCTTAGATAAAACAATAAAACTTAATTTTATTAAGGTAAAATCTTTTTTCAAAAATAAAATAAATACTTTTATTATATTTAGTATATTTTTTAAAAGGAAACCAAACTTGCAACTACATTAACCACGAAAATTCAGTATTATTTCACAGAGACTGAGTTCTACAGTAGTGCGCAGATTATTTGATTTAAACAAGGACATAATTTTAGATTTCATAATTTTAAGCTTCCATTCGCTTAGAGAATAGTGCTTTCTATGCAAAAATCAAAGGATTACTCATTTTTATTTAAAGAGACATAGATATCATCAACAACCAATATAAGAAAATAATACCAGAAAGAATGAAACTATGGTTAAACAGGAGGTTATTAATCTTAGAGGACAATTTTTACAAAATTTGTCTCCTTTCAGTAATTTAATAATAAATAATAATAATAATAGCGAATGAAAATGAGCAAAATAACGTTTTTGCGAAAAAATTGCTTGTTTAGTGTTACTGGATCTTATTTTCCTGCAGGAACTTTAACTACCACCAAAAATGAAACATTTATTGCTTCAATAATAATAAACGACAAAATTGATTGTTTCAATTATGATATAAAAATAATGAAATTTTAAAAACTGCTGAAAACTTGATACATCTTTGTGAAAAATACACTGTTAGAAATATCTCGGGAAAATGGCTAAATAACAATCTATTTAATTGTTATTTTACCATATTTAATCAAAACAGTCATATAACCATAAATAAGATGCTAATGAAACTATTAACAGTGAGAAAAATAATTTAATAACTATTTTTACCTAAAACGGTTAAATAACAAGAACTTTAATGCACTAACTAAGCCCACTTAATGAAGCAACTTAGTTTCTTGCAATTGCGTGTATATTATAGCCGAGAGAGCTAATATGTCAACCTCATGACAGACAGAACAGGGGCTCGAGTTCCGGAGTTGAAACCTCCATTCCTTTTAACACACATCAAAAATTTCCTGTGTCCTGCACTCTCCAATGTCCATTATCTAACGAGAAGCCTAGCTCCCATGTCCAGTTAAATTTCTTTTTTTTGCGGTTTTGAAACCATGGTAGCTGTAAATGGTTAAAAAACAGTTTGTATTCATTATCTTATTACCATACTAGTTTCAAACAGTTTCAAGACCGTAAAGGTGAAAAATATTGTTTACCGCAAACTTTATTGTTAATCGGATGGACAGACAGCTGCCAGTTATTTTACCATAATTTTAGAATGAAATTTCTAACAGTGTACTGAAATTGGTACTTAATTCGAAACAATTATATATTTTATAAGGATTATGAAAGAAAAGGCATTAATAATCCAAAAATGCATTGTTCTCTAAAACGCGTGATTAGTACTCTCGTTAATGTAGACGGATATTTTTTTTTTAAATTTTTCCATGTTTTTCAATTTCACAGAATTATTTTACAATATTTTAATCCTAAAATAATTTTAGTTTTGAGCTTTACTAACTACCCGCTGTTTCTTAATACGCTGCAATACTATACTAAATATATCAATTAATTGCTTTTTAATTAGAGCAATTTTGTTAGATTTCCCTAACAGTAGAAAAATTTAAGTTAATTTAATAAAATTTATAGCATGTAATATATAAAATAAAATAAACAAGCATGTAATATATTAAAAAAAAGCATGAGATGTACCTAATACATTATTTAAAAGTTAAAGCCTTCTAGTACATCGTAAAAATTTTTCGAATCGTTCATTTAAAACAAATTTTATTTAAAGCCTTTTTTCTAGATTTCGAAAAGAGTGTACAAATGAATTGTAATTAATGAAATACAGCAGAATGTGAAATAGGAAAAAAGTATGAAATATATAAAAAGAAAAGTAAGGAATATATCTAGTATACTATTTATAATTTTAGGCCTCATCGTAAAAGTTTATCTAATCGTAAAACAAATTTTATGTAAAGCGATTTTTCTAGATTTCGAAAACAGTATACAAATCAATTATAATTACAGGAATAAGATTTACAGAAGGATGTGAAATAAATGAGAAAAGCACGAAATACATCAAAAAAGAACCCGGAATATACTTAATATATTATTTATAATTCAAAGCCTTATAAGGCATTGTGAAAGTTTATCAAATCCTTCATTTAAAACAAACTAATAATTTCATACATGAATTTTATTGAGCCTTTAATTTATATAACATGCTTGAGAGAGCTATCTAAAAGAAAACCGGTTCTACCGAAAAATTTCATCCAAAGAATAGTTTAGGTAGAACAAATTTTCAGGTGCCCGAGACAGATGTCTTTGATTTATGTTTCTTAGTGGTGAATATCGCGATTCTGAATCTTGCATAGTCAGGAAAATTTGTTTTTCCGCTACGTTGGGTGCATGTGGGTATGCCGCACTAGATCTAAAGCTTCACATTTCAACGAAATGGATTATTTTCTGTTGAACTGTAACTAATTCGATTTTATGTCGGATTACATAATTCTAAATCGTTTTCAGACTTAAAAAATGCCATTGACAATTCAACTATTGAATAAATTTCGTGATCTTCTTTTAAATATAAGCATCCCGTGCATGGAAATAAATTATTTTTGAATAAAGTGTGTCCTAGACTGCCTGTGATTTATTATCTTCTATCAAAATAAAGTTTAGCGTATATTTATTTTCATAAATAACATGCTTTTATATTATTTGTTTAAGATTTAATTTTTTTTTTCCGCTTTCGGATGAAAAACACTGAAAAAAATCAACTTTCACTTTTAGTCATTGTTTTCAATCTTCTTTTTCCAAAAAAAAATTTTTTAAAGCAGTCATACTGTAGAAAAAGTGCTCATTTATTCTAAAATGACGTGAAGAAATGTATCAAATTGTAGATAATTTTGTTGTATTTCTTATGCAATTCGAGATTTATAAATTGAGTTTTATTTTTCAACTAGCTGAAAAATCATTCTTCGTATTTCATTAGTAAAAGCAAATAATCAATGTATCATTACAGAACAACACTACGAAATCTTGCACATAACTGACAGACATACACTAACACATAAAATAAAGCTAAAATAATAGTTTCTACTGGTGGCTTTACGTTGTCGACAACGTAACAAAACACATAACAGATTAAACAAAACACGAACGATTTCTTCGAATTCTTGGCCATGGATGGCGCCACTGAAAAACAAGAACTCTTCATTAAATTTGCTCAGTTTCACCAAGCATGCTTGTCCGTGAGGCAAGTAGCGTTAGAAACAACAACAACACAACAACATGATTTTAGCTGATCATCCATTCAAAATAAAGATTAAATATCTTAAGAATCATTCAACAGGATGTTTTTGTTCAAGGCGAACTAATGATAGTCAAAATTTACCACAATCGTGGGATTTTATCCGGTGCTTTCCATTTAGAGGGTCAGTAAAAAATAGTTATCACAGCATCTTTTTTCTCAGTATATATATATATTGATGATTTTCAGTATTGGTACAATTTTAATATGTACATTATACCTGCATTTACGAATTTATTACCCACGAAAGCTGCACTAATTACCAAAATAAATTAAGCATCATTGGTGAATATTTACATTTCTCCTAAAGGAAGTAGCGCCAATTCTCTATTAATTTTGCATCAAGCATCTTAGAGTATATAGTTTAACTTTTTATTTAAGTTAACGATTATTACCAAAATTAATTAAATATCAACAGCAGCAATAGTACTAAGGTGTTTTTTGCGTTTATTTTAAACGATATAGTACCTTTTCTGATATTTACATATTATCTCTTTCACCATTTTCGAGGATTATACGTAAATATCCCATATCTCCATGAGTTTTCCTTTATAGTAGAAATCATTATTATTCTCATTTTATTTAGTAATTATTATTAAAATTAATCAAGCATCACTGGTCTTTATAATGGTTTGATTTTTTATGTTTCTCTTAAATGAATTAGCATCAATTCTCCATTATTTCTTTCTCTTTTCATTTCCATTTGTATATATTAGAAAAAATAAAGCATCATTGGATACGATAAATAGTTTGTCAATTTTTCACGGTTTCCCTAAAAGAATAATTGATGCTTCCTTCAGTAATTTTACTTTCTGGAACGTAGCTTCATTTTTAATTCAATTATTATCTAATAAAAAATTTAATCAAAGAATAAGGGCATAAATAACTGTTTGACATTTTTTTACTCATCTCCTGTATGAATTAGTAATATTTCTCCCCTAGTTTTGCGTTTCAATGCAAAAATTTTTACTTTTTATTTCTATTGTTCCTGTTTTTTAATTACTTAGTTTTGTAGATTCCCGCTTTAAAAAGCATAATTGTAAACAAAATGACCACGTATTTTTAAATAACTTAAAAAAATTCTAATTTTGTGACGTAATCCGTTTTTGCTGTCTTGTTCATATTGTTTATATTGTTTATCTGATTGTGAATAAAAAAATAAGATATTAACTACCGTGTAGAGAAATTTTTTAATGAGAGCTACAAGCATGCAATTATAACTGGTGCAATCTTTTAAATAGTATATAGGTGAAAATTGTTTTGCAGCTGTAACATTTTTTTAATGGCGAGTTCTGAGTCTGTACAGAAATTTCACTTTTCTTACTGCTCTACCGAACGAATTATTTGAAAATTTTGAATAAGATTTAGGATCGGAGGTTAAATTTGCTTCCTGTAGCCACTGTGTAAATTTCACAATGCTGAAATAAACAGCTCCTGAGTTATAAAGGACACACACACGCAGAGAAGATCTTTATTTTATTATTAAGGATTACCGCAGTTTACCTAACCAATTTATTGGATAGTTGAGCTTTCAGAATTCGAATAACTAGCGTTAGGGATAATATTTCACGGATCAGTACCCCACCCTTAATGTTGAATTCAATAAGTGCAATTTTGGGTTACCTTAAATGGAATTAGTAATTTGAACCACCTTTTAGGAATTAGTAATTTTTTAATTAACATCATTTTCTAACAGTATTTTACAGAAAATAATGTTATATAATTAATATAACATTATTTTCGGTTAGACTTGCCGTTTAGAAATCGGTAAGTGGTATAACTAACTTCTTTAACTAATTTTATATTTTTTTTTACAACAAACAGTATTAATTTTATTGTTGTTTAAAGTAAAAAAATAAAACCATTCAAACGAACAGTCAAATTTGCCAGTTATTAAAAAACAGTTAGAGAGATCGAATAAAAAACCTGCGATAATTATTTTTTTTTTCAAATTTAGCTTAAAAAATATTTATACACGCATAAATCTTCTTAATTAAAACATAAATACTGTCATTCTAAATGAATTGAATTTATTATTAATACAAGAAGCTTGAATAGATTTATATGGTTTGAAAGAATGTTTCATATGATTGTTAAATAAATGTTAACGAAACAAGCCAGTTATTTTGAACAACACATTGTTGTAAAAGTACGTTAAGTGTCAATACGTGATGGTTAAAATACATTTTTATTCACTCCCAGTACATTTATGTTCTCTAAACTCAAGAATAAAAGTCAACTGATTCTACTTCACGTAACTTATGTCTTCCACTAGGAACACTAAATGAAATAACAAATACTTTTTGAGATACCCTCTTCTTAAGTTTATTTCTTTTTTTTTCTGCGGAACAAAAAAGCGAACGCAAGAAACCGTCTTCTTTTGTTAAGTGCCTAAGTCATCATCAAATCGACTCACGTATCAAAGCAAAAGCTGTATGTTACAAGCCCATCGAGTGACTCGTTTATCGCGAACAGTTCGTAAAGCCCTTGCACAGATTATTTGAAAGAGAAGAACATAAACGGTCCCCGTTTAAGCATCACGTTTCAACGATAAAGATCCTGCAGCCTTTGGTCTTGATATCTCAATTGTTTTTTTTTTCTTCCTTTAGTTTAAAAAGATGAAAAAAACTATTTTGTTTATTTGAAGTGGAGTCGTATTTTCGATAACACTTAGTTTTGGAGTGATCTTAATACCGTTCGAAATGATCTCGGAATAAATGATTGCGTGCAAAAATAAATTGCTTTTTGTTACTGGGATAAATGTGAGATACTTTTTGCATTATTGTGCTTTTTTGTGTTTTTATTTTATTTTTCAACAAATAGAAGGGATTTTTTTCAAAAATCATTGAAAGCTTGAAAGATTAAGAATTTTATATTTTGTGTGTAGATTTATTTCTCTTGCTGAAAATAAAAATATGCAAGATATTAAAAATGACTTCCTTTCCTGAAAATACTATCACGATTCCTAAGTTAAGCACTTATTTATTCTAGCCATCGCCAAAATAAAGTAATTTTATTTTTATTTTATAGTTCTTTACATGCATAGCATTTTCTCTTGAAGTTTGTCTTAATTGCAGATTGCATGTTTAATTTTTCTACTTAACTAATTTAATTTTCGAAGGAAGGGAGAGAAAAATATTAAAAAAAATCTTTTGAATCAGTATTTACCAAAATTATATAACACTTTTAGTGCAGTGTTTTTATCAGTTTCAAATGCACATATATGGTAAAAAAAATTTATGTTGACTTATAAAACTTAGTGCAATATTTTTATCAGTTACAAATGTACATGAAAAAAATGTAACTTTGTACTGAAAAAAAAATCTCGTACATTTTCCGTACTGTATGACATAGACATTTCCAGTAAAAAAAATTTATTAATACAATCAAAGCTTACGATATTTAAACTATTTATTTGATAAATTATTTGTTCATATATTAACTCTTTACCAGATATTTTGGTTTCAGAATTATAGTTTTTACTACGCCACATTTAGTAAATACAAAAACAGAAAGCATATTTAACCAAATAAATGATTTTGAAACCATAAGATATTATGATAAAATTACCTTATTTTACCCGATTTATTAAACTTCATCACACTTTATAAAAAATATTTTTGTTATCAATGTTACCAAAATTATTACTAAAACAATTAAGTAAAACCTTTCGTGCTTTTCGGTGGTCCCATGGAGTCAAAGCAAAGTTTATTTTATTTTATTCTGTTAGTTTTTAAGGTTTTTGTAAGGTTTTGTATTATTTTTGCTTACTATAGAAAAAGTTGGTGCATATTTTAACTTGCAAGCACAAAAGAAAACCATTTTGATGTAATTGTAAAATTGAATTAAGAAAAAGAATTTGATTTGTAAAATATGTGCTTCTGAATATAAAAAAAATTATACTGAAATCTTACATAGTTTTGTGAATACTGTATCAACCTCGGAACTTTGTTTGTCTGCATTGCCGTCACGATTCTAAGGGTATATTTAGCAATTTCAATGTCGTACAAATAAATTATAAAGTAAGAAGTACGTTAATTATTTTTTGCTCCTACGATATTTTATTTCTGTTTCATTTTATTTTTTTCCTACTTTAAATTATTTACATAAATTTAATTATTTTATCACCACAGTTCCCTTTTCTATGGGCATTACAACTCAAAAAGCAGAAATATAAAATAGGTAAAATCCTAGAAGTTCCGGTCATATGGAAACGATAAATGATTTTTATTAATGATGAAGTTTATGAATTTTTAGGGTTTTCTCGAATCAATAGATAATGTATTCTTTTTTTAAAAAATAAATCCATTCATGAAATCGAAAAATAAAATCCTTATTAAAGGAAATAGTATTTATACAGGTTATAAGAAAGTAATAACAATGTAAAAATAACGTAGTAGCCAGAAATGTAATAGTAGTAAGTAAGTAGTAAGTAATAGTACAAGTAAAATAATATGTCTAAGTTTAAATTATTTAGATCTAATTTTAAGACATATATATATCATTTCCATTCAAATGGGCGAATATTGGACAGCTAAGCATATGTCATATAAGGGAAAATAAAATAAGTCACTCATAGAAAAATTCCATGCTTGAAAGTAAATAAATTGAATATAATTCTTAACCTTTTTTTCATAGCTGATTCTGACAAGAGTCTCTTAAGGATTCTGTTGCTACTTTCGTCGATATAATCATAGCGAATCTTCATAAATAGTTTGCTGAACGAGGATTAACAGAACGTAACTAATGCAATTAAATTAGGACTTATCTAACAGGAAAGGGTTTTTGACTTGTTTCTTAAGTGTCTTCGTTAAGTTTGAACGATTAGATTAGTGAACATATTCCCTTATATTTGCGAAGGAAAACTTTTTGAAAATGCAGGGAATAGATTAATGATCATAGGATGTAATAAAATGTGAAATTTGTATTAATGATTTGGACTACACTGTAAAAAGTTCCGGATTAATTTAAGGTTAAACGTATTGGTACCATAAATAAAATCCATTTTTACCATAAAATTTTATTCCGCAATATTTACGTTAATATTTATTTAATTATAATTGATTAAGTGAATTAATAAATATTAATGTAAAAATAAAAATAGATGAGATTTTTTTGTTCCGAAATATTTTTCACTGAAATTGATTTTACGGTAAAAAGTACCGGCACCAAAAGTGCTGGTGCATTTTATTGTAATTTTATCTGGAATTTTTTGCAGTGTTAAGAAAAATGCATACCTATTTATTGTATTAAACTTGCCCTTTAAGAATCCTGTTTAGTCAATTGTCAGAACAGCCCTTCACGTTATGAGAAAAAGTTATTAAAATTGTATGGCAGCCTGGCAGCATTTTTTTTTTAATAATTTTGTTGACATGTTGCGGAACTGAAATAAAAATCAACTAAAATACCTAAAAAACAACTAAAACAAAATAATAAATTTTTCAAAAAATGCATTCTTTATTTTTATCTTTGTCTTAAACGCAGTCTTTCAATTTAAATTGTGAATATACCCAAAGCAATCAAAACTTTTGATGGTTTTTCATTGATGAACAAACATAATCTTGATCGTAACCATCAATAATTCCATTATGAACCATTATATTTTTGATTGTAACCAACATAAGTGACCATTACCCCAATGCTGGTATTCGGATAGATTTTTGTTGGTCCAACATAAGAATAGCAACTTGTTTTGATGGTTTGTTCATGTTAAACCATCAAAATACATGTCGTCAATTCACCAATTCATCAATTGCTCATGTTAAATCACCAGAAATTTCATCATAGTTTCTTAGAAATCAAATTTTGGAACAATCATGAACAACCATCATCAAAATGTAGGAATTCGGACTAATTTCTGATGGGCCAATATAAAAGTAAACCAAATTGCTTTATTGGTATATTCCTGAGAACCAACAAAATTTTTCATTAAACTATCATGGAAATGTATAGTTCGAACCATCATGGATTATCATAGATTGTTGGTCCATAAGAATCAAACTTCTCTTGATGGTTAACCATCATATTATTAAAGTAGCATTTTTCATCATGGAATGATGGAATTTTGATAGCATATCAAAAACCATGAATTCATAATGAAAAATATTGAATGATGGTGACCATCAACTTATGTTGGACCATCATGAATCACATTGAAATCAACATAAATCATCCATCAAAATGTTTTGATGGACTATCAAGAATTTTGAATTGGGTATACATTACCTAATATTCGTCTTCATCATAGTAATTTTTAAATTGTATTAAAGTTAAATGTCGTTGGTCCATGAATTTAATATTCCTACAGACTTTGATATTGCTTAGTTATGATTTATAGTTGTAACAAGATACAGCTCTTTCACTATCAGCTGAATTAATCTGCACGTGGAGAGCTTATCTTGCTTTCTTATAAGTTCAGGAATTTTACCTGAGAGTCATTCTGAATTCCGGAATCTGAAATACATGATATAATTTTCTTTAACATGTCCCTTACATGCAGCATATTCCAGTTTTGAAGATTTATCACTCTTTCCTTAAATAGTTTGAAAAATACAGCTACAATTAGTATTTTAGTAAGCCACTTTTTTCTATATCAAAACCTCGAGCATCGTTTATGAAGTTCAAAGCTTTTTAATAAATGTAGGACACGCGAGGGGGAAGAGTAGTCAGAGTTATGTCTCTCAGTATCAGTTTCAGAATTAAGTCAGAGTTGATTGTACTGAAAAATCTATATTATTCCATGTCATGCAACTTTTCACGTCTTTACACAATTTGTAGGTACTATAGCATAAAAAAAATTAGGATTTTTTTATTTTTTTTTATTTTCAGAAACAGTTTTACTAAAGTTTAACACTAAAAGCAGGAAAGAGCCTGTTTGGCTCTCCTCATTTTTTGTTGCTCAGTAATTAAAAAAATAACTTACTGTAAATATTAAGCATTTCTGACTTTTCCTAGTCTATTACGGTTTAAGTGCTGATTTAATGATTTATATGTTAGCCTTAAGGAAACGTATACATGAAACTTTAGAATAACGGGAGGGGCCAAAGTGATTCTGATGATATTCTGGTAGATACCCCATAACCCCAGATAGGTTTTGGCACAATTTGCAAAGAACATTTTGGAAACTGTAAGGTGCAACAGTTTCATTAAGAGTATTTTTTCGCAAGAGTATTTAATTATATGCATAATTATTATTTATAAAAATTATAACTTAAGTATCCAAAAAAACTAATGTATAAGTACAATTGAAAAGCTAATCTTCCGTTTAATCAAGTATTTTTGTTAGCCAAATAAAAACAAAGTACCATAGAGTTTTAATTATAGCACCTCTAGTGTATTTTATTAAACTAATTACATTAATATTTTAAGATTTCGAATATCTAATTAATTTATAAACAGACAGTCTGGGAAAGCATCCCTTTCTAGGTGTACAGAAATGTCCCGTCTTACTAGTGTTAGGGGTTAGTTTTTAAAATTATTATTGAGTTTTCTGTTTTTATTTATGTTTTCCTAAACTGAAACAAAAATAAGAAACTAAAAGTTTTTCTTTAATCTTTTTTCAATTAATTTTAAATGTTTCCAGTTATTATTTACAATCATTATAATTTTTTATTTTGAATTTGATTTTAACTACTCTGAAATTTATTTTTGATAAAATATTTGCCAGCTGCTAATCTGTATAATTGATTTCAAATTGTTCAAATAATATTTATTGAATTTTAATATTGTCATTTGAAGCATTGATTATGATATAACTGCACCATTAAAAATGAATTATTGCAGTCATTTGTAATATATTTCTTTTATTTATCTAAGTCCTGAGGTATTTTCCCAACACAGCAGGAGTTTTGAGAAAAATAAACCGAAAACCTTATGCGCAGATTCTGGCCAAGACGAACTCCACTTGGTAGTCTTGAGACCACGTTCTTTTTTTAACACAAAAATTTTAGTTTGCTTAAGAATAACTGATCAAATCTTACAGTTTATTCCAGTGAATAAATATTTATTTCCAGTTGTCAATGAATGAACCGGAAGTTCAATATAAACAACCTGTAAAAAATGTGTAATCAAATTTTACATTTATTTGCTGAGCAATTTCGAAACATATTTTGAAACTATTTTAAAAGCATTGGAATTTTAGAAATAAGCCTTGCATTATAGAACGCTTCAATATTGAAGCTAAAAGCTGATACTGTCTCAATAGCGATGGAGAGAGCTTTTCGTATGTAGAAAAGGATAAAGAGAACTTTCAAAAGAAGCAATTTGATACGAGAAATGTTTGGCGAAATTGCTTTTTTTTCAATGGAGGCTAAATAAATCTGGACGTATTTTATGTCACCTACTATCGGGGTTGAATTCTAAAGAATAAGTGGAGATGAAATTCTGCCAAAACCGTTCGCAATATTATTATGATAAATACATTATGATTTTAGTTTTATCACATAGTAATAAATTTTGTACAACTCCCAAAAGATTCACAAGGTCAATTTATTTTCTAAAGCAACTAAGATGAAAATATTTTTCTTTTGAATTTTTTCATTAAAAATATTATTTGTTCTCAGAATTTGCTAAAAATATGTAAAATATTCCTAAAATATTCCACTTTTAAGACTTCTTTTTACTATTAACTAAGTATATTCTAAGCATTCTGTTTATTTACTGGTTTAAATAAAGAAAACTTGTGTCATATATTAGCAAAGTAAACAGAACTTATACTTTAGCTTTAGATTAATGTATAAGAACCAGATCCACTTGTAATTCAATTCCGAGTCACTGAACACAGCCAGTCCTTCTACTTTTAACCAAATTAAATAATTATGAACCACTAGCATGAATGTGTCATCTAGCATGAAACCTTGAAGGACTAATCCTCTGGTGCTTGCTGTTCCAAAATATTTGAATGTTGAGTATGGCTTACTAGCTAAATGGTAGCACTAGAGGGCATCTTATTCCAATTTTTTCACGCAACCGGACAGTAAACTACGCTCAGCAATTGCGCTTCCTGTAGGTGTGCTATAATTTAGCAAAGAGAAAGCACTAGGGTACAATTTAAAATAACATAGCGCTATATTGAACGAAAGCTTCTACATATTGAAACATAATATATCAAATGTATATATATATATNCATTACCACACACAATCACATGTTCTTGGTACATGTTCTTGGCCACAACTCAGCGAAGTTCCTCCCTTCATACGTTTAAGACATCAGGAGCCGGAGTGATAGCCCCGTGGGTTGTCGAGATAATGGGTGACATATTTATTTCTAGTTAGAATATATAAAGCCTGATATTTCAATTTGCATTTGTGGTATTATTTTAATCTTGCATAACTTTATATGGAATCATATGTAAATGAAACTTTTCGAGTGCAAGCGTTTAGCCTTGCATTGATAAAAACACGCCCCAAATGTTGATTGTTTCTCGAATCACAATATGGCAATAAATGTTTTTTTTCCATCTAAATGCATGATACCCTCTTCAAATTCTCTAAGGAAATTTTATCGTAATATATTTGCTTATATAATTAATAATTATCAATAACAAATGGAAACATCAACTTTCAACATTGAATCTTTTCATAAATAATCCAATGGTTATTTCGATGACTTTCCCTCCTTTCGGCGGTAATTTTGTCACATATTTCAGTATAAACCATTCTAAAATTGGAACTGATACCTCTCTACTCGATCTGTTTTGCTGACAGACTACAAATTAATCATTTTAAGATTTAAGAACTTGGTGACGTAGGGCTTAATCCGAGCTCACTTTTATTCTTAACACGCTTGCATTTTAAACTGCCAACGATGTGAAGGGTAGATTCATGAGTAGATAAATAAATAAAAGTCGTTTAAAAGGTTCTATTATTACATTGACAATAAAAGGGCCAAATTTAAGAAGTTCCATGAGCCCGACAGTACCAACAAGAAAAACTTACTTACTTTTCAGACAGTAAAACTTACAGTTCTAACATAAGATCTGGATTGCATATTTAATCATGGGTTCATTGCTTTATAAAGTATAACAGTATTTTTTTCCTGGTATGTATGAAAATGTCATAAGTAAAACCAGAAAATAGGGCTTTAGTCAGGAAGGAATAAATAGATTTGGCTCATATCATTACAATGCAATAACTTGCGATGATACATTACAATGACAGTATGGAAAAGATCACTTACGCATTTTTATTATCAGCATAAACTAGCTTCCGTTCACGAACAAGGATGTATTATAACTTTGCAATTGTCTTTTATCTCGTATCTTGTATTATTCAGACCAACCAACTGACACCAAAGGATCTGTTCTAACCAAGCACGTGACAAACATTTTATAAAATACTAGACATTATTTGAGGCATTAAATGACGAATATTAAAGCATAGTATTTAAAATTATCCAATAAAACATCATTTTAAAGAAATATTTTTTAAATCAAAGTTTTAAAATCAAAGCTAATTATTAGTTAGATATTTATAAAGGGATTAAATTGCAGCCATCATTTTTATGAATCTAGAGTCGAATTGGCTATGCCGTAGTGAGTTATTGCAATAAATTTAAAACAATCAAAATTACTAGTTTCAGTTCCCAATTTTTCTACTTCTCAAATCTTATTGTACTAAAATAAACTTCCTGATCTCGATACACCCGGGACAAATTTCATTAGAAGGTTTACCTAAATATGTATACATCAATTAATGCAGAACTTCAGAGGCCCATTGAAGTAATTATTGATTCATTACTACAAAAGAGTTTCATAACAATTACCGCCACTCTTAAAGAATACTACAGGGATATTTGACATACTTTATGACTTACACAAATCAATGTCTCAAAAATTCACCGATGCCAAAGCGTGAACTACTTGCTTAAATTCGATAGTCTTTATCAAACTTTATGAAAGGGCTGGAGCTTTAATTTGATATAGTATAATTTAATAAAGAGAATTCCATTAATATCGGAATATTTTACGGAGGCTTAATACTTGAATATACAGCAGTATATTTGAATTGAAGTCTTACACCAATCTTTTCGAATTAATTTTATGACGTCAATAGGGTTTTCAGAGGGGGGAGCCGTTGTGTTTAATGCAAATTTTCTCATAGGAACTTATGCAAAAATGGGGTGGAAAGAGGTGTGATTTAATATGAAAGTCTCTCCCAGTTTCTACTCTTAACGTCAGTGTAATCCTTAACTTCACGTCTCGCATGGAATTCGGGGCTAAAAGCTAAGAAAATCCTTAAAATGATATGAAAGGCTTTATAAAGCGAAATTCAGCGCTTCTTAAAGACGCGGGGTAGAGTCATCTATTCCCTTAAGAATCAAAAGAAGATATTTCAGGTTTAAAATAAATCAGAGTTTATATTCATTTTAAATTTTATATTTAGTTAATAAAAGGTAATGAATAATAGTTTTATTTACAATTTAATAAGGTATGCACGTGTTTTAACGCATTAATTTACTTTAATGTTGAAGATCTTGGTTTTATTAATATTTTCTTTCATATTTAAAAGCATAACATTTACGATTTCCAAAAGTAGATAACTAGTTTGAAGTAAGGATTGGGACAAAGCTGTATATAAGGAAAAAATAGCCAAATTTTGTAAATATTAAAACATTATGCACATAGATTTTTATTTTCGAATGCAAAAAAATCCAATTTCATTCAACAAAGCGTTGAATTATAAAGGCAAATGTAAAATATTCCATAAAAGTTTTAAAAATTAAATGATTAAATAAATTAGAGTCATTGATTAGGATATGGTTTATACAAAACTTTATAAAACGCGTATCACTGAATAAAATTTTAAAACTTAGTAAATGCAGTTCTCGAGATGCACAGTTCGCAGATCAAACAAACACACTGAATAACTTTTAATCTAATGATTGAATTTTCACTTAATAGAACAAAAATTTTATGGTTTAAGGGTTAACTTAAAAAATGTTAATTGACTGATGCAGAGGTTACTTTAAATTAAGAAATTGGTGTCTAAAATGTAGTAAAAATACTTTTGATTCAACGGATTTGGATTCTTGATCGTTAAAATAGGGAGAGCAAACGCAAATCAGAAAATATGGTGGCAAAGGGTTAGTAGGCGAGAAAGCAGTCGAAAGTTTGATCCTCTCACTTTCAATAGCCTATTTTGTAACTCCAGAACCAGCAATTCTAGGGAGTTAAAATTTGGATAGTGACTGCGAGGGGCAATTTTAGTACCTCACACAGAAAATCAATCAACTTTAATTTGTCCACATATTATAGAAAGACGAAAAACGAAGTTTTCGCTTAGGTAGGTAGCATGTATTGTTATAACTATACACAGAAAAGGATTCTGATAATATTTATGAACTGTATGGTAATGACATTTTAGGTTAAAAAATAATAATCCTGGTTTTATTCATTTAACAATTTTTTTGTTCATATGGGAGCAGTTTACCTGAAATTCAGGTTTTAAAAATTATAGATAGTCTTTATTAAAATAAATTTAGTAAAAACACAAGACTGAAAAGTAATTTTAACCAAATTAATTATTCTTATGCTCTTTTAATTTTTTGTTCTCGTAATCAATTGTGTTACTTGACATATCATTAGGTTTAGTGCTTCTGATGAAATTTATAACACCAATCAGTTAAAAATATTACTCGTAAAATGAATGGTATGACAATGACATTTCTAGTTAAAAAAATAAACAATAAAAACACACAAATTTGGTTTATGAGACCTACTTATTCGGTTGATAAAATTCTGGTTTTTAAAATTATAGTTCTTATTAACACACATTAATTGAAAAGAATAAAACAAAGAAGTAAATTTAATCAAATAAATGACTTTTATGCTTTGCTCTAAGGAATCATAATAAAATTAGAAGTTTTTACCACGTTTGTCAAATTTTATCACTTATTATAAAATCATATTTATTGTTAATTTTTCTAACTCTTTGGCAAAACGCTTCGTTAAAAACTACCAAGATTTTTAGTGTTCCCTAGAGCCGAAAACACAATAAATTTTACTATATTCTAGTAGTAATTGCTGATGGTTTTTATCAATAATGCTTATTGATTTGCTTATATCAATAGTGCTTATTGATGGTTTTTATCAATAATGCTTATTGTACCTTATTGATTGAAACGAAGACAAATAATATAATTGATTGCTGCTTGAGCTCTAAATTATCACAGATGGGTTTCAGAGAGAGTTTAAATAGGGATAGTTACGCTTTTATTAATAATTTGTTTTTTAACTCCAATGTCAGTTAATTGAAAGTCAATAAATTTGACTTAAATTATTTATAATTAAATTTTCCTGACTATATTCTCTTACTAATAACTATTACTAATAGCTGCAACTTATAACTAAGTTTTTGTTTAAGTTAAATTGATAAACAATTTAAAATAATAAAAAAATCAATTCTAACCGAAATAATAAAAGAAAAGTTATATGTGCTAATTCTTGGGGGGAAAAATTGCTTGATTAATGAAAGTTCGTAGTATGGAGAGTTCTACGTGATCAGTAGCAACATTTTGAGTATAAAAACTAAACTCAGCTGCGCGACAGCCCATAGAGGGCCAAGGCCTACTGTGCCAATCTCAGTTTTCTTGACCTTGGGCTCTGGGGTGCAGGAGCAGATATTCCGGTCAGGTGGTCAGCCGAAAGCGGAACCCCCAGTGTTTAGTTCCCAAGCATGCTTCGTACTCATTTATCAACCCACTGAAGGGATGAAAGGCTAAGTCAACCTTGCCCGGCCCGAGGATCGAACCAGGGACCTGTGGCACGACAGCGCGAAGCGCTACCGCTCAGCCACCAGGCGTCAAGAAGAAATATGACTAAAAGAAATCAAAATTATTTTAAATTTTTCAGATGTCTTTGTATATGTCTTTTAGTTTTGAGCGTGATGGGGCAGTGTTAATTCAAAACGATTCAATAATAAGTATTTTTGATTTTTTTTTATCTGGAACGAATATTCAGCCTGTCTCAACAAAAAATAGAAATAAAATATACTTTTTCTGATCAAAAACTTTAAAATTGTGGCTGAGTATTATTGTAAACAGCGAATTGTTTCGCATGTAATGTAATAAAACATTTAAAAGATAAATAATGAATGATAATTTATTGTGATTTATTGTTTACAACACAATTTAATGCGTAAGTTATGTTTTATGAGACATGAAATTTCAAAAATGTGTATTTTAGTAACTTTATTATTTGCAAATTAATGTAACAAAATTTGCAAGTTTTCAATAGAATTAAAAAAGGTATGGAATTTTTTTTTTAGTGAAAGCCAAGTGAAGATAGTTTGGAACAAAAGAAGGTTTTAGGCGGATTATCTCTAAGCATTGACGTTGCAATTACTGCTGTTTCTTGTCTGGGGAATTGTATGGAATAAGAAGATTAGTCTTCCGTGTACCAAACAAAAAAAATATCATATATTGAATTATTTATTCATAGATAATAGATCTATTCGTGTTTTTACTTGGTTTTAATTCAGAAAGATTACATGAATTAATATTCATTTCATTAGTGCATTAATTGAATCTATGATTAAAGAAATGGTTTAAAAACTCATTTTTAATATATATTAAATATTACATTTACAAATTAACACTTTCTGGTTTAAAAACTTTCCTATATAAGCCGAAAGCAAAGTTTTGCATAAGCATTGTTTTGCTGTATTGTTTACGTATGATAATCGTAACTCAATTTATTTTTAATTTAAAAATGCTTTACAATCGAAATCTATTGTTAACAATATGTGATATAATGTTTTAAGAACGCTTAAAATAATTAATCTTTAATTTATATTTTGTTTAATTATTAGCATGTTCTTTTAAATAAGTTTAAGATATTTAAATTATGCACATATATGTAGTTCTAAAACGCTTTTTCGTTGCCGTAAGTAAAGTATATTTGTCATAGCGATGAGAATTAGCTATCGTTGGGCGAAAATAATATGTAAGATAATGAAAATGGAAGAATTCTTTTTTTTTTAATAAAAGAAAACAGTATTACATTTAAACAAAATTTGTAAATATACTTTTAAGATTGCACGACGGCAGTATTTTTCAGTAACATATGTTCAGTATGTTTTTTTTTCGCAATGGTAACTGAGAGANTTTTTTTTTTTGCAATGGTAACTGAGAGAAATGTTAAGAATAGAAGTAAAAAATACAATCTCGAAGTTCGTCTAAGTTGAAAGCTTAAAATAATCTCTTTAGTATAACAATTTCATTTAATCTGGTTTTTTTTTCTATGAACAAATTGCTTTAAAATAGCAGTTGTTTGCAAAATGGATTCTAAGTTAAAAATTCCACCCTTTTCTTTCTTTTTTTTAAAAAAATAAAACTTTTACTGTTATTAAAAAAAGATCATTCTGGTATTTTAAATTTTGCAAAAAGCATACGACAGTAAAATTTGATATAGTTTTATTTTATGCATTATGATAATCAGAACATGCAAAAAAAATTATTTCTTCAGTAGTAGCATTCTTTAGGCTGCACTTGGTCCCTGGATAATGCCAAATGACTAACAATACTGCCAAGGAAAAAATGTATTTTTTTTCTCGTTAGCTGCAATGAAATAAAAAAGCGTTTTCATGGAGAAATTTGCAATTAAAATGTCATTTTTGTTCAAAATTCCCCTCCAGCATAATTTTTATTCTAGTTTAAATCCAAATTAATTTATTCTAGTTAAGTATTGACGGTTTCTTATGTACACAGTTGGTTACTTAACTTCCATTTTGAACTAAACACTGTTTTAATAAATTTACAATACCTTAGAAATTTAAAGGGGAGAATTGTGGGCTCTTTCATAATCTAAGAACACAAACGATGTATATCTTAGTGGACAAGAATTCAAAGTTCAGTTAACCTTTTCAAAACCGGTGGAAGTAGAAAGAAACTGTTCGATGGGCCTGCTTTACACATATGTTCTAATACGAGAGGTAATATGATGGAATCATATTGAGATCACGTTTGCGTGATTTTGAGCCGCTTTAGTTCGAAAATCTTGTTCCGTACATGGAACATTTGGCCATGAAGCGCGACTTGTGCAATCACGTATATTTTATTACGGTCCTAAAAGTTTGATGTAAATTTTTAAAACATGATTCACTGAAAGCATATATATATATATATATATATATATATATNATATATATATATTTGTATATATTTCAATAGCCATAGTGAAATCAACAATTTTTCTTCTACCTATGATCATTATAAACTTGGTACGATTTTTGTGCGAAAATTCCTCGTCATTGATGTCATCAATATATATTTAGTATTTAGACAAAATAAGTTTATACAGGGTTTAAACTCAAAAAAAAAAAGCCAAGAAATAAATAATATAGATATAAATGGTGATTTTCCGGTTGCATATTACCGTATGGTCAATTACAAGAAGTTTAAACAGTGATTATAAAATGAACAATCAAAATTGCTCAAAAAGTTGTTCAAAAGCTAAATTAAATTTATTTTATTTTGCGTCGAAATTATATGAATGTAGTAGAAACTTTCTCTTTGTTTAATTGATAACATAGGGAAATTAAGCAATATATTACGCTTTTAAATTACTTACAAAAGTAAGTAGGACCGAGATTGTAATATAAACTAATTATAGTTTTGAAATAAAGTTCTAGCATGAAATTCTTGGAAAACTGAGACCATATTTAGTAATTATGAATTAGCGTGCAATGTCACTTTTCCATTAACTTCAATAAATTATTCTTGCATAAATAAATAGTTTCTGCAAATATTTGCATAATAATACGCATAGTTGAAAATATGTTAGGTTATTTTTTATTTTGTTCGTGAAAAGATATCTCCAGTTGGGCGGCGCAAATAAATCAGTCTTTGTCTGTAAAAAAAGAATGAATAGAGCAGGTTTTTTTTTGTATTTGAGGAGCAAGATTCACCATTCTTTTATCTTTATGTGATAGTTTTGAACTATTTTGTTGTGTATAAACAATTTAAAAAATGATGTGAAAGTTTTTTTTATTTCTTAATGTTAGGAATTTAATTGCTGAAATTACTCTATTCACATTTTCAATAAGTCATAATGCATGAATAAATATGATTTTGTTTTATTTGAGGAACAAATTTGCAAATTTGTTCTTCAAATAAAACAAAATCCACACAAGAAAAATTCAAATGTGAGCTTCTTAATAAAACTCTAATTTTTTTTTCTTTTGATTATTTAAAATTAAAATATAACTTTAAAAGAAATGAGAAAATAAATCTCGTATTAATTAGTGCGATTTTTTACTTTAATGAATAATGTTATTGAGATCAAAATATTTTTTTTTGAATTGAGAAACTCTTTAGAACTATTGCACTAATGCTTTTGTAGTAATGTAGATATTATTGTACTGGAGTAGATACAAAATGCATAATGAAAAGAAATATAAGGATATAATTTGAGTTAAGTTTGATAAAATTACTTTACTTTAGATGCTAAAAAGTAACGTTAATGGCTCAAGGGGTTTTCTTTGAACATGCCAGTCGATAATTTAATTACAAAATCAGACATGAAATATGTCTGTGTTGCACTAGTGCTTTTTTTATCGTAATTATAATCACGCGTAATCGTATTTTGTACTCTCCAGAAATCTAACCATAGTCTAGAATTCTGCCAGAAGAGCTGTTGAGAATTGACCGATGATATTGAAAGTTGGAAATTTTTGATTTCAAATTTAATAGTCACGAAAATTGTGTAGCTTAGTATTCAAAACTGTTTTCATCTTCAATGTAATAATTTTTACAACTGATAAAAAATTACAAATAAGTTTTTTTTGGCACAAGATTACCTTTTTGAGTAAATTAGTTTGGTAATTTTTGCAGAATAATTTTTATTCTCAAAATATGAGGAAAAAAAACCAGAAAAATTAATAAGGATGACAACTGATTAAAAATTACAAATAAGTTTGTTTTTGCACACGATTACCTCTTTGAATAAATTAGTCTCGTAATTTTTCCAAAATTGTTTTTATTCTCAAAATATAAGAAAATAAAACAGAAAAATTAATAAGGGCGACATATAGAAGAAATATGGCTAAATTAAAGGTTGTATCTTAGTTAGTGAAAATCTTGTCATCTTCTATAAAATGCTAAACCATGCTTTCTTAAAATAGTTCTTAGATACAATAGATTTTTGAAAAAAGTATTTTCATTGTTTCTTTCCTTGAAGTCCCAAGTTATTTAGAGAGAACTGAAAAAAGAAGGAACAAATAAGAAAAAAATTTGAATTATGAGAAACGAAACAAGTTTTGACAATCTAACGACTTCGATCTCTCTTAAGGGATGTCCAGATGTTTTAAAATGATGAAGCTCAAGAATTTTATTCTTCAAATATTTGGAAGAGAATCTCAATGGTTATATCAAAATAAACATTTAATTCCGCAAAGAAAGTTGAAACATGGCAAATCTTTTCTGAAATTATTTTGCACAATATAGTTTTAATTGATTTTCATATGATTTCACTCGAGTATTTTTTTATGCTGTTAAGAAAAACATATTTTAGAAGATAATGCATTACGCAATATTTTTTTTTTACTTATTCAGAAAAAAAATCGGAAACTGCGTGAAATATCAATTAAATCCATGAAATGAATGTAGAAAATACTCATGTTATTGAAATATTAGCTCTTGGCCTAAATTACAGAAATAGTGATTGCTTTTAAAAGGGAGTTACCAATTCAAGACTCATACAGAAATTACCCGTGTCATTGAATACCTCTTAGACGTAATTTAAGCAATAGTATTTGGCCAACTAATGTACTAGATTGATATTAAAAGGGAGTTATCATCATGCTAGATTCATGTGCAAGAATTACTCATGTTATTGAAATATTAGCTTTAGCCTTAACTAAAAAAATTATAATTGGTCAGCTGATGTACTAGCATTGCTTTTAAAAAGAAGTCATGCAGTTTCCAATTGACAACTTTAATTTAAAAGACAAATAATACTCTCTTGACAATTTAAAGCTATTACGAATGGGAGGGTGATGTTATTGAAATTGTAGCAAACAGCTATCATTATTACATCTCAATCAAAAGTGAACCGATAAACTAGATATATATTCAGGAGGAGTTGGCAGGCAACTTATCAAAGCAACTAGCAAGAGTAACTTATCAAAAATTGGTTAAACATTGGAACATTGTCTTAGCCAAACATATTGTGATGTTGATAATTAACATTTGCAATGAAACAGGAGGCTATTCTACTCATTGAAATAACTCCTCAGAACTCTTAAAATAGATAAATGAATCGATTAATGAGATAGCATTGCTTTCAAGGCTTTGATTGGCGAGAACCACAAACTAACTGGCCAGTTACAGTTTAGGCTCTAGCTTGACAAATAATACGTGGAAATATAAACTGCTTTTACGCAGAAGTTTACCAGCTACGCCCGTAAATTTCTTGACTTTTCTGAAAACCGGCATGTGGGTTATTAGATCTCAAATAAAATTATTAAACTTAAGTGAAAATAATTTCGAAATGTCTAGTGAAATATATCTTAAGATTTAACATTGGTTTAAATTATTTTATGAAAGTCTGAAATGAATTTGGTGGAATTCGAGCAGTTATTTAAAATGTCTTTTCAGCTTTTGCCACTGAATAAAACTTTGATTGAATTAGATTGGGTACTTTTTTTACATAATCTCTTTTGTTTCATTACAAAATGGCTCTACCAAGTATCAGAAATTATATTAAACTAAGAACAGAAAACTATAGACCTAATACAGGGAAATATAAGTATAATGTAATATATATAGAGAGAGGAAAATAAGAAAAAAATATTGGACAATATGTCAAAAGAAGTAATTTTCGTGAGAGTAAAGCTAATATTTTTGTGAATGAGAGAAAGAATGAAAGGAGCCCTTTATAACTGAGCCAAATAGAAATATTGATCATTAGAAAAAGAAATAATACCTGTTACAATAAGTTGCCCAGAACTAACACTTGGGGTTACACTTCCAGTTAGTGTATTCTTGATTAAACACCTATATTTTCTGAAACTGTCACTGCGAGCTGCATTTCTGATATGTAATTCTCCATCTTTTAATACAATATATTTGGCACCTGGAACAAAGAATTTTTAAATAGTAAGACTGCTTAGATATTTAAAAAAAA
This sequence comes from Parasteatoda tepidariorum, assembly GCF_043381705.1. Classification (NCBI taxonomy): domain Eukaryota; kingdom Metazoa; phylum Arthropoda; class Arachnida; order Araneae; family Theridiidae; genus Parasteatoda; species Parasteatoda tepidariorum. The sequence goes on from NC_092211.1 coordinate 34,802,602, forward strand.
CATTTTTGAGTTAAAAACATCAGCTAAGTCTTGCTTTATATATATATATNTGTATATATATATATATATATATATACATACATTTCTTAGTATATTGTAATTGTAAATATAAATATAGTCTGGCTGATATAATCTGACACCAAAATCTATGTAGCTAAATTAAACAAAGGAATACTTATTTTACAATTTCTAGAATTAAAAAAAATGGGTTCCGAATAAAAATTTTGTAAAACATTCACATATTTTTAATGATGCATTTATTAAATGTAAAAAAAAAATTGAAAGAACGATAATATTCCCTTTATTAATAACATAATGTGTTCCAAATATAAGGAAGATGTCTAAATGTATGTATTTTATTAAAAAAAAATTGACCGTTTATGTTCATTTTGAAATATGGGTAAGCTAATTTGGATATATAGTTTTTAATAATCACAGAAGCCTCACATCATCGGGCAAGGTGAACAACGTCTTAAAACTTATTATGAACTAATTGTTACTTATAAAATTGAATTAAATTTAGTATAAAAATACAGTCTTCAAAATATTGTTAATTTTATAATAATTATCCTTTATTGTAATAAATTCATATATTCCAATTTCACCCGTTTTATAGATGGATTTTTTTAAATATTTACAGTGGTAACAAATGTTGCACTTGGTTATTTCCTTTCTGATGTTATACAGTTGATTCCCAAACGATTCGTTAACAATACATTAACAATTGAAATAAATACATTTCACCTTGTATACATTTCACCTGATCAGTCTGAATTCACCTGATTACAGATTTTAAATGATGGAAAATTGAAATAAACTTTTCCCACTTCAATTTTTATTGCACGAATATTTTAAATAATGAACGAATCTTCAATTTCTGCCTAGCTAAATATGAAAATCTTGCATTATAATTCCCACACATCTTATTAAACTTTATTAGTATTAACAAAACAAAACGAATTTCAATCATTTATTAACCATCACTATATGTTATTACGTAAAAGAACCTATGATCATTTTCAGAGCTTTAATTGATAAAATCATTTAAAACTAACATTATGCAGCTGATATAATTTGCTTCGTTTATTTTGTTTCGTATTATGTCACTAAAATTTCGTTCAAATTTTTTGTAGAATGGTAAATTTTGTGTAACGTTTGCACGTGTAGTCACAAGACCAAATACTAGACATTTAAGTAGCAAATAGAAAAAAAAAAGATTTTAAGATGTAAAAATAATTTCTAAATTTGTAATTTTTTTTTTCAGTTTTAGACTATTGGTATTCATTATTTTTAACAATGGGATAGTTTGTATTGAATTATTGTCCCCAATTATTCTAATAATCACATTTGATTTACCTTTTTATAACTAACCAATAAGAGTTAAGAGAAATTAAAAATTTCACGGGGATAGTATTGATACATAAATATATAAGTATTGTGAAGATGTCAATAAAAACAGTCTTTTCGTGTAGAAAATTAATGGTAGTTGGAGCCTTAATGCTAGAAGGATTTTTTTTTCGAGACTTTAATGGAGAACTGGCAGGGAAAAATTCTCATAGAAACGCGTTTTGTTTACGCAATAACATATAGTGATGGCTATTAAATTATTGAAAACTGCTTTATTTTGTTAATAATAATAAAGTTTGAAAAGATCTGTAAGATTTTTAATGCAGGATTTACATATTTAGCTAGGCAGAAATTGAAGATTCTCTCCTTATTTAAAGTGTTCGTGCAATAAAAATTAAGTGGGAAAAGTTTATTTAATGTTTCCATCATTTAAAATCTCTAATCAGGTCTCATATATTTGTTTCGGTCTCATATATCGGAATATATGAATTTATTACAATTAAGGATTAATTATTATAAAACTAACAATATTTTTATAATATTATATTAGAATATTACTATAATTATAGACAAATTTAACAGAATTTAATTTCATATCTAGATCATCATAATCATAAACTTCGCAGATACCCATGATAAGATCTTTTTGACCCTGTTCAACTTAAATTGCTTTTATATTAGTTTTTCACAAAAAAATGTTGGAACTTAGTTGAATAACCTAGATGCTTTAGTTACGTGATACTGAGAGGCGCTAAAATACTACAAAATAGAACCAGTACAGGCTGAAAATATACTGCAATAGCATTTCCGTAACTACTGAGCGAGTGAAGCGAGTGACTCATCTTGAGTGCTCAAGATGAGGTCAATTTTACATCATTTACTGTTATTGAAATACAGAAATTTGAAAAAAAATCCTATTACAAACTACTGAAACAGCATTATGGTATGATAAAAGTAACTCCATTTGCATTTTACTTGATTATCTTTTTAATGCAAAAAAAAAATCTATGTTTGATCAACTTGTATTAATGATAGATTCTTCAAGGTTACAATAATACCAATATTTTTGCTTCACTTTATTTTAATTTTCTTTTTAAATGCTATTTCGTCACAAACTTTTAAGCTGAACTGATTTTCTATAAAAATTATTGCTAACTTATGGAGATATCACTCAAGTGAAGCAAGCTTTTCTATGAAACTTTCTGGCGAAAGTTTTTAGTATGACTTGATTCTTTTTTCTAACAGAAAGTCTACATTTGCGTTTGACCTCCTTATCAAAGGCAATGCAGAACTATTTACACGTCTTTTGCAAATTAACTTTGTTAATTTTTTAATCGATGATGGGTAATTTTAGTCAAGTGCGCGTGTTTACGTTAATTTAAAAAACTGTACAAACTGTTATAAATATTTCAATGACATTTGCTCCTTCATGCAAATAACTTTCTACACTGTTAGAAATTTCTCGGAAGAAATCGTTAAATAACAATCTATTGAATGGTTATTTTACCACATTTAATCAAAACATTCAAATAACCATAAATAAAATTGTAATCAAACTGTTACATTTGAGAAAAACTGTTTATTAATTTATTTCACCTATTACGGTTAAGAAACTAGAATTTTATCGCACCCACTAGAACCACCTAATGAAGCTACTTAGTTCTTAGCAACTGCGTACATATCATAGCCTAGCGGACTTAGCTGTCAATCTCATGACCGGCAGAATTGAAGTTCGAGTCCTAGTGTTGATACCACACTATTTCCTCCATTCCCTTCAACACATGAAGAATTTCCTGTGTCCGGCACTCTCCAATGCCCATTATCTTACGAAAAGACAAGCTCCTATCTCTAGTTAAATAATACATTTTTTTTTTTTACGTTTTTGGAAAATACTAGTTTTAAATGGTTAAAAAACCGTATAATTTTGCATTCATGGTTTTATAACCATACTTTTTGTGAATGGTTTCGAAACCATAAAGGAAAAAAAATGTTCTTTACCATCAAATTTACTGTTAATCGGATGGACAGACAGCTGCCAGTTATTTTACCATAATTTTAGAATGAAACTTTTAACAGTGTACTACAGTGAATAAAAAAACTACTGTGCATATTTTGATATGTTTTGTTTTTTGTATAATTACTAACATTATTTATGACTAAAGAAATATATTTAAATATTACGTACATTAAAACGTAACTAAAGATAAAAAAAGTGTTAACGTATGGACTAAAATATCTTGAAGTTTCTAAAATCATGCACGAATAAGTTTGGAACTTAATTTAACAAACTCTTACTGCTATCGACAAACTTCAGAGGTCTTTAGGGCTTTACCTGACGCTTGTTACCCTCCCCCGGCAATAACTCATGTTCATTTAATTTTCAGCTTAGCCCTATACCATTAAGAGGATTAGAAACGGTATGATAAGCAAGCGGAGTCTTTAGGGTGCTAGGTTTACTCCAACATTCAATGTTAATCCTTTTTAAACCTTTATTTCATCGATCTTGCATAATTTAGGAGACTTTTCAACATCTCTTTAAGAAAACCAACTACTTATTATCGTGGAAATAAATGTTACTATCAATGTAAGGTGTTTCATTAAAAATGAATTATGAATCAAAGCTTTCAGAAACGCTTTCTAGTTTTCAGGATTATGAAATGTTCGTATGTTGATGTACCAACAACTAAGTCTTGGATGGTATTTTAAATCAAAATTTATTTTTAACAAATCAGGAATTTAGATTTAAGCTTTTAAATTTATTTCTATATCTGCTGCAATATTCATAAATACACCAATATGTATTTATATTTATGTATGGGAAATATAAAATTCTCTCTAAGAAAATATCTTCTTCACTGAATTACACTAACTGGATGTTCTTCAATGTATTCCATTTCATTTTATTTTATATCCGCTGACCGAACAGCCGACCCAATTTAGGGTTTTGACTACTATAATTAACTCCGTAGCCTTGTAAATTTGAATCGATCCAGAAGACAAAGAAACACCAGTACCCCCAGAGGTATAATTTGTGATGTTAACATTGAGAACTTTGAGACTCGACAGATTTAACGTGCATCAGTCACCATTTACAACACGGCTGGCGGAAATCGAACCCTCGATCTCTTGGACATGGGCCCAGTGCCCTACCAGCCAGGCTATCCCGATCCCAAAGTATGGCATTAAAAAAATTATAGCATCCTGATCAAAAAGGTAAATAAATAGAAACATTCATCATTATTAGTAGCGCATCAGCTCAGAGTGAACCCAGACTTCTTCATCAAATCAGTTTTGATACATATTATCTCACACAAATAATGATTAAAGACACAGCACACATGCAAGTTATTGGATTTGCTAAGCCTAACAAGGATAAATTATTTTTCTTATGAAACAGTGTTTTATTTTAAAGAGGGAGCTTTATTTTCAAAACAAATTGAGTAAAAAAAATATTTAGTAACAAAAAGTGTGCCTAAGACATGCGTGAAAAAATCCTCGAAAACTTGTTATTGTAGGCATAAACTATTTTACAGAAAAAACTTGAAATATTCATCGACAAGGCAGAAAAAACCTGCTACTGTAGGTATCAACTATTTTACTAAGAATAAAATTCCACTACCGAGGGGAAAAACTCAACACTGGGTTACGAGGTTACACTGGTACAAGGTAAATATAACACAAACTATATTGCCTTGTACAAATTTAATGAAATGTATGTTTTCCTTGTATGTTTTGAACTGGTAAAATAACCGTATGCATTGATAGCATATTTAAAATATAAATTCTAGTTCTAACTTCTTATTTGCAATGCTAATTATCAAAATTATCTAATTATTAATTTGATAAATCAAAAGTTATTATAAGCGTTAAAAATAGTATTACATTGCGAGTTAAGCATTGCAATTTAAGATACTAACTAATTGTATGGATATGTGAATATGTAAAATTACTTTATTATAAATATTCTGAATATTTACCAAATGGTTCGTATTTGGAATGCATGCTGCACCGAGAAAAAATGTATTTTCAAAATTGCCAAAATATGGTAAAATTAACAGCGTTCCTGACTCCATAGGAAAATCAAAAAGCTCGGTAGTTTTTACAGAAGCACTTTGGAAATTATTTTGGGGAAACTAACAATTAAATTTGAATAACTAAGGAATTATTAGGAATAATTAACTGGGTGACCATGGCACAGAATAGACCAAGAAGGCAAAAACTTATTGGGATGGTCTTGGACTGTCATAGGCTGTAGTGCCCAAGAAGGAGAAGAAGAACATTTAAATGTGGCTTTAAAATTTGTGATAATAAAATTGTGAATAAAGTGTGTAATAACTTGCAAATGGGATAAAATTTTGTAATTTTAGTATCATAACTCAGAGCACCAATTACTCGGTTAAATATACTTTTCAGTTTTAAATTTTTTATTAAATGGAGGGTAGAAAGAACTATAATTTTGAAGATTAGAAGTCTGCAGAGTATGGGTCTTTTTTACCAAAATGTTCACACTGTGTGCATTAGTTTCTCTTGCTTCGCTATAAAAAGGACTACTCTGCCAGTTTATTTTAAATTTCTATAATTGATGTTATGCAGGAAATATTCAATAACTATAATAATTTTTTGAGAAAATATGATTTTATATCTTTTTTAGCGGTGTCTAGCTTTTATTTATTTCCTGATCTATTTTATTCAAAACAAGTTAAAAGTGATATTCTCTGTATTTTTTTCCTCTTATCCTAATTTGCTACAAAAGATTGTTCGCTGAAATTACATTTAATTACATTCAATTACATTTTGCACTTATGTAAGCCATATACTAGATGTGAATATCGCCCAGAAATTTCAGTCCTGACAACACTGCAGAAATCAGCACTTGGATATTCATCGATTTACTTTCAATGCTTGCCTGAAGTTTGTTTTGAGCAATATTTTGTGATATTACTCAAAATTTATGTGCTTGTAATTTTCAACACATCAGTTGCAAGTGCTTCATAAATTTACTTAAAAACTATACTTCTTTTTCTACGTCTAATTTCACTATGTTTGTAACTTTTCATCGATAATTTTCATTTCATAATGAAATATAATTTCGCAAATAACAGTAATTCAGTACAAATATCAGTAATTTTTCTTATTTGTTTTAAAGACAATTACAGTAAATATCTTGGAATCTTTTGTTGTAGAGCTGAGTCGTCTTCTACTCATTGTAAATTTTAACCTTAAGATAATAACAATATTAATTTAACATGCTCATATTCCATAGTATTAATGCAAAAATATGCATGTTGACTTGTATTTTTAACCACATAGGTTATGTAAATATATTTTATATTTTTATAACTCGAATTTACTATATATATATATATATATATACATATATACATTTATTTGTGCTGTTTTTTTTTCAATTTTCAAATTTTTTTTTTGAATTTAAAATAAATATGGTTTGATATTTAANGATATACATACATACATGCGAGTGTGATTGTATAGATATAATGATATAATTGAGACATTAACTTATATTTGGAATCATACAATTTATAAAATGTACTATTAATTTATATTCGTAAACATATAAGTTAAACGAATTTGAGGATACTAAGCAAACCAATCAGTAACAGCTGTTTCCAATAAGTAAGCTACGTTCAACATCGAAGAAGGAGCTGCTTACAGCAATTTTAGTAATCCGAATTCAATTGAATTGGCTTCATCAGCTGAACTGCTAGAAGTGTCAGCAAATTTGTCGAACACTCTAAACGACGGCCCGCACATTGGGCCAATGTGGCCAATCGATAGAGACATGCTTTTCCGGTTCAGAATCCTTCAAGTGATGAGGCCAATTATTATCGGTTGACGTGCCTCGCTGATGGAATGTTCCGGACCACATAATCAGAGACCAATTTACCCTCTAAGCGGGGAAAACCGTTAGCGAACTTAATAGAAAACACTTCCTAAAAGTCGCATTTGATGGATCTGTTGGAAAATTGCATTTCTTTAGATTCTGGATTTAGGAGAGAAAAAAACAAGATAATTCAGCTAATTTTTTTCTCTAAAATTAATGAGGTAGTAAAGATGAAGGATTTCTACAATAAATACTTTCTTTAAAAAAATATATGAGGACAAAACATAACTATTACTGTGCCAAATTCCATGTTTTATCCACGTCGAAAATTCTGGCGTTATTTATTTTACTCTTCCCTCATTTTATACAACTTAAAAAGAAATAAAATATTTATGGTAGAAATGTTCTATTAAGCAACATATTGCTGGTTTGTACATAGAATTAGATTATCGATCTACCATAGCGTAGATGAAAGCATGTTAACAACGGCAATGCTTGAGTGATTTTATTTGCAGGCTATTTCAAGCAACTACACATTTATATATATATATAGATTTTAAAAAACGATCTGAAATTACAGAGATTAGTTGCAAAATAACTTCGTAAAAGGTAAGGTACGTAAAAAAAACATGTACAATAAAGTTAAAAATGTCTGTAGCATAAAATTTGAGGATGACTTTAATCAAAAATTAATTAAGAAAGGAAGATACTGAACAAAGTACTGAGATTGTCAAGGGACCCTATTGTAGTTGGTAATTAAAATTGCAGTTAATTTGTGGGCTTGAATTTAAACTGAACTACCTTATATCTCTAATGCATAAATTCATTTTGAATATATAACTGAAAGTATAAAGTCTGAAATAATTATTTAACTATTACGAACTTTTAATTAAGTGTTTATGGAAGCATTTGCTGTTATCATAATACATTGATTGGTATATTAGAAATCTATATTAAGATTTTCAACAAAATAGCCTGCTTTTTCAGAACTAACATGATAGAAAAGCTATAAATTAACAAATGAAATTGAATTTAGTTCAAAAATAATATTATTATTAAGTATGTCATTGTTAAGATTAAAATTCAACAATTTTCTTTTGAATAAATCATTGCAACTAAAATTAACTTTACCTTGCATGAAAGCGTGAAAAATAAAGCAAATTAATGATATAATGTTATAAGCAATGCTTGTATTGGTTTAGTAATAAGTGTTTTATGGGAAAAAATACATCATGGATGCAAGTAGAACTAATTAAGGATGTATAGTTATTGAGTTGCAAAATTTTAATGCAGTACAAGAAAATCAGAAAATATCGTAGAGACAGCGAAAACCGAACGAATGTTTTAAGAATTAATTTCTTCCACTTTGAAAAAGTTTATTTTAACAAGCAATTTATTATTGATATTATTTGTTCAGCACAGATTATGAGTTTGTCTCTAACACCAGGGTTTAAATTTTTTCGGCCTAATTATGTTTATTTAACGAATAAATCAATGGCACTGCTCGATCAAGCATTGGACTGACTACTTCTTTTTGTTGAGGTCTTTTAAGTGAAATCAATACGCATTTGTTTCTAATATGGTTGAGATGCGAAATGTCTTTAGTTAGTCCCATGACAAAAAAGCTCTAAGCCTTAATCAGTTACGACTAACCCATAATCCATTCTAGCTGTTGCAAAGGGAAGTAATTCACTAATTGATTAAATACCCACGAGATTTGAACCTAGAGAATGCTCATACTGTTAAAATGTATAATTTATTTTGAAGATTTAAGTATTGATTCTTCAAATCTATATTATATAATCATTTTTTACAATAACTTTGAATTTGAATTACTCCTAATTCATATAGCTTATGAAACAAATAAATTATTTAAAAAAGGTGTAATAAGTTATTCATGGAGATTACTTTTCTTCTCGCGTAATTCATCTAAATATTGATGTACAAAAAATAATTTTCTACATAAGTGAATACAAACAGAATTTTATTCATTTAAACGCTAATGTTCCAAATTCGGTTTTTTTTTCTTCCCAAGATTTTCTTCCCAAAACTAAAAAAAATCTATTTATCTTTAGATTCTCTTAATATTTTTTTTGTTCTTATATTGTTCAACTTTAATATATTCGTGTCTAATGTAAGATAATGTAAATAAGATATAATGATACCATGATGAGGATAACTTTATGCCCTGAGAAAAAAAATCATGGTCAAAACTAACAGAACATGATACAGGTTTCTGAGGCTATCAGTACTCCGAAAAAGGAAAATAAATTTTATTGAAGTTAGGACTTAACTCTAATTAGAGATTCTGAAAAAGTGGTTGAAGAGTGTTAAAGCTAAGTTAAACATAATTATTTTATGCTAAATTGAGCCAAACATCAACTAAAAACCATTCATTTGTGTTTTATTAACGTAAATGGGATACATGAGACCATTTTATATATTTTTTCTAGGCACTCTAATTACAAGCAAAAGTATATTTTGACATTTTTTATTACATAAACAACCTAATACGCACTAACAAAAATCTGTTAGATTCAGAGCTGTAAGCTAACGCAGAGAGCTCGTATAGCTTTTCTACAATTTGTTAGATTATCGGAATTATATTTGATCTAAAATGTAAATTCCGAAAAATATTTGTTTAATTTTTTTAAAATTCTTATTTGAAAATTTATCAATAAATAATTTTATAAATTGAGTAAATTTTAGTGCTGAATAAGTGTTTCTCTTAGATCTAAGTAACCGTAATAAACTGTATTTCATAAGCATAAATTTTAATGCTAAATATTATATTTTTTACTTATTCTGATCTAAATAAATTCAAAATGATTTAAAAGCATGAAAAATATACTTGGAAAAAGTTCTGCGACAAAGGGTTTAAAAAGACATTAACTAACAACATAAAATATCCACTTTATTTAAACGCAATATCGCTTACATTTTTATCAATGTTTTATTTTGTTACTACAGAATATTTCATGTATGCCCTCCAAAAATAAAATGCTTGTTAAATAAATTTGCTCATGATATCTATTTTTGTTTCATTTAAGTAATTTTCTTTAACTTGAAGAATTTGCTTGGAATAATTATTCTTTTCATTCTATTATGTTACTATATACGCTACATTTGAATTCATTACTGCTAGCAAAACTTGCAGTTAGTCTTTTAATTAGTTACAATTGTTTAATACACTGCTTGAGTCCTTTTGCCAGCACAACAAAACTAGAAAAGGAAAATTGATAAAAAAAAATTATAATTATGCTATCGATGTAAAAAAAATTCTATTTTAAGCTATCTCATATGACCTCTTTTATTATATAGTCAAAATAGATTTGTTTACCAAATTTTTCGATCAAATCTGCTAATATGTTATCTCGAAAATGCATGAACTCCATTTATATGGTATGATAAAGTTTCAAAAAACTACATAAAATCTCTAAATAAAGTAGGTTTTTCTTTTTTCACTAAAAACATCATGTATCTAATAAAATATATAATAAACAAGAGCGTAAATGATAAAATAAATATTGTTGACAAAGTTGCACATTTTCTATGGAGCATTTGTGAAAAACTTTTTCTATTTCCTTCCTATAAATCGATGTTTTGACAATGACAAAATTATTATATAACAACAGAAAACACTGAGCAAACAAACTGAAATCTTACAAATGTTTCAAAGAAGATGAAAAATATTTGTATTTTTCTAAATGTCAAATATAGTTTGATTCATATTTTTCAGAAAAATAAAATCTATCAATAGAATAATGAAACGTGTTTTTATGTTCAAAATAAAATATTTCTATATTTTCATGCTTCAAAAGCTAATAAGAAAGCGCAAAGGCTTAGAAATTTTTTAAAAATATTTAAGCAAAAAATATATAGTTTAAAATTTTTGAAATACAAAACTGCTTTAGAAAATGTTTTACTAAATAGTTGTTGAAATAACCAAGTTGGCGATTTAGTACATTTTTAAAAAAAAAACTATAATATATATTTCATTTTTCTTGCAAATATTTATTTATATTCTTTGTAAAATATTGTGTTTCAGAGTACTACAATCCTTTTCTTTATCATATACAGTGCGCAAAATAAAAACTTTTGATTAATTACTATGTAAATTAGAATAACAGATACTTAAAAATTCGATTTCTCAAGAATATTCGATCAATTAGCCTTAAGTTTTGTGTTTTGCCATTTGAAATTATATTCCTAAAGATGTTGTTAAGAAATTTAAACCTTTCACTTCAAAATTCTTTCGACCATAATAAAATAACAAGAAATAATAAATATTTACTAAAAGTTATTTTTTGCATGGGATTATCTTTGGAATAACGAATTTTATAATTGTGTGCAAAAAGTTTTCAATTCACTTAGAAAGTTCTCCAGATATGGCGAAATACGCAAAAAGTAAAACTAGCATTAAATGGTCCAAACTCTGTAGCGCTCTCCTGACCGAACTATTAGGACCATATTTTCCAGCAAATTTAAGATTACTAGTCGAGAATCTAAGATTGAGTCCAATTCCGATCATTAGATCAAAAATTATTCAAGATGGTCCTTTCTTTTGCGCACTGTACATCTCAATAAATAATTAAGGATCTATTTTTTCGTAAAAAAAATTATATGTTAACTAACCGCTTTAAACAAAGACAATATGACGTTAAATGTTTAAAACAAAGGCAAACATAGAGCTGGGGTATACTTTTGACATCACAACGTTGTTGAGCCTGAGGGTTTCATTATAGAAACTGCAAACTCTTGTTTTACACGAACTCTAGTTTTTCAATTCTTGGCTTTGTGACATATTTTTTGACTCTTAAATCTCGTTGCTATTTCCCTTCATCCACAAGTCCTTCATCTTATCATCCATTCACGCGTTATGAGAGCCAACTCATCGGTGAAAATGTGAGTAGCTTAGACTATTTTTAATCCTAATAACATTTTGAGTCAACTCATGGAATTTTGAGGTTTGTCTTACCTCTATAACAACAATTCATGTTTTGTTTTTCCCCGTAAAGTAAAAGTTAACTGTTAACTAACTGTCAAAAGTAAAGCTTTTGATACGTCGAACATTTCAAACCAACAACGGAAAGCATACAGCTGGCGTGTACTTTAGACATCCCAACATCGTTGAGCCTGTAGGTTAATTTATAAAGACAAGTTTTTATGAGTAGCTTGCTTTTTTCACAAATTCTTGGATTTTTCACGAATTTTTGACGCTTAGAGCTCGTTACGAGTTTCATTCATCCACGCGTCTTTCCTCCTATCATTCATGAGCGCGTCATGAGAGTCCAATCATTGGTGAAAAGCTGTGAAGTTTAGAGTTTTGACTATCTGTAATTCTGATCATATCTCGAGGGTAACGCGTTGAAATTTATTATTTTAATTAAATTTTTCATGTAATTTATTTCAATTTATCATTTGAATCACTTAGCTTTTTTATTCAGATTTTATATGTTACAACTAACAGCGATATTTCAGAGGAGGGAAAATGGTCAGTCCCAGAAAATAGATATTTGATACAAATTTTGTACCGAGGAAAATTTGCTGCTACAGAAAAAAGTATGCACTCTTTTGCCTGACTGTTGTGTATTAATCCCATATGGTGGTAGAATTTACCTCTTGCGTAGAATTGGTAGAATGGGTATTGATTAGAATCGGTGGTAAAATTACCTCTAGGGTAGGATCGGTGGTAGAATTACCTCGTGCGTAAAATCGGTAGTAAAATTACCTCTTGCGTAGTTTGATTTTGTGCGCAGAATTTATCTCTTTCTCACAAGATTTCATATCTTCACAGAAAATTTAATTTTTGTACTTTAATACTGCTGTAAAACATGCACTTCCTATCGAAGCAAATTTTTTGATCGCATAAAATCTTATTCGTACTTTAGCTCTGTATATAAGATAAACTGTACATTGCTTGCATAATGAAAGTAACAATAGGTCGTTTTTATTAATTAATGAGCATAGGTTAATAACAATACAAATATTATACAGACATATTATACAAGTATTTAATTTCATTAATATTATACAAATATTTCACTTCTGATAATTACTAATATTTGTAAAATATATATGAAATAATACTCCATTATAAACCCAAATTAAGATCAACATTTAAGCTAATAGGGTATGGGTCAAGTAATGTATTATTATCTGAATTTATAAAAATATCTAAAATAAATTTGTTGATTTATTTTTTAATCCCTCAAGTAGTTCTCAAGGTGTCTGTTTTTTTAAGCAATTTTTATCTCATTTTTATACTAAAATTGTAATGCCACTTTTAAGTGAAAAAGCAAATACTTTTAAATGTAATGAAGGTATTTGTTCTTGTAAAAGGCCATGAAAAAAAAAGGGCCATGGCATTAATGTTTTGTCAACAATATATAATGCGTTTGAATCAAAGTTAAATGAAGGCTTTTATAAATCTGAATTATTTACAAAAACTTTATTCTTTGGCATGGAATTCCTTCTTTTTTGAAAGCATGATATATTTTTTAGCATAGTTGTGATTTTCGTTCCAATAAAACTGCGTCTTTTACAAGACATCCGTGAAAAGACTTTACAAATTATAGGATGACTGTGATTTGTCACTATATAATGAATAAGGGAAAATAAAGTTACATTTTGTATTTTGGTGATATGTCTAGCATTCTTCTGTGAAAAGCAGAGACGTTTCACTAATAAAAAGTAGTTGAAAAAGTAAAATTACAAGATTTTGATATACCAGAACAGCAATAGATAATGTGCTACGTAATAGCACTTTCTCTGTGAAAGTTTTCCTCATTTTTGTAAATTTCTCAAAAAAAGCTAGTGAAAATACCTTCTTGTGAAATATGGGATAACATTTCTGAGATATTAGGGTAGAGATATTTCTCAATAATAGAAGATTTCTTTTATTCAGTAAAAAATTTTCTGAACTAAATTTTTTTCAGAAAAATGGAATAATTTAAGTCAAAATGGTGCTTATGATAAATATCCATCTGCTATAATAGTAGAAAAATAAGATATATTATTTTCGGTTATGATTATTAAGAAACTTGCTCAATAGTATGACATTCTACATTTATTGGATTTGAAATTTAAAAGCAAATTATAATTTATTACAATATCCTTTTTAAAGTTCTGTGAGAAAATAAGGCGAATGGACCTATTCGTTACATACTGTCCCAATTTCAATTTATTTTTCACTTATTTCATCACTGTTCTTTAATTTCATAATAAAAATAAATGTTTAAAGCAATAATTTTAGCTCTAATAGAAATTTTGTCATAATTTTAGTGAATGAAATATTTTTAATCAATGGGAATTTTAAAATTTTACCTGAACAGCAAAGATTTTAATGAGTTTTTTTTGTCATCCAAATTAATTGCTGCAAATATAAATTTAAAAAGTAAATTTAAAATTCAAAAAATAAAAAAATAAGAATTTAAAAGAAATTTTAAAAAAAATAAACAAAAAAAGATGGATCAAAAAATGGTTATTAGAATAAGAATTGAACTATTTTAATAATTATCTATAATGTCATAAAAATTAAAACAAAATTAGAAATTTAAACTTATCAGTTTCATAAAAACTGTTTTTTTATTAAAATTCTCAATGGCTAAATATGGAGTCTTCGGAAAGACTTAATTTAAAATACAACGCAAATAATTTAAGGAACACACCTTTTCCATGTTACAAAAAGCTAATTACCTTTGAACTATTAACGACTATCATTACAGTTCTCAACGCAGTTTGAAAGAAATACTACACTTCAATGAAACTGCCTAACATCTGCAAATGGTGACTGGCTTGTCGAAGGATAATGCTCAATTTAGTATACAATAATTATGTTTAACTTAAATTTATTTCCCATTTTTATTGCAAATTATTTTTGCATTTATTGGTAAATAAACTCAAGGAAAACGTCGCACTTGTTTGGACTTTCCGATTAGGCCCAAAATTGCTTTTACTGAGTAATAATAAAAAAAAATGTCTCCAAAAATAGGTTTCATGCATTCACCTGCACCGGACTTAGTTAAATTTATACAAAAAAGCAGAGGAAAGCGTTTGTACGCAAAATAAAGATACTGATAAGAAAAAATTATGCAGTATTATTGAATTATTTAAGTTACTGATGTACTCATTTGAAGGATCAAATATAATAATATAACATTTCATAAAAAATCGCTATATAACTTCCAGTAGTATCGTAGTTTTTAAGAAATAAGAGGTAAAATACATTTATTGTAAGGTATAAAAAATATCACAGCAGAAAGGAATTTAACAGATGAATAGACAGCAAAAATGGGATATTATTATTAATCATTTACCCGCGTTTTTATGGTGAACTATAACTAATCCATCATCTCTCGTCCATGAAGTCACTGTTAAAAATTCTTTTATAAAGTCAGGTACTTGGCATTTGAATACTGCAGTGTTGCCATGGATCACGTATTCATCATATACATGAGCTTGATATTCTTGAAGAACAACTGTAAAAAAAGAAAAGCATGAGTTATAGTAAAGCACGTTCAGGACTAAATAATTGCGTTATTAAATATTGATACAAAATACTAGTCGGATGTCTAAGGCGAAATATAATTTATGATGCTTTTCTCCTATTTAGATTGAAGCTATTTTAAAGCATCTTATGTGTGTTTTAACAGCAAAATATGAATATAAACAGTGTTTTAAAGTTAAAATACATCAGAATGTTTTTATGGGATAATAGATTCTAAATGCTTATTTAGTGTTAGAACCACCTCAAACATGTCATTCTTACATAAATTATTAATATCTAGTTGGTTCTTAATATCCATGTATTCAAAAGAATTAATCAGCAACCCTGATACAGTAAACTGCGTTATCATTGGATTATTGGAGAGATGTTTTGCAAACTAGAGCAGGGATTTAAGTTTTTAAAGTGCTTTTTTGCATTTTGTTTTGTGCTCTTTGCAATTTTTTTTCAATTTTAATGTACTTAGAGCCTCCGAAACTGGGCAGAATCTCCAAATTATATTGGCTGTTAGGACTTTTATGAACTATTATTAAACAAACTATATCCGTCTTTTATTCCTGTTTGTTTTTAATATTTTATTATTTTATGTCATTTTATACAGCCAATCCAGTTCTGAGTTTGCGACTATCAGCGTTCAACTCAGTAGCCTTGGAGTTTCTGATCCCAATTTAAGACTTGGGAACTCCTGGTTCATCATTGAGTCAAACTAGACTGAACGGATGACGGATCTAACCTGCGTTATATTACACGGAGAGAAAAATCTTGCCCGATGACATGGAGATTCCAACACATTATTCGTCTACCACTCATAATTTATGAATTATGAGTGGTTTATAAATTATTCAGTCAATTTTATGAAGTTTTTCCTTCAGCCCTCACTACGTTTGTTGAGATCAGAATTCGTATCGACCAGCCAACCCTAGGATTCGAACCTGGGTCAGCTCTTGGGAGATGAGCACTCTATCACCTGCTCCCCACTGCTTTTTGCTTCTTTTTCAATACAATTCTTAATTATGCTTACTTAAGTTTGCTTTTTATCTTGTTATGTTTACTTATCTGTTCACGTTTATATTGCGTGCTTGATGAATTTTTTTTACCATTTGTTCTTTATTTCTTTTTGAAATATTGGCCTACCTGATTTCTGTGGATTGAAATTCCAGACAGCCAAATGTAACAACATAATGATAAAATTATCATATTTGTTAAACATCAATTGCTGTTTCGGAATGAATAGCATCCTTTATAACTATCAATCAAAACAATCAAAAGAATAAAATTACTGAAAACTCGAATTAATAAATATTCAATATGTTAAGAATTAAATTCGCAATCGTTAAAAATCTAATCAATTCAAATTGTCAAATATGAAATTCTTAATTGTTAAAAATAAAGCAAATTCACATCATTAAGAATTTATTTCAAATTTCAAAAAAAGAAAAAAGCAACTTTTTTTGTATTAATGCAAACATTTTAACTAGCAAAATAAACATATCCTAACATCTAAAAATTATTAATTAATTAATTTCTTATATTGAGTTCATTATATTCTTTGTTTACGTATTAATCAAGAAAAATTTAAATTTAAAATATTGAAACAAATATATTTTTTAAAATAAATGTTTTGATCCTTTAAATACATTCATTTTAACAATACAATGCATTTGGGTATTATAAACATACACTATCAAAAACTTGTTTAAAACTGTCCAAAATAGTTATTCTTTTAAACTTTTTTTTTTTTGCTTATAAGGGGTGTGCTAAAATATAAACATTGAAATTCTTTCCAAGTTTTTCAGTCTTTCTTTTATGAAAATAGAATGTGATTATTTTTACAGTAAATTTGAATGATATAAATTTTCTGCTTCAACTTAAATATTTGAAACATTCTATGTGTATGAATGTTTTTCTACTTTTAACTCCCCGAGCATTAAACTCCTGGGGTAACTCTCTACAAATTTTTCCCTTCAACTTCACTACGTTTGTGTTGGATAACATGTGAAAAACTCATTTCCAGTACCCTGCAGAAAAACGTAAAGCAGTGAAAACTTCTAAGTTGAGAATTATTTTAGTTTAAACGTTCGTGTGTATTAAAATATGTGGATGGTTCCCTAAAATAAATGCATCCAAATATAATTTGTCAATTTTAAATAGAACTTTTGCTGTCGTACATAGAGTTTTGATGCATAAACCGTAAATTTGCACCGATAGTTAGTTTATTCTTTACTAACATTTTAATGTTGAATAAGTATAAAAAACCTTTACATCTTTCAACATTTTTCATTATATTTTAAGGAGATCAAAATGTACTTAAAATATCAGTATAATATGTGTGCAAAAAGCCTAAACTGTAAAAAATTATGAATGAAATTCTGGTCTAAAGTACTGGCGCTCAGGATAACGGTAATTTTTACCATAAAATCTATTTTTAACGTAACATTTCACTGAACAAAAAATCTGATATGCAGTAATTTGTACAATAATGTTTAATGTAAAGTAACTGAACCGGTGCAATTAAGTAAATATTACTGTAAAAAAGTGCAGCATGAAATTTTATGGTATTTTTATATGGTACAGTAATTCTTTTATGGATTTTACGGTATAATATATTTTATAAATGCTGCACTCAGGGGGCTAGAACTTATTACCGTAAATTGATACGGACATTTTTAAAGTTAGAGAGCATTTCAGTTATCAAGTACAATTTTGGTTATGTGGAAACAATAAAAATGAGTGCTCAAAATGCTGTCTAGACACAACTCGGTGCTGAAAGACGCGGCAATCTTTTCAACAATAAATCTTCTCAGCAACTTAAATTGGGAAAGAACTCAAAGAAATATTTAAAAAAAACTCTCTAATGATAAAAAATAAATAAAACATGAAGGACCTATTTACTGTTCCGGAGGATTTTCGAAAAAAATCCTTTTGTGCAACAATTGCTTAGATAATATGCTTACATACTTCCTTTTATGTCGATGTAAAATTATATTCAAAACGTTTTTTTTTAAAATTTTTAATTAAAAACTAATCATGAAAGTTTGTTTATGTCAATATTATGAGCTAAAAGGTATTAGAATAAAATGTTATACATTATATAATATTAAAAATGGTTTTTTCTCAAAATGAAATTTTCAGTGATTTTACTTTTTCAAAATGTTCCATGCGTCTCAAGTTTTTCTTGTTTGCGTTAAAACTTAATAAATAGATATCTTATATATATACCATTGGAAGTTAGCATGTTTTTTTTGTGCAAAAGCTTACTGAAATAAATATTTTAGCTGTAAATATTTATTTTTTATTGAATTTTTGAAACTTTTTAGTGTAATTCATTAAAATTAAATTTTTTGAGATAATGCAAAATATTTAATTAATGAATGATGGTAACTTTTATTTATAGGTATGAAACTAGTATCTCAACAAAAAAGTGGACATTTATAATCACACTACATGCGCTTGGGATGTTTTGAACTTAACAAATTTTTCGTTAATTTAAAATTTTAAAAGTTCAAAATAACTACTGAAGTAATCTGCATGAAATTTTTTGCAAAGATTTTTAAATTTGATATAAGTAAATGTTGTAAATTTCATAAATGTAGGATTAATATTTAAAAAATTAGTTTTCAAGGTCCCTTAAGAAGTTTCAAAACTACTTAGCATATAATACATAAATAAATACAAGAAAACACGAAGAAAGTTAAGAAAAACAGTAAGTTTGCGGATATAATCGTGTGGGCTGAAGAAAAGATTATATCTTTTTTTTTCCGGTTTTTTAAATAAAATTTCATTCTTTTTTTTATTTATATATATATAAACTGTTGTTTGTTATTTTTTTCCTTATTATTCCCCCCCCCCCTTTTTTTTTCATATGTCT
>NC_092211.1:34822207-34829850 GCF_043381705.1 Parasteatoda tepidariorum
TATATATATATATATATATATATATATATATATAATTTGGAAATAATATTAATCCAAAATTACAAGCATATCTCAATTTATGCTTAGATATTTTTTTTTTGCTAAAGTATTAATTGCGTAACAAAAATAATATTTCATTTACAAACTACGTTTTGCAAGTGAACTAAACAAGAGGAAAATAATTGTATTTCTGTTAGACATTAAAGTAATAACGTATCACTTTCACGAGCTGTGATTTTGTTATCGATACAAATTTGTGCTGTGGTTGTAGATATCAGACATATATAGTGGTTACAAACGTAAATGACTGAAAGTAAATGTCCGTGTGAGAAATGGGCAAATTTTTGCTCATCAAAATGTTTAAGATGTTAGTTGTTATGCCATCTAATTGTTATTAACTATTTTTAACTGTTCGACATTTCTTGGATAAATGGTTTAATAGCAATTTATTTAATGTTATTATACAATATTCAAACAAAACAGTCAAGAAATCATAAATTACATAGTATTCAAACTATGTTTGAACATAGTTTGTGAGTAAAAAACAGCTTACTAACTGCTTTTACGTAATATGGTTTAACAGCCAAAACGCATCAACTATACCCACCTAATGAAGCAAGCCACTTAGTTTTTTGCAGCTGGGTATACATTATATTAGAGAAGGCTAATCTGTCAAACGGGGGTTCGAGACAATGCCTTGAGACCACAATATTTCCACAATTCTCTTCAACACATGAAGAGCTACCAGTGTCCTGCACTTCCCAATTTGTGACCCTGGACACCTAGAATACCATACTGTCATTCACGCATAGATGTTAGCACCATAAGATTTTATTATTTCTATGTTAATTGTAAATATTAAAAAGTCATAAGGGAAACAGATGTTTTTTACCAGAAACTTAACGGTTAATTAGATGGACAGAGTGTAGCCATTTATTTTACCGCAATTTCAGAAAGACAATTTTAATATATTACTGTAAAATTTTGCTTTACAAATTTTTTCCTGTGTTCGATGACCTCATAAGAAGTTCAGCTTTCTCTAAATAGTTCTTTTATATTATTTTGTAAAAGCGTATATCCTTACTATAAAAATGTTACAAAATTCCTTAATGGTTATCAAATGTAATTTTTTTGTCTCATCTCCTTTATTTATACCATTCTATATTGAATAAATACAATTAAAAAAATTAATTTTACTTTCTTTGTTGAAACAATAATAATAAGGATTTAAGAAATTAGTAAATTTGCTAACATTGAACCTACTTTTGATAGTATTTTAGAAATGTGCTTTACATTTTATTTAAAACTGTCGCGAAATATTATAATTTGTATGAAACGGAATACACTTATGTCGGACTTCATGATTTACTCCAAGCTTTCTTTGACAAACTTATTAAACTAATTATTTTTTGTTGAAAAGTAAAAATTAATGAATTTATCTTTTTACATTTCTCTGCTCATAATCTTTTTTTTAAAAAAAAGTGTGCTTCTTTTTACGTTGAAAAGGTTCGCAAAAAAAAAACTTCTACAGAGGTAATTTGGAGCTATTAATTAGCCAAGTATTCTTGAATTATCACATGTTTTCTTTAACTAATGTAATTAAATTATTCACGTTTCTTCCTTTAATGAAATAATAATTGGAAAAAAGGAATAAATTGGTAAGCTTTTCAACTCTATGTACTCCTTTCATATCATTCCGTAAAAGCGCATTTCCTTTTATTCTAAAAATGTCGGGGAAATACTTGTTTTGGCGATACCTTAGGGCAAACAGTTTTCGAGAAACTCACGAGAAAAAGAACGGTGAAGGCGAAATCAAATGAAAAAAACTTTTTCAACTAGACACCCGACAACTCCCGGACAGAAAATTTTTCCTTTAATTTCCGAACCATTCTAACTCAAGCATAAAGTTTCAAAGAGAGACTAAGTAGAAAGCTTCCAGCGTTCTTTCTTTTACCAACGCCAAAACCTGACTTTAAGAAGACATGGAAGCCGCTCCTGACCCTGATTAAAAGAGAAGTGAGAAGAAAAAAGATAAATCCTATCTGTCTATCCACCTATCTGTCTAAAGATCCTATCTTTTCCATCCCTTTCTTTTGCTGTCGCATCGAATTTTTGAGACCATTCATAGGATTTGCTTTTGTAGCATCGTTATGGACTTTATCACAGACTTTGTGAACAAAAAATTTCGAAATACGTTCTCAATATGGTGTTTTGTAAACATGCTCTACTACACATTTTTTTAATCATGCAAGGTTTCAGTTACAAAAGGGAGATATGCTTTTCAATATACTGTTTCGGATTTTTTTTGCTGTTGTTGCAAATACTGAAAAATAAAGTTCAGAAATGGCTTGAAAGAGATAAGGGAAGGAAGGAGTTTGAATATTATTTACATTTTACTTCTGCACTTGAATGTGAAAAGTGAAAGAAAACTCAAAGATAAAACTCTGAGGAAAACTCGAGGAATAGATTAAAAGTTTTGGAAACTTTTTCGGAACTATTAGATATTTGAAGTTTATATGCTGAAATGTATTTAAAATATAGATTTCATACTTTAATTTAAATTTCAACATCTTTTTTGTATTTCGCATATTGTGAAATAAACAGAATTTTTAAGAAACAAATAATGATAGTTTAAGAAATGTATAATATGCATGATCCTAAACATTTATGTAGAATCTCCATAACTAATGCTTCTTCAACGAAAGTATTTATTATATTCGAGTACTTATTAGTAACCTGTTATTTTAATTTACACATAATTACATTGCTGCTGAATTGTTCGAATTATTTCAAATTGAAATACAATAATTGAAATTTTTAAAAAAATGTAAGTTTTTATGAAACATATAATTATAATTTTTTTTAGAATATTATTACATATAGAATTCATAAAAAGTCGCATAAAATTAAGGTTCTTTAAATTTGCGTTAATTCTACTCTATAAAATTTAAAACGTTCTTTTTTTAGACAGGAGCTGTGTAACAGGCAATGCTTTAATAATTTGTTAAGGTTTTCATAATATTAAGGATCTATAAATTTGTCTCATCCATTATTTAAGAATTTTAAAATGTGATGCTTAAAATTAGTGATTATTACGACTCTTTTTTATAAGTCGTAAAGCTTTTGAAAAAAACGAAGTTCATTTAAGTTCCTATTATATAAAATTTTAAGAGGTAATTCATAAAAAATGTAGTTGTATAACTTCTTAAGAAACTGTATAACTTGTCCACTTAGCATCGCTTAGCATACTTATCAAAATTTATGATCGGAAAAAAAGTCTCACGACTCCTACAGCTGGCTAATAGCACGGATAAGCGCAAACTCCAAAAGAACTTTTGAGTTTTTAGTAATAAAAATCGATATTATTAAGAAATATTTTCACACACTGGAAACTATCATACATTAAAAATAATCCTCGAGATAGAAAAATATAAACAAGCAAAATGTTTGAAATTTCGAATTAATGCAGAATGCGGAGCGCTGGATAAGGGGTCAAGTTTATACATAAATTAAACAATATTAGCCATACATTATGCGTATGTATTGCTTGAACTAATTATATTACATTTAAAATTTTTCATTTAATATTTTGCACTAAATGTTATACATGAATTCTTGCTTTGATTTAGCTTTGAGCTTTTTAAAATGTATACAAGTGAGAAAATTGATCTATTTATTTATATTTATATTTAAAAATATTTAAAGGAAATATTTTTTAAACATACTGGTACAATGCGCTAAATAAAAAAAGGGGACTATCCTAAATAGCTTTTGATTTCATGATCAGATCTTCATGTTCTAGGAATCATTCATAATGAATAAAAGGGATAACCTATAATATGAAAAATTATGGCATTTTGGGTAACAATATCAGGCATAAAAGCGTATTTTTTCTGAATAACATACCGAATCTGGTGAATATGGTCCAAATACTTTGGTCAGAGCAGCGCTTCAAAGTTTGGATTTTTTAATATTAATTTCGTTTTTTACGTATTTCGCCATATCTCATGAGCTTTTTTAGCATATTGAAAATTTTTGCACACAATTGTAAAATTAGTTTATCCAAAGATTACATGCAAAAAATTACTTTTAGTAAATATTTATTATTTTATTTAATAATAGTCGAAGCAATTTTGAATTGTAAGGTATACAGTTTTTACATAATTTTAACGAATGTAATTTTAGATGGCAATATAAAAAATTTGAGTGAAATCTATCAACTAGTTCCTGTGAAATTAAAGTTTGAATAAAACGTATTTTTAAAATTCGATTTTTCAGCAACTATTCGATCGATTTCGGTTAAATTTTGTATTTTTATATGTAAAATTACATTCTATGAGATGATTTAAAATTTGTACACATTACAATTCCAAATTGTTTCGACTGTTATTAAATAAAAAAAATAAAAATAATAATAATGATACAGTAAAAATAGTTGGACCATAATAGATTTTTGGGATCCATATAGATATTGGGACCATAATAGATTTTTACTATTCCTTGTATTTCAAGGGTCAAAAATCTAAATCCGTCGAAAAAAATTATTAAAAAAATAATAACTGAGTACAATATAAGAAATTTGAGTAAAATCAATCAAATTGCTCCTGGAGAAATCAGATTTTAAGTAAAACGCATTTTTAATATTCGATTTTTCAGCAACTGTTCGACCGATTTCGTTAGATGTTGTATTTTTCCATGTAAAATTAAATTTTATAAAACAATGTAAGAAATTATCTACCTTACGATTCAATATTTTTAGATTATTATGAATTATTTTTTTTTATTCTTATTAATTACAATAATAAAAATATTAAATTATTACTTGAAGTTATTTTTTACATGCAATTAGGTACCGATAAACTAATTTTATAATTGAGTACTCAACTATTATTATGTGCTTTAAAATTCAGCAATTATTTTTGAAAACCTGTCATGGGTCCTATATAGACCCCTGGTCCTATATAGACCCCTGGTCCTATATAGAACCCTGGACCTATATAGACTAATCGTGGTGGAAACTGTACGATTTTATACGATTTTTACACAGATGTATATTTTTTAAAAAGATTTTATCTTTTTTTTGGTGTTCTGAATGAAATGATATGCCTGAAAAATTATATTTTTAATATACCCACCTTCGCTGACCCAGCAGTATGAGGTTTTTCTACGCAATTTTTATTCTTAATGTTTAGAAAAAGTAAAGAAAATTACGAAAATTCTTATTTAGTTGTTAAATTTGAGTAGGCCATTTATTAAGTGCATTTCTTTAATTTTCGTGAACATGCATTTTGATCTGAGTTCATTTTTTAATAACTGTAATATGCAAAATAACTTATACCGATCTGATACTACTCATACTGACGATAACTCATACCTGTGTCCATTTTCTTGAATATATATTTTTAGCTGTGTTGCTTTTCTTGAACATTCATTTCGATTTGTGCTCACTTATGTAAAAAAGGAATTTCGAGCTCTTTCTCGAATAAAAAGCTCATCGACGATATCGATCTGTGTCCATTTTTTTGAACATTCATTTTTAGCTGTGTTGATTTTATTAAACATAAATTAAGAATTATGCTCATTTTTGTAAAAACATATTTCGAGCTGCGTCTAGAATAAAAAGCTAATCGACTATATATTTAATTTTTAGAAGGCTAAAAAATACTAAATTTACGAAACATATTACAAAACAGTAATATTTTTTATTTTGGATTAATGTATTTTTATTCGCAATTTAAGATAACTAGCGTACCAGTTAAGTCTATTAAAATAAAGTAATTTTTAATTAAATACAATGCATATAATAAAAAACTGTGTGAACTATTTTTATTAAATATGAAGTATATAAGTAAGTGCATAAAATGTATCAACATATCTCGCTATCTTAAATCGATACAAGTTTATTAATATGTAGAAAAAAGCATATTTAATTTGATTTGCATTGTTATTCCTATGATTTGAAAATTTTAGTCAGATCAAATTATTTTTCTATACATTTCTTTGAATACCAATATAACGCTACCTTCTTTTTAAAGTAAAATTTTATTATCTTTTTACTTAAATATTATTTTTCTTTGATAACATTTCTTCAATATAATAATAATTTTACAAATTTTAATTCAAATATGCGCATTGTTCCGAGTTAATCAAGTAGAAGAATTATCATGTATTGTGAAATGTTTTTGTCACCTAAAAGCCTAGCAATCATAAAAAGAGTCTTTTGTGTCATACTTAGTATTTTGATCTTTTAAAATCTCACATGTCTTCTCCAATGAATACTTGGAAAAATCTGTCCTCAAATACAAAAAGGCGACTCTTTTATTTCTTTATCTTTTTTACGAATCATTTCAACGCAGAATCAAGTTCACGTGTTTGTTACCAAACAATACCTTTCCGATTTTTAGCCCGTTTGAAAAAGGATGAATTGATTCATGTACTGAGCTTCAATGAATTTTCTAGGAAAACATAAATGGGCTATACAAAACAAAATACAAACATACACAAAAGTAGAGTTTTATCTCAAGATAAACACAAAGCCAATTCTCGATCTTCTGTGTATTACGTGATCTCTTTCTTACTTCGAACCTACTTTGATTTAGTTACTTAATATTTTAGTTGATTATTTGAAATCTTTACGCAAACAAACAATATTGCAACTTAAATAGTAACAAGATTCTTTATCATGATCATAACTATTTCAACGTTTGAACTCATTCTATCGTGAAATGTAAGAAAAATATTGTTTTTCATTTGTTCAGAACTGCAATATATTTGCTATAGATATTTCTTAGGTTCCTTACGTCCACTAAAAGATTATTTTAATTATCACCAACATTTTCGGAAGTTTTATGAACTCGGGAATTTTCATTTTGAAAGAAAAAAAAATTGGAGGAAATTTTTTCTTCAGCTGGATCAGCAAATGAAAGGATATCAAACATGAGTATTGAAATCATCATCCTATATATGCATGATTATCTAATTAAATAGAATTAAATCAACAATACAGGTATTTTATGCTTTGAATCGAAAATCATCTAGAAATAGAAAGTTACATTATTTCGTTTTACAAATAATAACCACATTTCAAATAATCTATAAGTAAATTAAAATGTGCCTTTGAGATATTATTTTGATAAAAAAACTTCCAAAAAATCTTCATCAAACATAAAAGAAAATAAATGTGTGCATGAATGATATCTGTAAGACGTATGATAAAAAATATCATGAATAACTTTGTTAAAGTTTAAAATCTCAATTTCGATATTATTCTGATCAAACTTCAAGTATCGTGCCTTCTTAGGAAACACTGTTATTCTAGTATTTTATAAAATCGCATAATCGGAAGAATTTCAATCCATTTATTTCTGCGTTGGAATCGAACAGCTGATAACAAATCTCTACTTACATCAAGTACATATTTCTTCATCAGGGCAATAAAATTTGCTTTGAAAACACTTTCTCTGCACCTGATACTTCTTTTTCCAATACAAATTTGAATAATCATCTTTTGGGACACTCAATTAAGCCTTTTCCTTTAAAAATTATGATTTAATACTTCTTTCATGCACACTTTCCGCTTCATACAGTAATAATAAAATTCATGCTATAGTAATGTATTCGATAATTTGAAATATATATATATA
>NC_092211.1:34831344-34852186 GCF_043381705.1 Parasteatoda tepidariorum
TAAGTTTTAGTACAATTATCCACATTTGCAAACATTGTTAAGTTTTTTTGCTTTAAATTTCTGCCCCACAATTCCAATTTTCTACAAAAAGCATTAACTTTATCACTCGTATCCAACATATGTGTATTTGCTCCTTGGAGTTGAAGATTCAAGTTATTTAATTTCTCGAATATGACGATCAAGTAGCTCAATTTCATCACAAATAAACAATAGTGAAAATTCTCGGTTTCCGTTCTGTTATCTTCTTTTAGGAAAATGGCGATTTCTTCTCTTAATTCATAACAAGTTGCAAAAATTTCTCACGTGATAAACATCTTGCCCAGCACTTAAATAGCAACTCTGAATGTACTGAACCCATGTCGTTACAAATAGCGGAAAAGATTCTCGATCTTAGGGTTCTCGTTTTTATATAATTTGCAACGGTTACAACCGTAGTTAACACAATATTTAAACCAGCATTTCTTTCGAAGCCAAAGCTTCTTTGTGGATTATGCAGTGTGTCCAGACGCATTGTGGCGATTTTTGTTTTTTACAAGTGCATGTATACTTTCGAAAATTCTGGCTATTGAACGAGCACCATCGGTGCATACTCCTATGCAATATTTGCATTCTATGTTTGCCTCATTCATAACATCATTTAAGATAGTAAATAATGCTAGAGCTGATGCTTTGAGTTCTATGGATTTTCAGAAAAGTAGTTCTGCAACTGACATATTATCACAAAATCAAACATAGGCAATTAAATGAGCATCTTTATTAATATCTGTTGCCTCATCAAACAGTATTGAAAACATTTTGTCGCGCACCATCGAGAAAAGCTGACATTACATTTTCAGCTGTATCACCAATTCGACAAGCAACAGTATCATTTGAAAGAGGTATGGACCGTAATTGTTTTGAAAAATTAACTCCAAACACAGTTTCTACAATCTCAATCGCTGCTGGCTTTTATTTTACTTTTGTTTTGGCAGTTAGTTAAAAAATAATTTAAAGACAGAATTCAAAATACTCAATATACATTATTTTTGTATACATCTTACTGTAAGTGGGGGGCGCGATGAAAATTATGATTGAAAACTTTGCCGCGAATACTGAAAGGTTGAGAAACGCTGGTATAAACCATTTTCTCCCGCTGTCTTCATTTGGAATTACAATTAATGACCATATTTAAGACAACTATTAAAAATACATTTCTATTTACTTAAATGTTAAAAATTTTCATATATCCTTTGGATAATATGTTTATAAGCAATCATAAAATAAAATTAATTAAAGATCAATATGAAATTAAATTTTAAATATAATGGCAAACAGCATTTAGAAGTAATTCTATTTAAGTTTAATCCATTTAAGTTGTCCATTTAAGGTAGTCCATTTAATTAATTAATTATCCACTTAATTAAGTCCATTTAAGTTAAGTTTGGTGTGTACAATAGTATTCTATTGATGTAGCTTTTCTTAAAAGGACCGAATTGAAAGTTTGTTTGATTTAATAGGGAGATCGAAAACTAGAATCCTTTCCGATTATCAACATCCATATGCGATAACCTATCTTCAACCTATACGATATTTAATATCAATTCCTGAGAAAAAACTTATTAAATACAACATTTTTCATATAAATAAGGTAGAGAAAAGAAATTCTTTCAGATTTAATCAGTTAAGAAAAATTTGCTTCAAAATATAAATTATATTGGTGCGTGATTTATTACATTATGCGTGAAAATCATTTTATTCACCACAACTTCCGCATAATATATTATGTATTTCATGGATTTTATGAATTCAATATTGCCAATATTTTATATCACCAATATTGCCAGTATATTAAGTATTTCATAAATTTTATGAAATCAATATCGCCATTATTTAAAATCACCAATATCGCCAATTTGAGGAAACGAATAGCATAGAATCGAGAATATTTTAACTGGAATACTAATAATTCTGGAAGCGAATAATTGCATACTATATCATTTCAAAAATAATAACCATGTTTTAAGCCTGTTTGGAAAATAAATTTAGATATCTTTTTATATAATCAAACTCATAATATGTTTTTATGTTGTTTCGATAAACATACATAAAATGAAAAAAAAAATAAGTATGAAGCATGGGTGTAGGAAGTATGACAAATAAAATTTTGAATAACTCTCTTACAATTTAAAATCTCATTTTAACTTTAAATAGCGTTCCAGCTAAGGAAACTCTTTTGATATAAAGTTTCATAAAAGAACCCAACCGGAAGTTCGTTCGATTTAGTTGGGATGTCGACGACGAGGAGCTTTAGCAATTCTTTATCTTCATCTCCTCCTTACCAAACTCTAAAATCCGTTCCTAAAACACCCTCTCTACACCCGATACTTCTTCATCCAATTCGGATTAGAAGAACTATCTTTTCCGATTCGAATTGGACACACTAGTCCTCTTCTTTTGAACACGCGACCAAACTACGCGGTTTTGTGTAGACCAATCAATAGCTTTACGAAGAAAATTCTAAATGAACAGGGACAGGCTGAAAAAGAAAAAAAAAAGATGTTCTCGGAGTCTTTTTTTTATTGTTATTTATTTATACGAATAAACGTATAATACAAGAGATGTTTCTTTTTTCCTCTTTTAGGAGCTAGAATTTTGGATAAAAAAAGTTCTATTAGGGCTGTTCATTCTTTGACGGTGAAAGAGAGATAAGGAAAAAAATGAGGATGCTATAAATTGGTCCCCCTTCATCAGAAAAAAAGGTCGCCAAGAAATCTTTAGCTGTTTTATTGTCATATATAAATCCAGATTGCACATTCTTCGATCTTTTACGACATCATTCAATAAAAAATTGCGAAGTTATTTCCAGTGCGTCGCGATTGATGGTGAATTGAAAGTTGGGTCTTGAGCGTGGGCTGGCATTGTGGAGTAACAAAACAAATCGAACGAGGTTATATTAGTCGTAAAGTTTGCAGGAATCAAATGATGCATAAAATTTGTGCAAACATGTTTAGAATAAGTACGGGTTATTTGAGAAATCATTAATAAAATTATTTCTTAGTGAAATATTTCAACTTTACGAACAATATAAAACATACTCATTGATTTAACTACTTTTAGAGTTAAAAAATTAAATGTTTAGTGTTTTTGTTACACAGAATATTATAGGTAAAACTTTAATAAAGCTTTAACAATGTTCAAAATAAAATAAAAATTATTCCAAAAGTATTAATAATATTTTTCATGGTGATAAGCTAAAATCAAACATTTACTTTAGTAACATATTTAACGTTTTTGTTAAAAATAAATAAAGATTGTAAGGAACATTTCGTTTTCGTTTAAGGCATGATAAAATGTGGCAACTATCAATGTGACTTTATTTTTTATTTCCCTGTTTCTACAAACTATATTTATAACATTTTAATGCAAAAAAAGTACATGAATAAAAGTAAAATTGAAACTTAACTGATATATGTACTTCGAAGAAACATTAAACTGGAATTAAAAAGAAAAATGCTTAGATTAAATTACAAAACAATTTTGCCTTTTCAACTTTTTTTAAGTTTGATTAAAGTTAAATATTTTACTTACTTTTCAACAAATATCTTAATTTTTCTTCGAATGTATTCATAAAAAATCAAAAGCAAGGTAGAATGGATCAAAACAATTTCAATAAAATACGTATTATTGAATTCATGCCTTAGAAATATAATTACAAACGCTAAATGTTTTATAGATACACTAAAAAAGTATGATCAAAAAGACCTAAAATATGGTAAAATTTACCACATTTTTGGTTCCACAAGAACTCCGAAAGCTCGGTGATTTTTATCGGTTTGTTTTGGATATGGTTTTAGTAAAATTACTATAAAATATGCGATGACGTTTGGGACAGGTGCTTAAATTTTGTAATTTTATCATGATACCTTAGAGCTTGACATACAAACCATTCATTCGCTAAAATTCACCTTTCAGATTTGTATTTTTTACTGACTGTACTTTGTACTGAATCTGTGGTAATAAGAACTATAATTTTGAAATACCAAAATTTTCGGTAAACAGTTTGCATATGAGCAAGAAAAATAAAATTAAGTTAAAATGGCATATATTTTGTTTTTATTGCGAGAATAGTTTCTTATCGCAAATATTATTATACAGAATGATAATTTAAAAGAAAAATTCGTTCCCTTCACGTCAAGAACATTTATTTATTAATAAAAACTTGAAATAAAAATCAAGCAATTATGTAACAAAATGCCAAAGATTAAAGGCATGAACGAAAATCGAAATGTAATTGGCATGATTGTCGTTATACATAGCGCTGCAACTGAAGATAACCGTTACAAAACAGTACTTTAAAACATAACATTCCTGAATAAAATAGTTACAAATGGTACATTAGAATAGTAGCTTGACGTTAGATAACATAGCCGTTTGGAAAAAGGAAATAAATTTAGTGAAAAAAAAATATATACATATATTCAATATAAATACATAGTAAAAAGGGACATTCAAATTTCAAGAAACCTTCTTTTTGACAAAATCTTTTCTTGGTTTATGCTACATGCAAAAATTTGAAAAAAAAGCGGAATAACTGATGTCACTTCATCAAGGAAACCTATTTCGTCGAAATTAAATCAATATTTGTCATCCTATTAAAAAAAGGCAAAAAACTCTTTCCGAACTCTTTCTGAAAATCATTCTAGCGCGTCACCATATAGGTAGATCAATATCACCTAAATAGCACAAGAAGAACTGATAGATAAATTAGACTTAAACTTGATTTTGGAATCGAAACCGTGATCTTCCTAGCGCGAGTTCAACACCTTGACCACCACAAAGCCGGTTTGCTTGTTTCGGTTCTTCATTTTCGTTCGTGTAGACTTCATTATATTTCCGTCGTTCTAGTTAACATCTCCCGCAACGCACTACAGCGTAGTTTCGAGTTAAGGAAGGTTAACATTTTCATCCTATATATGAGAATTTACGTTTCGTCAAAAATCACACAATTTCGTGATGAAATGATTCCCAAAATTAACAAAATATGGCTAAAGGATTGCTGAATCATTAAAAGTGATCATTTTATTTCTGATAGTGCATATGTTTCACTTTATTAAACTATTAATGAAACCAAACCTAAATAGTCAACTTTCTCTTGCATACTTAAATTACTCATCTAAAGATCATTAGATCCAGCTATAACGTTCTTATTTTTAAAAAAATCTTATTTTGTTTTAATGATAACACACTAATCTAAATGATTTATTCTAAATTCTTTTACTACACAAAATTTTAAAATTGCTTACTGAAGGAAGCAGTAATAATGCAATATCATACTAGTAAAGTTAAATTTTTGTTAAGTGCTTATTCATTTTAAAATATGTAAGTTAGATATCATTAAATCTTGGATTTATACCCACGTGGGAAAACATCATTACAGAAATTTTACAACTATGTCATACATTTTCATGATTAAAGCAACATTTATAATTACAATTCTCCACCCTGTTCCGGAAGAACTAGAGTTACTTCAACGTGAATATTCGAGAATGCCTGATAATGAATATTTCTCAATATTCAGACGTCAAAATTGTTTACATTACCTGAAAATGTGGAAATTCCGCCGCAAGCAGTCTTTGTAATAAGGCTAATTAGCCTATATCCGAAAGCAAGGCTTTATCATCAGCAGAATACGAGGATTTAGGTAAAAGTTTGTCGTATGAAGATTTGAGAAATTCTCCGAATTAATATCCCTCTATAATGAGTTGAGCATGTCATTATGGCTTGAATAGAAATTACAAAATAAACTGAGTATAACATAATATAAATGTATCTATATATATTGACGCAGATGACGCAGTCTAATCATATTTATAAATGTAATGATTTCACAATATATTTCTTCAAATAACGTTATGTTTTTTCACTCACTATGAAGCAATTGTGTTTAGGTTAATTAACTTAAAAATGACTTTGGTTTGGGAAAAAATAGAAATAATTATTTTTTTTTAAAAAATCATCTCTTGTTTTATTTATTTTAAAGTGCTTCTAACGTTTTCTGTATATATAAGATTCTGCATATATATATATATATATATATACATATATATATATATATATAAAAGNTTGATAACCTGTTTTGTCCAATCTCTTTTTCACATCGATAAATGAATTTTGAGTTAAATATATATATATATATATATATATATATATACATTTGATTATTGGGAAATTCTAATTAATATTTGTCTTTTTGATAATTTTTACAATGGAGTAACTTATTTTTGTTCATATCTATGGAATACTACAATGATCCAATTTTTCATCTCTGCTAGCTAACTTATTTTTACACTATTATGAAAAAAATTGTGCTCTGAATTTGTTATTAGATTTATTTATGATTTAATTATTTTTAACCTTCAAAATTAAACAATTATGCTAAATAATATTTACCTCGAGGAATTACTCTTGCTTCGTAAGTACGATAATATTAATTTTAGTTTTTTTTAAGGTATTAAAAAATTAAAATATCTGCATTGCTGATTTTTGCAATAAAAGAAATGATTTTGATTTTATTATAATTAAATTAATTACACGGAATCGTAATGTTTAACCATTTTTAATTAATTGAATAGAATTAAAGGAATGTTAACTAGTGTTTATTTATCCAAATAGCAGATTGGCAAACTTTTTCAAAATTTGATAAAAAAAAATAATGTAACTTATGTAGTTAAGTTCTACACAAAATTTGAGTTAATTGTATGTTATTATTATTAATAAATGTATTAAAAGTTTCTTTCCTTACCAAATTTATATTGTCACCATATGCAAATTCAATTCTGGCAAATACACGTATTAAAAAAATTTCAAAGATTTTTCTTAAAGATTTTTTTATTGTCTCTTTTTGCCAAATATGTATTACAGTTTCAATGTCCGATTTTTCAAAAGCATAAAATAAATTTCTTTCGCATGAAACACTTCTAAGATCTGATTTATTATATGGAACATTTATTATATGGAGCATGTATCATATGGATCATGGGCATTAAACCTGAGTGATGAGAGGTGTTTGTAAATTTAGGGAGAAACGTTTTGAAATATATTTGTGGTAGATCTCAGATGGGTGGCTGATGATGAAAGAAAACAAATTTAAATTTATATAAAATGTTTAAAAATCATGACGTCTGAAAAATACTTAAAGATTCAAAGGATAAAATGGGTTGGACATCTGTTTAATGCTCAGGAAAAACGAAGCTGATGAAATTTTTTTCTAGTTATAGCTAACGTTTAGGGATATGGTATATAGAGATTAGCGTATAGGTACTGGATGGAGAGGCCGAATTCGCCTTAGATGTATCGTATGTCTCGAAAAAATCATGATATTCTGAAAACCCAAATTTGTATGGAATACAGTTGTCATACGGAGAGCCTTCTGAAAAGATTTTCTCAGTAGGCCAGAACTGTCATGCCACTGAAGAAGAGATATTTGTCAGAAATATTTTATTTAATTAGGTTAAACGTTCTTAAATCACCCTAAAGATTTGGAATCTAATCATTGATTTCATTTTCTTACCTGCTAAAATCATACAACACTGCTCTTAATCTATAAGCTTTAACTCCTAAAAATTTTCTAAACTTTAAGAAATTCTAACATATTAGATAAAGATCTTTCTATTACCTTTTTTGATTTTTTTTATTTTTATTTTCAGGAAATCCAATTTTATTTACTTTCTAAATATTGAATCCCAATGGGTAAGTACCCAAATATCAGTTATTATATCTCTCGAACTTCATATTGCATATTTTTAAATTTCATACTTTGATACTTAAAAAGATAATTGTTGAACTAAAAATTTCTTTTAAAATATTGAATAATCTTTAAATTTCATATTTTAGGCTGCTGCTACGAATACGAGATAGGGGGAATAATTTTGAGACTATTTATGAAAAGATATAAAAAATATGTAATAAAAAAAAATACATATGTATTTTTTTAAAACTCTATATTTATTATATTCGGATTGTAATTTTCACTAGTGCAAACAGCATATAAACTTTCAGAATTGTTTAATATTTATGGTATATTTTTACCTTAAATAAACTGCGAGAAGCCTTCGTTTACGCAGTAGATGAAACAGTAGCTTATCTGAATAAAATAAATAAGCAATGTATAACTTTTAATGTAAAGAATATCACTTTTCTCTAAGAATATAAAGATATAATTTTCTCTAAACCTAAAATTAAAGTTAACTGATAATCCCAAGTGAAGTCTCACTTTATACTACAGCAAATAAACTGAAATTTTCACAATATTTCTTCTTTTTTCTCCCGTTAGATAATATACATTTAAAGAAATATCAGTAGCGTATACTATTTCACAAATTATAGTGCTTTCTTATTTATTTATTGTGCTCTATAAATCACGAAAAAAGGAAAATTTAAAAAAAAAATGCCGTAAGGAACCCTAGGGTGTGCTCAACGGATAATTTGGGGCTATTATACTTTTTGTCATCATACTGTGAAAAAAAAACTATCACAAACTATTTTTATTGGTAACGTTATTTAAGTTCTACTTCCTTTTGTTCTAAATTATGTAAATTGAATACTAAAGTAAAATAAGTCTAAACTTATTTCGTTGTACATGGAGAAAAAATCTCCGGTGAAATTACCGTCCCGTTAAATAATGTCATTTCTAGCATAAACAACTGTAAAAAAATATATTTTGGGGATAAATAATAAAATATAAAGAATTTAAACTATTAATTTGTTAATTTTTCAGTTCATACGGTTACGGTTTACTGGAAATTCTGGTTTTTAAAATAATAATAGTCCTTATTACCACACATTTAGTTAAAAAGGCACATTTATAAAAGTAAATTGTAACCGAATTAATGACTTTTATGCTATGTCTTAAGGAATCATGATAAAATAACCAAATTTTATCACATTTATCAAATTGTCAGTCATATTATAAAACCATAACGTACAGTTAATTTTGAAAAAAATCGTTACCAAAGTAATTCGGTAAAAATTTTCGAGCCTTTTGGTGTTCCCATAGAGCCAGAAACACAATAAAAATTTTACTGTTTATTGGTAGTTTTTAACCATTTCTCTCTGTGTATTTATCTAAAACTGTCTATTCAAGGTTTCTAATCCATACTGTTAAAAAGTAAAAACTTTATTTAAAATATATTTTAACACAGAAAGTTTACAACAGAAATTTAGATTATTTTTAGATGCCATTATATTACATGCTCAACTAATAACTATATTTAAAGTTAGAGCAATAGTTACGTATTATTTACATTGTTAGAAAAATAAAGTATTTAAAATTTCTGAAAAGGGAACTAAGAAAATAGTCTATATCCCATTTAATGTATATTTTTAAGCATTAAAATATTTTAGAGGATTTGGAAATTAGTTTTAATACAAAGTATTTTAACTGCATGCATTTAAAATAGCGCACATAGAGAGTTTTAGTTACGTGACTTCAAAATAATGGGGAAAGCAGCTTAAGAGAAAAGTTGATTTAGATCAAATTTAATCACATGCAGCTTACAATTACATGACTTCGTAATCAGATTAAAATTTGTCTATATTTTTAGATAACAAACTCACATTTCTGAGGGAAGAACTATATAAGAAACTATTATTTGGTTTTTAATTTAAAAGGATTATCTGATAAATTTATTATTTAAAATACAATCTTAAGTAAAATTTCAAAATGTAATACATGACCAGCTGATAAACATTCAGTACTGTGTACATTTGCTTATTGAAATTAAATGAATTTTATTAAAATTGCTGTAAATTTAAATGTGCAAAAAATTTAAATAAAAGTTATATAGAATTTTGAACCAAAATTTTTTATACAATCTAAATAATACCGCATCAAATTACGGCATAAAACTTTTATACCGTAAATTTCACAGTAATGATTAAAAAATCACTGTATCAATGCAGTTTTATAATTATATCAGTGAACTAAACAGTATGAATTCTTAAGGTATAAATGGATTTTACGATAAAATGAATTTTACGTTACTTTTAAACCCAATTTGATCTGGAATTTAAAGGGCACGTGACATTTCTATAAAGTTTCACTAGAACTCCAGTACTCATTTTCCTCAAAACAATTTTCTTGCTTGGATTCTGCAAAATAATTCAGGATTTAATAACGGTAAAATGTATTGGCACTGCTAATAGTACATTTTGCCGTGTAACCCATTTTTACGGAAACATGCTATGGAACAAGCAATCGGAGGTACCGTGATTTATGTAATAAAAAATAAATTCACAGAATTACTCAAATGAAGTAAATATTACTGTAAAAATTACGTAATAATTTTTTAAAAATTATGCATCCAAAGTGCTGGTATTTACGTAATTTGATTTGGAACGTTTTACATAATAGAATCATGGTACCTTTTAGACTTTTATAGAATGGTTACACCATATATCGTCACGGCAAACGTATTTAACTCCAAAAATATGTATGCATAACGAATTAAACAGTGGAATAAAAATTTTTAGAAGTATATATAATGAGAAGTGAATTAGATTCAACATATTAAAGAATAATTAAATTCTCATAATAATTACTTTTATTTGATTATTTTACATAATTTTAGATTAAATGATTTTATTTTTATTTTTTTTTACTTATTTTTTATTTCCTTACTTTTTGTTGTTTTATTAGTCTTTTATTAAATTTCTCGAAGAATTTATTAACATAAAGTAATTTCAAAATGCTTTCAATTCTTTAAAAGAAATATTTAACGAATAGTTAGTTTTTAAACGTCATAAAAAATAAGATTTATGTCCCTTTTTATTTCATCAATAAATTTTAAGAACTTAAATTTTCTTTATTACATTTAACCCCATTTTTTGCACTTATTTTGTCATATGTCAAAAAGTGATAGAAGTTTAAAACATTTAAAATTAAAAATGTCTTAGTTTGTTGTAATTACTAGCTTGAAACCCGAAGTAAAATTTAAAAAAAAAAGGTATAGCTAAAAAAATTTCCAAAAAAGAAAGAATACTTCAGACATTTTAGTCAAGGTTGAAAATAACAAAGAAATTCTAATATCATGGTAAGAAAAATTCATCCTGATTTATCTCTTCCAAATTTCAACTGAGAGGGTAAACACTGAAAGAAAGTTTTCTGCAAAAATCGTTGATGCATAAAAATAAGACTTAATTGCAGAGATCCTCACTTTTACTGAATCAAACAAAAGAAGAGAAAGAAGAAGAAGAAAAAAAGAAAAAAGAAAAAAAAAGTGTAAGAGACCTCTTTAGCTTGATGAAATAACTAAAAGAAATGGAAGATTTTTCTTCTCTTTCTCACACCATTTTTCGATCGAAGCAAATAAAAAAACACCAACTTTTTTGTGGCTTTTTTTCTCCTCTTCTTTTTTTATCAAGCATCTCTAAACCCTATTTTTATACAAAAAAATTTTACTCCAAGCCAGAAATCAATTTTAAGTGTAGGCAGACAGTTCAGGTTTTCGCCAAGACACATTTTTTTTCCTCTTGAAGGAAGCTTTAAAAGATGCTTTTGCTGAATAAAACCCTAGGGATGCACTCTCCTCCCGATAACCCTGCAGTGATTGGACGCATTAAACACAAGTTCTCGTATTCCGTGTTCCATGAAGGACGTACTTAAGAGGATGGAGAGCAAAGTTGGTGGATCGATGAGGAAAAGAGAAGTGTGACTTTTGAAGCGAACACCTGAAACGTAATGCTCTTCCATATCATTGATTTCAGATTTCCACACGCCTGGTGTGTTTTATTTATTTATGTATAAGTAAGTTCCGTAATTACTCAGCTTAGAGGCGTCGATAGTGTTGACCTAAGCGTTATTGAAATGATCTCATGTTTTATGTATAAGTCAAATATGTAAATGAACGATGATACTGTAAGTTGCTACACATGGGCCATGTGTAATGGAATAAAGTATGGATTTATTTGATACTCATTTAGAGTAATGATGCTTAACTTTGAATTTTTACTTATGTTTTTTTTTTAATTCTTACTCAGGAAAGTTTCCTCACTAATATTATTTATTTATTGAAATTCGTTTATTGATTATCATTAAAAATTCTGTTTTTGAATGAAAGTTATGTCAGATCTATTAATAATTTTTTTTTAATATTTTCGAAAAATAAAGTAGGAGTTATTTAATTATGTTGTTATTTTGTTTCGAAATATTTTTAAATCTTTAAAAATAAATTAGCTGAAGAATTAAGCAATATTACCTTATAAAGTCAACTAAATTCAATTGAATATTTAGAAATTATCAAATATCAATGCTTAGAACTATCAAACATATGAAAAAAAATATATAATATATATGGCATAAAATGAAGCTATATGATTTTTGAAGGAATTATCTTTAAATTTATAAAGGTCAAGTTTTAAATTTTCCTTTTATAAGAACATTGATTTATTAATACTTTGAATAAATGAAACTAAAAGGAAACTTGAATTAAAGGGCCATAAAGGGTTGAAACCTAAGCCATCTGATGGAATTCGGCATACTGATAGTTCAAAGCACCGGGAAGGTCTCTGTCGACATGAGCTGACTAGACATGACTAGAACATACTACTACGAACCGTTCGAGTGGGGGTGGGGTAAGGGAAACACGAAGTACAATTCTCTGATTTGTTAAGCGTTAGCCATTGTTTTAAATTAAGCTGTTTTAGTTAAAATTCCAGATTTCCTAGTGATATTCTACTAATTCTTAACCCTCGTTCTCAGTTTTTTCTTAAAGCTCTTTTTTATAAGATTTACTTAATTGTTTTAATTAAAATTATATTTTTTCAAGCATTTTAAATATGAAATCACTGATATTTGCTGGATTATAGCTCTATTTGAACAAAAAGAGTTCTTGTTGCCCTTAGTTTATTTATTATTTGACATTTAGTTTATTTATTATTACTTAGTTCATTTATTTTTTATTTGTCATTTGCTTTAATTATTTTTTACTTGTCATTCGATTAAAGGAAATACTTTTCATACTTCAATACTTAATTATTTTTGTAGCTATGACATAAATTCAATAAATAACCCTAATGATGTAGCGCTAGAGGAATATGCCACGAAATTTCCAAAGTCACTTAATATGAACCACAAAGTGGTATTAAATTTCTAAAGTATAATAGGAAATTTCTAAAGTATGTGAAACCTAAGTAATACTTCTAAAGTTTTATGAAACCACGTGATTATTTTGTTTATTGTAATTATTTTAAAACGTTTCTCCATAAAAGTAAATAATATGTAATCAACAGTAATTAAAGTGAAAAAATTAATTATGTATTGTAGGGAAAAATTTATGAAATATTGGCTCGAATTTGTTTAAATGAAACTTAAAAAATTGGCATACTTTTATTATACTATTTAGGAAATAGGTGTATATTTTGATTTTATAACCGTCGTTGAATAGCCGACCCAATTTTTTGGGTTTACGATTTCTAATGTTCAACTCCGCAGCCTTGTAATGTTGAACCAAATCCAGAAGACGAGGTAACTCCTGGATCAAGTATTGGAAGAAATTTTGCCATCATGGAGGACTTTGGGATGGACATCATGGAAGACTAACCCGCCTTACATGGAGAGGAAAACCACGAACATTTCCCACGGTTAGCCTAATGGTGGCAAGGAGACTCTAACCCACAATCCGTTTACCACTAAGAATATTTCACGTCAGCACTGTGGTCGGTGGAAGCAAGATGCGGAATTCGTATCGCTGGGATTCGAACCTGGTTATTCTCATTGGAAAGCGAGCGCTCTATCCCTTGAGCCGTGACGGCTCTAATAGATGCATATTGATTTAAAAGAAATAAGCTATGTATTGAAAAGCAAAACTATGGTGTGAATTTAATTATTCATTTAGAGAAACCGTACAAGTCTCTCCATACGCCATAATTAAGTATCACGTCGGTTGTTCTTAATTAATGTTGATATTATGTATTAAATGAAATTATTAATATAATATATGTTCTAAAAAGCAAATTTATGGGGAAAAAATACTTAAAATTTTGGAGAACTATAAGAAGCTCTCTGATTATTATTTACACCAATGCTTAATTAATATTGATACGTATTAACTGAAATAAAAATCTGTTTTACATTGAAAAGTTAAGTTACTAGGAAAAAAGTACTTATTTGTTTAGGGGAACCATAAAATATTATCATACGCAGATGACAATTAATTTTGGTACTATGAGCTACTAATATGGTAATTGGTCCAGCCAATAATGTGGAAATAAGTCTCATACGGTCCTTCGAAATATATTTGTTAGGGGAAACTTTTGACTATGATGAGTGAGCCAAAAAATAGCATGAAGCCAAGTAATGCTGAGTACAGTTAATCTCTATTTCGCTGGGATGAACTGCGAAAATTTGCTCAATTTAATAACGCAAAGTCACCGGAAG
This sequence comes from Parasteatoda tepidariorum, assembly GCF_043381705.1. Taxonomy (NCBI): domain Eukaryota; kingdom Metazoa; phylum Arthropoda; class Arachnida; order Araneae; family Theridiidae; genus Parasteatoda; species Parasteatoda tepidariorum. Next base: position 34,845,758 of record NC_092211.1, read on the forward strand.
GGAAAACAAATATTAATAAATAAAAAAGGAAGTTATTTTAGTTTAGTTAATTCTGTCGGAATATGTCTTTCAGTACGATTCCATAGCGTCATTCAGTACTGATTTATTGTTTCTTTTTCATTCCCCTTCGACAAAAAACGGTATTCAGGTTGTTGTATTGTAAAAATCTAATAGCAGAACATAATATTTTCAAGTTATTACTTTTACAAAATTGAAATTCTATAAGTCTTAATTTAATGATTAAATAAAAAATATTCTCGTTTTTTTTTTTAGTTTATAATGAAAGCTTTCAGAAGCAAAAAAAATCGTACCTGGGTAAAATAACTAATTTGTATTTTTCTGCAATATTTTTAAATTACCTTTAAGAATATGCAAAATTGGGTTTCGATTACATGCTTAATTATCCTTAGTAAACAAGCGTTGTTTGTTTAATGCAAATTTTTTTTTCTCGCAATGGATGCAGACGCTTCGATGGGAAAAATCCACGTTAAAGTTAATTGGAACAGTAAATATTGTTTCGAAATATTGTTTGAAAAACTCAAGTATGTGATAATGAACTAAAATAGTTAACGATAGCAACATTGTTTTTGTCCGTGTAAATTTACGTAAGTTTTAAATAAAGCATGTGGTTTAAATGAATTTTAGCTTTAACGATGATAACATTTTTAATTAAATTTTCATTAAATTTAGTTGATATTTAGATACTTAAATTTTAAACCAAATAAGAAAAATCTCTGAGAAAAGTTTTAAAAAAACTTCTATGTTTAGTTTAAACAAATTCTACAATATTTTAATTTCCCTTTTTTAAAAAATCAAAAATTTCAACTCTGAAAAAAAGGTGAAAATTACGAAAAAGTAAACTTACATCAAAGTAAAATTATAAAAAGTAAAATTGTAAAAGATTAATATTAAAGTAAAGTAGCCACGTACATTACTGTAAATAATATAAATTTTAATGTACCCACATATATTGGAAAGAAATTCCGAATCAAACAACGGCAAAAAAAATTAAATTTTTACCAGATTATATTAAGGAACTTAAAATTGAATTTACTGTAATTTTTAGGCAAATAATTACAGTACAATCAATAAATCCCTCTTATTAAGTAACTATTACTATAAAAATCACGTCATGCTATTTTGCAGTAAAAATGGATCTTGCAGTAAAATGGATTTTACGGATGATGCATTTATAGCGCCGGTACTTTATACCTTAATTTGATCCGAGATTTTTTACAATGTTCCTTTATAGGTTAGTTTTGACTATATATAATCAAACTGTTTTTAAAATATAAAATAAAAGAATTTATTTTTATACCTTAAAAATGATTTGAACACTTATTTGACACTGCGAAGAGTTTCAAAACGTATTGAGCAATTGTATAATTTAAATTTGCTGCACATTTAGTATGGGCAAAGTTGAAGCATGTCATCATGTCTCTTAAACTTAATTGCATAATACTAATTTATATCTTGACCAGGAAAAAAATTTATTTAACACCCCATTAATAGTGCAGAAAATTCGCACTGTACTTCACTTCTAAATACAGGCATTGCTATTCAAAGTAGTACCGAATCTTCTCAGAGCTCACCTCGGATTAAACCTGACATTATATCTCAAATTATATTTTTATAAAATGTAACATCTTAAAATCTGAAAATTAAACTTCTTTGAAATTTTGAATCAATATTATAATTTATCTTTTTTTTTTACATTTTTTCACAAAATAGATTACTTACCCTGACTGATAAAACTATGAATCTATATTTCATAATTTTTCCTCCAGATTTAAAAAAAAAAGTTAAGATTGAATTTGGATAATTTTTGACCGATGCAATTTTATTATCTCAGAAAGTGTTCATTTTGGAGAATTTTTTTTGGTAAAATTTGCTGTCTTATACTATATATTTCTATGTTTCATCATGTAGATTCGGAATTCATTTTGGATATTTTGTTTTATATTATTGATTTTGATACATGTATATGGGTTTCTGCAAACATAATAATTTAAGGAAGTCTACTTTAAAAATATACTTTGCAAAATACCTAGAGAAAAAAAGTTGGCAAAATTACAGTACTGTATTTTTTAGGGACTTTTAGTAAAAAAAATATTAGATTATTATGTTTATTTTGTTGGTAATTCTGGTTTTAAAAATAAGACATATTTAACCCATTAATTTAGTGATTATATTGCAACGGTTTGCAGGGAATTCTTATTTTCATAATTATAGTTCTTTAAACCTCACATTTAATATTAAATATAAAATTGAAAATCAAAATTAGGGCAAAATTTATGGCAATGACTGTGGCGTATTTTTGATAATGCTGTCAGCATAGCACTTAGGCCGCCTTTACTGCCCAAACAAGCTGGTACCCATCAATCTGAAGCTGAAAGATACTCAAGCAGCCACTGGAGATCGAACCCCAGTGCCGCAGAATGACAGTTCAGTCGATTAACCATTGGACCATCGTATGTATGTTTCTATGTGCATAAAATGTCAATAGGCTTTTTCTTAGAATTTCTTATCAAATGTCGTTGTAGATGCAAACTAATGTTAATATTTTAGTGAAAGCGAATATTTCAGTAGATACATACTAATGAGAATAATATATTAAAGGGTACCTATTAAGAACAATATAAGTTTGGTGTATTTTTGTGAACAGGAATATTTTAGTTTTAAAATTACCGAACGCTGAAATCGGTAAATATCTCAAGCTATTTACTATCATCCCTACCGAATTTGAAATGTGTAGGAAAGTAAGATTTGAGTGTAGAAAAATTAAAATCAATTCACAGATATGTTTACCGAGAAAAAAAAAGGTCAAAATGACCAGGATGCAGTAAAATTTAACATGTTTTCGGCTTCATGGGATCACCAAAAAGCTTGGTGATTTTTCTCGAAGAACTTTTATAATAATACTGGTAGGATTAATAGTAAAATATGGTTTTCGAATATGTGATTAAATTTGGAAACATGCTTATGAGTCAGTAGCTTTATTATAATACCTTAGAGCATAGCCTACAAATAATTTATTCGGTTAAATATATTTTTCAAATTTGTATTTTTCTTATTTAACCTGCGGTAATAAGATCTATGATTTTGAATACCGGAATTTCTGGTAAACTATTTTCATATGAATGGAAAAATTATTAAATGAATGGCCTGAAATTACGAGTAATTTTGTTTTATTAACCAAAATTATGTTTTTTACCATTAATGTCAATATCATACAGTAAAGTAATTTTTCCTAAAATGCTCCGACCGCGTAGTAATTCAACATTTCTATAATGCGATCTTACATCTTTAGAGCAGTTTCAGAGTACGCCAACACTGAAATATTTTTGTGAATACCGAAAATTTTACATTGAAATTTATAAACGTCAGGAAGTTTACTTCTTTCCCGAAATGAGCTTAATTTTTCTGAGTTGAATATTTTTAAAGGACCATAAAAGAAAAAGTTGATCAATAATATCAGTGCCCTAAGCCATTCAATCGCATAAGTTTCCGATATTTTTACTAAAGTTTTTTTTAAACAAAATAAGTTTCCGATCAAGTTGAACTATAGTATATTATGATTACGTTTACGGAACCATAAAAAAATGAATACTCAAATTTCACGAAACTTTCTTCATTTTTGACAATATCGCTTTTAGGTATATGCTCAGAGCAAAAATTTTGTTCAAAGTGGCTAAATAACTATCGCAACTTTTTCAGGGAAATGAATTTCGTCAAAATTGTAATACATATCATGTATCATAATTACTTACGCCTCTTAAGAAAAATACGTAAAAATACTTTTAAAACGATAAATAACATTTTTGCCCAAATTGGAATTTTTTAAGATTTAAATACATTTTTTACTGGGTCTGAAATTCCATTTGTTTTCTTTTAATCTTAAAACTTAAATACGCTTCGCCGAACTTATGTATAATCATTGAAATAATAGAAAAAAAAATATTTTTATTTTTAAATATGTAGTGGAAAACATGTTAAGCAAAATTTCTAAGCTAATTTAGTTTCTTAATCAGAGAATTAAAAAAAAAAGAAATACCTGCTTTCGCCTCTATGATTTCTTTAAATTGCTAAAGCCTTAAGATTATCTTGAAACGCGAAACAATTATAAATGAATAAAATGCTTCGAAGACAGTTTATAACAAGGGAAATAAATGGGGAAAAAATGTCCAGAATATATAAAAAAGAACCTCTCCACTCGACAAAGTTCACGTAGCATTAGTTAGAAAGCAGGAAAAGTAATTAAACTAATCAGTGCAGCAGAAACAAAAAGGACTCGAAGTTTATAATTAATTTACTCCATGCATGCACTTTCTGATTTTTTTCTTTTTATCACCCTATCAAAAAAGTGTATTCTTCTGAGATATAAGAGTGCAAAAAATAATCACAAAAAGTACTGCTTGACAAAATCCAGGGCCTTCGAGTTTCGTGTTTGTAATTTAAAAACACCTCTTTCACCATCTGCGCTTTGTTAATACCGGATGAATTGTTATGACATGTTGGCAACATATTCCATAGAGATTAGCCTAAGAGATTACAGACAGAAGTGAAACAACGTACATAGTGTGTAGTTTTTTGTTTAGAACATAGTTTAATTTAAACGTAATTATATTACATACATTATATACAACATGATGTAATTAAATTTGTTATCTTTTTGTTATTATGCTTTTAAATTAAAATTAGCTAACGATATATTTGAGAATAAATATAGTTTTTATTTGGAAATTAAATAGAACAAAATGAAAAAAAAAACATTCTTCTCAAAAGAGATATGTTTTTATTCATATTTTTCTTTTATAAATATTATGGGCTTAAAATAAGAGAGATGCAATTTTTCAATGTGTAGTTTGGTTTTATACGCGTCTATAAATGTAAAACTGGCTTTTTATTGTAGCTAAAAACTCAAAAGGACATGGGCATTTATTCCTTATGTTAAAGCACAGATTATAATTTTATCATCGTGGAACCAGACTCTTACAGTATTAAGTGTCATGAGTTCATATTTTATTTATTAATTATTATTTTTTTTTAAATTCATTTTATTTAGTTATTTACTTTTTTTTCTTTATGCTATCTTAGACTGACGACTTTTCAAAGCTGGATATGAGTTCCATCTAAGCATTGGACTTAATAATCTGCGTGTGTATACACAGCAAGATGCATGTTAAATCTTTCGTGACAGAAAGCTTTCTCGTTGGTTGCGGTGTGGCATATTGGGGAAAGGGATATCAACCCAGGAGCTGTCCATGTCTTCTGACCAGAGATTAAATCAAGAGACCTTGGCTCTAAATTAAGAGACCATGGCCATTAAAAAATAGAGCTCTAAAAGACAAGAGATTGACTAGGAGATTGTCCATGGTTATGTGTTGCTTTTAATATATGCTCGAATAGCTGATATGCTCGAATATCAGCTGATATGCTCGAATTAACAAAATTCAGCCTGGAAAACTCATATACAGTAAAGCAATATTATTGAATTTTCAGTTTCCAGAATTTTTCAGTATCTGGAATTTTCCATTCTCCATCCCCACTCCTTTGCAAAGTTCGACAAAGAGGCTGAGTCATGCTTTAATGCTATGTCATAAGTCAGCTTGTATGAAACATTCTTACTTTCATAAAACTTTCATGCAGCGACTTACACGAATATTTTGCTTAGAGCATTTACTACGGAGCAAGCTCCATTTTATTGTTAACTTGTGCAAAATGTTTGTGCATGAAAGTAATAAACTTTTATTCATTAGGAATGCGCAAGAACGAACCAGAGGTATAACCAGAGATTATTGCTAATTGATGCTAATGTGGTTAGCATCATTATTCGATGTATTGGATTAAAGGTTGATCCTATTTTTCTGTCACTTAGCTGATATGCATGCAAAAGGAATGACTTTTAATATATATATATTAAATACGTTGTACATTTTTGATTAAAGAATATACGCATTGCAAATATTGCTCATAGCTATGAAAAACCAATAAAATATACCTTCATAAAGAACGATGTTAAAAAATTTCCTTCTTAACACTAGAGCGACCAGAGAGATCATTTTGACTGCAAATCAGATTTAAAAAGAACTAGGTCTGAAAGTAATTAGACCAGCTTACTTGATTTTGGGGGACTTTTGCTAACTTTTTCGATCTTCAAAGGCAGAAAATTAGCATTTTATTATAACACTTTTAAGTGCATAATATGACGATTTACCTATAAGGACCATTGCTGCAAAAGTGAACACTATATAGAAATTTTAGTGCATTGCTTGCATATAGCACACTGTTTATATCCCATCCATTCCTTTTTTGTTATTTGAGCAAGCGCCTGACTTTTTCAGCGCGGTGCAAGTTTTTTTTCTTCATAAAAAATCCCCCTATTAAGTAATCATTTTTTGAGTGTATATACATATATATCTATATATA
>NC_092211.1:34852207-34866647 GCF_043381705.1 Parasteatoda tepidariorum
AGATAGATAGATAGATAGATAGATAGATAGATAGATAGATAGATAGATAGATAGATACATACATGCATACATAAATACATACATACTTGCAAAAAATATCCACACAATTCTTTAGTTTAAAATGAATTCTAAGACTTGTTATTAAATTTTATTTTTATTGAAAATTTAATAATTGAAAATGCATAATTGAAATAATTGAATATTTAAAAATTGAATTGAAAATATTCAATTGAATAATAATAATTGAATATTTAAAACATAATGGAAAATTTAATAATTGAAATCAACTTTCATCAATTAAAAAACAATGGGCAAACGAGAACCAACTACTTTGAATGGATCACCGTTCAAAACGTAATTTAGATTTTAGAATATCCATTTGTTACGAATTCCTAAATTTCGTTTCTAACCGATGCGTTTAAATTGATTTTAATAGCTTCCAGTCGTAGACGAATATTGTTTAAATATGGATATTTTATGTTAACGTATTTCCCATACATTTAACTGTTTCTTAAATGAAAAAGAAGACACGAAATCATGAGATTTTTTTAAACAATTGAATTATTATTTGTATTTCTTTAAGGCTCTTACATGCTGAAATAAAGGGAGAAAATTTCTTTTTTCAATCAATTTGGCATCTACAGTTCTAAGAAACATAGTTTTACGCTAAAAGGTATTTAAAAATAGCAGCAAAGTGTTCTTTAGAAAAAATGATTTTTCAGTTTGAAATTTAAAAAAAAATCATTGTCTTCTTAAATGTATTTTTTCTGGTATAAGAATCAAATATGTTATGGTTGTTTCTAAAGACATAGCTAATATGAAATTTTAATTAATTTTCCTATTTCTACAGGATTCATATTTCATATTTCTTAGTGGATTCATATTTTCTTCTTTTATTTTCTATATTTCTCAAAATTTACCATGTCATGAAGTTTTACATGGCCAATCACCATGTATAAACCAGTTAATCTAATTCACAGCATGAAGTTTAAACTATTTATAGTATATTTAAAGACAAACTCAAAGATTTATTTTCAATTTAAATGTAATTAAATAAAATAACAAAACCTCAAGTAGGTTAAAATTAACCCGTACTTAAAGCAAGTTCTTAATCGCATCTTAGTTAAATAAAATTAAGTAAAAAAGTGAAACTATATTCGTTGGGAAGAAGCAGGAATTTTGATACAAATACGTTTTGTTTTTATTAAATGAAAACCATTAGTTTATATATGTGCTTGAAATTTCTATTATTTTTAAAATCTCTGTTTACGATGTTTCTTATCATCTAAATGTTCTTAGTTATTTATAAATCCTTCATTATTATGATTATGAAGATTTTTCGCCTCATAATAATATAGTAAGTAATTCCGTTGATTGTTTCTTAATATTCAGATTTTTTCTTAATGTTACGAAAACTTTTCAAAAAAAAATCAACAGAAGTTTTTTCAATATTTTGCAGAAAAATACTTATAGCATTGATTTATGTTTTTATGAAATGCATTTCATTTTTGTAAAATGAAATGCATTTTTGACATAAATTATAGAAAGAAGTGGCTCCTCTATTTCCTTGAAACACATTTTCTAATATATGCAAATATATTTATCAATTCAAATATATTTATTTGAATTATATTCAAATATATTTATCAATTTGAGAAAAAATATCCCGAAATTAATTAAGACAGAAACCAGCCATTGAATTAATTTTAAATATACTTATATATCCCTGAATGAAACTTTATCTCATTGTAGTCTATAAAGTTTTCTGTCTCGACACTCCAGCTAAACTGTTTATCAGCTTATCTTGTCCGTTTATTCATCCACGCCTGATTGAAATTAATGCATCATTTAACTGAAACTAGACGCAAATATTATAACCCGTTTCAGACAAACACGAGAAAATGGAAACTTAAAAATTACTATCTCTTTGATTTCGATAAAACCAAATTTTGGGAAATGATCCGTTTGACGTTTCGTTAAATTGAAAAATGACATTGAGAAGAAATTGTATGGAGAAAAAATGATGAGAATATGTCAAAATAGTATAAAAACCACTTATTCAGTTAAATTTATTTTTTTAGTTTTGTATATTTTACTAAATGCTTGCGATTTAAATGCTATCAAAATTACTGAATAGTCAAAAATAAGGGTATTAGTTTTTGAGAATGAAGTTGTCTTCTTATAAATTAAATGATATTGTTGAGTGATATAACTGCCAAGTTTAGAGAATACTACAAATTCAGTGGGAACAATAAGTCAAACAAAAGACAAGAAACAACTATAATCAATTTCTGTTAATGACTGTTAATAACTGTTCACAACTGTAAAATAAAGCTACTTATTAACTTAACATCAGGTATGTAAAATTTATTCTTCTGACCATAAATCATACACTATCTAGTTCAAAAGGAATAATAATATGATAATATTTGACTAATTTTGCAGCCTTTATCGATTATAGTTGATTAAAATTGCATAAAGCATTACGTTACGTGCATAAAACATTTTTTAAATGATAATATTGCACCAATACTTAAATACAAGTTGTAAAGAATACTAGAAAATTCAATGAAAACTTAGTTTTTAGTAGCAATACAGTTTGTTTCTTACACTGTACATACATGTATACTGTACATACATGTTTCAGCTGAAAAATTTCTACATAATCTCTAACATTAAACAATACACAGTATTTTCTATTTCAAGCATGAGTTATGGACTAAATAATAATGGTGTAGCAATGAACTGCAACTTAACTTAAATTAAATCGTAGATATTTTACTTTTAATTAAGTACTCAAGTTTAAAGATTTATTGAAAGATAATTTTCTTATGATTTTCTCAAAAAAAAACTGCTTGTGCTTTCTAAATGTGTACTGAACATACACTTTAAGATTCATTAAAAGTTGAGTAATTAAGATTTTATTTAAGCATGTTTGAAATGTATAGTTTTAACACTAACTCTAACATTAAAAAATCACATTTTTTTCATTTAATACCAAATAATACAGAATACATTGCAGCATGAATTTCACAATTTTTTAAATTATACGGACTTTAAAATACACAATTTGTTATTAATGCGTAACCACAACTTAAAAAATTCATCTGACGTAGTACAGATTCAACTTTTAATAAAATATCTAGATTTTCAAATATATCAATATTATTTTTCTTCATGATTTCATAAAGAAAACAGCTGATTGTTTTTTAAAATATAAACTGTGCATACACCTTAGATTAGATTAAAAGTTGAGTCTTCATGGTTTCATTTAAGTTTGTCTTAAATGCATGATTTTAACAAACACTCCAATATTAAAAAAAATCCTCATATCCTTTTGATTAAATACCGAATACGGAAAAACACGAATAGTTTACATTTTTAAATTACATTAAAATTTAAAAATGCAAATTTAATTACAAAGCAAATGCTAGTTAAAAACTCAAAATGAAATCGTAATGATTCAACTTTTACTATTGCACTCAGATTTTAAGACGTATCATTATCAACACTTATAATGTATTAAAAGTTTAAAGCAAACTTGATTACTCTTTCGAAATTATTTCCTAATTTTCTTTCAAAATATTCAATTTAAAAGAAATATGACGAAGATAATATTTATGAAACTAAAAGTAAATTATCCTTTGTTATAAAAGACAAGTTTGTCTACTCCATAGAGAAAAGCAATCAAGTAACTTTCATCCTCATTTCCCACTCAAACTGTAATAGTTTCGCGTAATTTCCCGTGTATCATCCATTTTGCTGTCAAGAATTTGCAAATACGTTTAGTAACAGCATAGTTTAGGAAACAAACATTGTCTGAGAGTTTTAAGTTGTCTTTAGGGAATATAGAAGCCACCGAAAGCAATTTCCCAAATTGTCTTTGGCGGATCAAAATAGGATCTGTTTAACAAATTTATAAGTTAATACAGCTTTGGAGAAATATTTTATTAAAGTTTCGATACCTAAAGTAAATGTTTAATATGTTTGAACACTTTATCTGGAATTATAATCCGATATTTTACTACAGTAAATTGAGTTGAGTTAATTCTGGGCAAATAGTTCGCTTTGAAAATTTATTTTGCAATTAATAGGTTGAGAAAATACTTTTTATTAAAGAAAAATTACTTATCTATTTGAAAAATGTTAATATTATTTAATGAATTTCAGTAGGATATTAGAAGGATTTAACTTTTATAGTTATTAAGAAAATTGCAGTGAGCAAAATGTTTCAAAATACGAAAAATTACCATGTTTCTGGCTCTATGGGAACACCAAGAAGCAAATTAATTTTTACCGAAGCGCTTTAGTAATGATGTAGGTAAAATTAACAATAAATATGCTTTTATAATATTATTTGATAAATGTTGTACAGTTTGTTAAAATGAGATAAGAGCCATTTATATGGTTGAATTTGCTTTTCTGTTATCTAGTTTTCTAAAGCTGTGGTATTTCGAACAATAATTTTGAAAATATAAATTTCCGGTAAAATGTTACCGTATGAACGGAAAAATTACCAAATTAATGGTTCAGAAAAAATGGCTACTAAATAAATAGTTTAGGGTAATTTTCAGTATATCATTCGTGTTTCTGTCAAAAATTTGAAAATACGTTCAGTAACAGTATAGTTTAAGAAGCAAATATTATCTGAGATATTTAAGTTGTCTTTAGAAAATATAAAAGCTACCGAAAGCAATTTTCGAAACTGCTCTTGACGAAGCAAAATAAAAACTGTTTAACAAATTTATAAATCAATACAGCTTTGGAGAAATATGTTATTAAATTTTCATTACCTAAAGTAAAGATTTAATATGTTTGAACAATGCATCTGAAATTATAGTCTGATATTTTACTACAGTAAATTGCGTTAATTGTGAGAAAATTGTTCGCTTTGAAAATTTATTTTACAGTTGATAAAATACTTTTTTATTAAAGAAAGAATACATAAAATAGATAAATATAAATAATAAGTTACGAATTAAAAATTTATTAATTAAAGTGGGATGTTACTAAGATTACATGAAACCATTTTTATGGTTATTAATGAAACTGCACTTAGTGTGTGTGAAAAACTGCCTAAATATGGCAAAATGTACCATGTTTCTGTCTCTATTGGAACCCCGTAAAGCGTGGTATTTGTCACAGAAGTGCTTAGGGAATGATTTTAGAAAAATTAACAACTAATTAAGGTGAAATTTAGTGAATGGGGTACAATTAGGCAATATTATCCTTACCGCATAAAAACCATTTATTCGGATAAATTTACTTTTCAGTTTTATATTCCTTTACTAAATGTGGAGTAATAATGACTATTTTTTTAAACCGGAACTTCTAGTAAGTAATTTCATTACCATGCGAACGGAAAAGTTATCAAATCAATGATTTAAATCCCATAAATTGTAGTTTTGTTGGTCAGAATTACATATTCCTTTTTTTTTACCAGAAATGTCATTACCATTCAATACTGTAATTTTACCAGAAATTTTTTCGCCTTGCACATTTGAATTTTTGAAATGGTTTCAAAACAATTTTAAAGATTTTTTTATTAATATTACACTTTGTTAAGCCTTTGCTTACGGTTTACCACTTGTACTATTACCTGTGGTCCACTTCCTGTACCAACAGGAAGCAAAAGTTTAAGTATTGTTTTACAAAACACAACATTTCAAAAGTTTCAGAATATCTCTACACAAGCTACTGAATAATAGAATGAATCCAAATACAAGGTATGCTACCTGAGACATGTTGTGCCTTAATATACACTCAACGAGAGAAAATTTATTTTTGCCTGTATAAAAATGAAAGTATATATATATATGTTTTTACTTAGAATTATTGAACTGTTAAAAAGGCCTTAACTGTGTATTTTTATGTCAGGAAACCTCTCGTGCATGCTCCAGATATGCCTCGGTTCTATCAAAATAGGTGTGAGATAAGAAAAATTATGATGGTTTGCTTACTTAGTAGCCACAAGAGTACCGCGACCTACAACTTCAGGAGTTGCAAATCCTTCTTGAAGTCAAATCTTTTTCTAAGTAGAATTTTAGGTATAATATTTTCCCAAGGTAGTTTTTTTTCAGTTCAAGAATTGAAACTAACAATATCAGAGCTATACTAGATTTTATGCGAGATAATTCAGCATACAGTGCTTTCAAATGAGTTTACTAAAAACTGATTCGTCATGCCACTGTCCAGATCTGAAAATCGCTTTGTATATCGAGTAGTATTTGAAATGAAAAAAATTTTAATTTTCAAAAATCTGAAGTTGATTCTTCAGCTTTCTTCCACCAATCAAATTATAACACAAGCTAATGCACAAATATAGGAAAGTCTTTCACAATTAACTGTGTATCAACGACAAACCACTGGTAGAATATTTTAATGATAAATGCAATTATACAAAGAATTATGGTATTAATGCTCATAATATGAGAGCAGTAAGTACTGAAAAATGTTTTCGAAAGGTCCGCAAGTGGTGAGATTTAATAAAGAGGTTGCACCCATCTGCACCCTAATTCGTAAAAACCTAAAATTTATTGAGTATTTTCGGCTAATTCGATAAGTTGACCATGTGCAACCCAAAACTAAACTATTATAATTATACTAACAGTATTATAAATACAATTGTAGTAGCAGCACACGGTTAGAATTTTCATTATAAAATTACGGTAAAATAGCCGGCAGCAGTCCATTCATTCAATTAACCGTAAAGTTTACTGAAAAGAAAATTTTTCCTTCTTACGGTTTTGAAACAGTTGACAACTAGTACGCGTTAAAAAAGCATAAATACGAAATTATACAATTTTAAACCATTTACAACTCTCATGGTTTCAAAACCAGAAAAAAAGAAATTTCACTGCACTTGGAGATAGTTTAGCAGCTTTATAGTGCTGCCATCTACCCGTAAATAAGAACATCGTTCTGTAATAGACCAGAGTCACAAATTGGGGAGTGCAGGACACTGGAAACTCTTCATTGTTGAAAGGAATGGAGAGAATATAGGAATATCGGCACTGGGACTCAAACCCCGGTTTTATCGGTTATGAGATTGACAGATTAGCCATCTCTGCTATAATATGTAAATAATTGCAAATTGTAAATAATTGTTGCAAGGAACATAGTGGCTTTATTGAATGGGGTGATAAAGTTCTGGTTGTTTAACTGTATTAGGTGAAATCAGTTAATAAACAACTTTTCTCACAGTTAAGAGCTTCAATACCATCTTATTTATGTTTATTTGACTGCTAGCTTGAATGTGGTAAAATAACAATGAAATAAATTATTACTTAACCATTTTAAAAGGAAATGTCTAACAGTGAATCTTTTAGTTCGAAATCTGGAAATTGGTAGAATTGAATGCATCAACATTGAAAGTACGGTTACACATTGATCTATCAGCTCATAATACTTAAAAATAATTACTAAAATCATTATTATATTAACTAGAAGCTATCATTTAGAAGTTTTCCATCACTTTCAGTTGAATAAGGAAAATAAATAAATAAATCTTATCATGAAAATATTATATTTCATTGATTTTACAAAAATAATTTCTTTTCTTTTCGATTGTTTAACGAGATTAAGATTTTCTGCAATCAAAGAAAAAGAAGAAAAAGAAAAAAAAAGGTTTAACTAAAGATTGACATACTACAACAGCTAATTTTTTTTCAATCGGCCTGTGATACGTTGCTCAAAAATCGCACCGGTACGATTTAGGACTACACACAAGGTACAGTCCTAAATTACAGTCCCTAGGTGATTACGCAAGGTCCTAGACAAAATGTTATTCCACTTCTCAAACAATAGTTAGCTTGCAAAGTAGAGAGCAGAACATAACAGATTAAGGTGCTTAAAGATATAACATGTTTAATAATAATTGCATTTATTTCGCCCCACAATATCCTTACTCGAGATGCTCAAAAATTACATTGAATATCGTAAAGTAGATTAATTTAAATATACCCTTAAAGTTAATTAATATCCTTACTCGAGATGCTCAAAAATTACATTACATCAAAAATTACAAAAATTAAATATACCCTTAATGCAAGTGCACAACAACTTGTGCATTCTGAATAGATCCACAAGACAAAAAATGAGGGGAAAAAAACATTTTTATTGATAGAGCATTGTGCTTACAATATGGAAATGAAATGTCGTATGATTTAGACAACTTTCATCTACTTGTTTCCATGAAAAATGTAGTGAAAAGAAAACATAAAAACTCACTCTTAACTAATATCTAGCAGAACGATAAGTACAGTAATACTAAAACAAAGCTCAAATGGTCATGAAATTCCATTTGATTATAATTTGATTAAAAACTGAATGTTGAAACTTTTTTGTTGTGTTTTCAACCTTTCTAATAATATAACTGTGATTTTCATCAAAATTCATCAATTCAATTATAAGGTAATTTTGTGTAACAATGTATTTATTAGACATTTCAAAGTCTCTTTAATTAACAGAAAGAAATTTTCAATGATTTTGTTTACCATCAATCCGCCATTAATTTCCAGTTAAACAATTACAAAGAAAAATATTTATTTTCAATTATGCTAATCCTGGTTGGTTTAAACATAATGAGGATAAAGAAATTTGCAGCATTCTAACAAACACTAGTCTCGCAAGGTGATATTACAAATTCCTCTCCAAAACATCTGCTTTTTTGTTCTCTAGATAACAAAGAGCTTCTCAATTAGCTTTTTGGAAAACATCGACCACCTGCTGTTGAAATGGTTATGTTATTCCCGAATGTCATGCTGAGCTAAGCACAAATTCTTTTGGGCCATTATTTACATTAATAGATATGCTCCTGTCATTTAAGCCTCTCGGATCAGCGGGAAACTAATTGACGCGAGTTTAGCTGCAGCAACATGTATATTCAATTTTATCTTAGGTTGAGATTAGCTTCTCTCTTGTGATGTTAAAATAAAGCTACCTAAAAATAGTTACTTGGTTGTCATGATTTAATTCATGTTGAAAATTCAATTATTTTGTAATAATATGCTCCAACATTCTTTAAATATGAAATTTTAACCATATTGATCTCTTTTTTTACAACGGATTTTAAAATCACGACAACATAATAAATTATTAAACATTTCAGATGTTTTTTGGTAGTGCATACAATACCAAATGATGAACTGACAAAGTGAGCTATATAAATATTTCATACCTTAAAGGCAATTTAATATTTCATACTTTAAAGGCATATTTAAAGGCAATTTAATATTTCATACTTTAAAGGATTTGTTGATGACTTTGAAAATGACCTCCTTATTTTATGTAATTTAAACTTGAAGGACGGTTGAAGTCAAGAAAAAATGCCTGGGCAGTTCTAATGCATAAGGCATCGGTCCACTCTGGGCTGTTGAACAAGGGATAATCATGATGCTTTAAAATAGTATGATCTTGATTTGTTAGCGGTTGCAAATATTTTTTAGTGCAATAAAGCTTTCATACTTTATATCAGTTCAGAGTTCACGACTACCAATATTCAACTCGGTAGCCTTGTAATTTTTAAGCTTATCCAGAAGACAAGGGAACTCCTGGATCAAATATTGGAGAAAATGGCCATTGTGGAGGACTTTAGTTGGAACTAACCCGCATTTACGATACCTGGAGAAGGAAACTAAGAAAATCTCCCACGGTTAGCTAGACGGCACGGGAACTCCTGATCCATCTAAGCCATCGATTCAAACCCCTGAGCCATGCGTTCCTATTTTATCTTGTTTTCCTTCATTAGGAGGGTCATGAGTTTTTAGAAATAACATCACTGAGACTTTCCTTAATAGGATATTATTAATTAAGAACAAATAGAGTGATAAAAGATAAAATTTGCGTTCGTAATGCACGATATTTATTAAATAGATGAGATATTATTCTTCTCCTTGACATTTTCCATGACATAGAGCTAGTGTAAATATGTAATATGGCTACTTTAAAAAATTACAAAATTTCATAACATAATCTATTGTTACCCGTTAAATATCAATTAACCTGAAATTGAAAATCATTTTACTCAAAAAATACTCTTTTTAATAGAACCCTAATAAATATTTATTTTAATTAATTTTAAGGCTTAATAAATACGTGAATGCCATTTCTCCAAATTTTAACAATAAATTTTTCATTAATATTGAAAGTTAGAGCAAACACTCTTCTTTACCGTTTGATTTTTGATTTGATAAATTTGAGCTACATTAGCAATATTATTCGTTTGCAATGGTAAACGAACAATTTAAATAAATAAGTTAAACCTGATTGTGAATTTTTCAAACGCTGGAAAAATGAAATAAACTTTGTTACCCTTTGCACTAACCCTTTAGATTGTGTAGGAATTGAGAACTTTCTGGTTAGGAACAATGTAAATAGTAACTTATAATTAAAAATGTAACTATTTTCCAGGTATATGAAACATAAAAGTTTCAAAATAATTGACTGCTCAAGACGTGTTTTGGTTTATTCTGCAAAGAATAACATTGTATTGTAAAAAATATTTTGAATTCAGTTAAATTTTAGGAATTAAACTATATATATATATATATATATATATATATATANTATAAGTATTATATATATATATATATATATTCGAATTGCATCGAAAATGCAAGTTTTAAAGTTTTAAATAATAAAATCCTTAAAGTATGCTAATATTTTAAGGATTAAAATATTAAGATTAAATATATAATATAAGGATTAAATATAAGGATTAAAATATTTAAATATTGTAATTATAATATTACATTTTTCTTAAATTTGTCACTTCTACTAGAGTTAATTGATTCTAATAAATAAAATATTATGAAATTTTAAAAATAAACAAACGATTTAATAAAATTATCTATTTTAGCAAATAAAGGCCCTTTCAAATATTAGTGAACACCCCATATAATTACCACACAAAACGTAATCAGGGTGTTCTCTTATATAATGTCGAATGATACTATTGAATATGAAGTAAAGCTCAGTAATTTAATATTTTTTAACATCTCCTTAGAAACAATTGACAGTTCTAACTGGTAACATCAACTAAAAGGTCAACCAGATACCATAACAGTAAAAGGATATCTTAATTTAGGATATTCTTGCCAACACAATTTATTAATATTATTTTTTTTTCTAGGAAACTTTATAACGTTGATATATACACAGTAGCCTCAATACTACCTCAGTAATGTTTGTCCACAAGAGTCTCGCGAGAATAATTTGTTCTCGTAAGTTTTTTAACCGTCAATTAAAGAAAGACATACACATATTACTTTATTAGACGCACACCCTTGAAAACAAACATGCAGTTGTTACTAAATCGAATTGTCGAATGAATTTTTGAATATTTTTAATAAAAATATATTTTCTCACTCATGTTAAATTTATTTGTAATTTAAAGATATAAATCGACAAAAAAAGAATTTAAGAAAAGAGAAAAATTTAAGCTAATATTAAGTAATAAAATATTAAAATTGTAGTAAAAATTATTGTATTGTTATATTTTGCCTTAACTATATTGATACAATATTAGACAGCACTCTCATTTGCGCGCGGCGAGATTACATATTTTCGTTATTTTCTGGCTATTTTAATATTTTTCCAAGCTATAATTATTTTCCTTCATGTTTTTTTCAGCTACTTTTTTAATGTTTTCCTTTTAGTTTCTTTCATTTTTTTGTAATTTTTGGCGTTATCTGTTAGGTAAAAGTTGATTTTTCTCACCGCACTAAATTATCTCGCTATCTTGTAAATTTCATATATATTTTTTATTATAAAAAAACAGAAAATAAACTTTATCCTCTGCAATTAAAATTTAGAAAACGAAAACAGAGTCTTTATTATGCAATTTTTAAATACATTAATGCGTCTGTAGATGCCCTTGAAAATTTGCTTAAAATATTTTATCATTAAAATAACTTTATTTGTACAGTTCTGTAATTAAAGATTTCCTCTCAAATTTGCATTTTTTTTAAAATAATAAAAAATATTTTTTAGTTAGTTAAAAAAAAAGCTATGAATAAAATTTGAAGTAATTTGTTAACCTTGTTTTAGATTCGATAAATTCCTTCATCCAGAAAAACTTTTTTGCAGCCTCCATAGTTAACACTGTACATAGATTGTCTTAAGATAAATTATTAATTCTAGTGACTGTAAGAAGATTCTTAATGACATATTTAAACTAATATGCAAGTAAAGGTACTAAATGATTTATTAAACTTTTTACCAACTGCTAAACATTAACTAAAATAATGGTAAGACCATTAACTTTTTCCGGCCATCAGTTTCAATAATTCATGTTATTTCTCTCGATTAACTATCATAAACACATAAAATATTTTATATGAACAATTTTTAAATTTAAAGGACCTATTTATGCTTTCATTACCTGTAGTAATTTAATTATTCAATAAGAATATATATTTAATTCAAAGCTGTTGCAATAATACAAATTAAAAATAAGTTTTTTTTTTCTTGAATGCGGAATAAGTTTTGAAATATAATAGGATTGAAACAGAGAGAAACACACTTAATAAAGTCACACATGCATTTTAATAGACATGATTAGCATTTACGATTGCGATACGCATTGTTCCTTACTTTACGAGATCTTATATTCAGAGTTGGATGCATCAGAAAACGAATTCTTGGTCATAGATGTCGCCACACTCGCACCCCCTCTGTTTTTATGGCCGACAGCAACATATTTATAGTTAAAACATAAATTATTATATTACGTGATGTAAATAGAAAATTCCACCTGACTTTATTGGGAGCTCATAATTATCTAATAACTAATTTTATAATAAGAACTTTCATCACATGAACGTTTAAGCATGTATATTAAAAGAATAGGCAAAAAATATATGTTATTATTATAAATGCATAATTGCTATAGCAGTGGTGTATATTCATATATTCGGCACTGAACACTCCAAGGTCTTGGTTCAGTTACAATCTGACCTAAGTAAAATTGAATTTTTTACTTTAATAAAAATATTGGCTATTGCTGAGTGTAAAAAAAGCTAAATATTGATTGAAAGGTATTGCTAATCAGTCTATATCAGTTATCTAACAGGGAAAAAGCACTGATCCAAAGTTTTATAACTGGAAACTAAATCAATCTTTAACCGTATATGAAGTAATTACAATTAAAAAATAAATCAATAAATATACTTTTTTAGGAAAACAATTGAAAATTTCTATGTAGTACAAGCTCATTCTATTCAGCATACAGATTTCAAGTTTACTAACACCGGAAGGTCGGTATGTCTCCATCACCAAATCTCTGATACCTCCCTGGCTTAAATATGTACTTAGCAGATACTTTTGTATCAATCGCTAGCATTCGTAATAATGAAAGCAATAAAATGTTACATTTATAATTAGTTTTTATCTGAATTTTCAGTCTATTAATTTACTTATACCATATTTTCTTATTCTAATAGAATAAAGTGTTTGTTTGGATACCTGTGTTTCTCTGTCTGTCTCAACTGTCCTGAAATTCGGACAGTAAATGAAAGGGAAAATGCTAGTCTCGGTTTTAAAAGTCGTTTAAAAATGGATTTTATTTTCTCTTTTAATTGCAGCTCATCATTAATAAAACTTGAATTACGGAGGACTTTGCTTCTTTTAATATATTTTTAAGATAACATTAATTATAGTTTATGGTTTTTATTAATAAAAAAATAAGTTTTGTTTCACGTTCATTAATATCTAATAATTTTTTTCGTTATATCAGCTTAACGATTAACATGAATAAAGTGGCCTAAGTGGACTATGTCACCAAATAAATATTTCTAAAATTATTCAAAATATTGTGTTAAATTAGTTTACAGTTATGCTTTAAAATGATGAATCTATAAAGCTCAATAATTAAAAAGCTATACGTAAAAATCAAAACTTATGGAGAAATGGTACAAATAATTTTGGAGACGAGTAAAAAATCTCCATACAATTAATGAAACTACTGATTTTTAATTTATGTTGGCAAATTATTTCCCATTGAAATTGAAAAAAAAAGTTATAGAAGAAAGAATATTTATTTGTTAAGGAGAAACGGTAAAAATTTCTATACCATTAATGACGCTATTTGTACTTAATTCCGTCCTAACAGTTCTAATTGAAATAGAAAATAATATACATACTAAAAAGAGGAATTGCTCTAATTCGTTTAGGGGGTAAGTAAAAAAATGTGCCATATTTTTGTAATTATTCTTAGGTTTGGTAATAATTCTTAATTAAGTTATGCTAGGTTAGATTTGGTACTACTGGTATCATATTAATGGTGCAGATTCAATAGGTTCCGATTACATAAATATACATAAAATGTATTATTATATGTGTATTGAAAATGTGTATATATATATATATATATATATATATATAATATCATATAGCCTAAGCAAAATATATCAACACAATAGTGTGAGGAGCACTCAAAAAA
>NC_092211.1:34866709-34890960 GCF_043381705.1 Parasteatoda tepidariorum
TATATATATATATAAAAATGGCTATTTGTTTTTGTGGATGATTTTGTTTAAGCCTGCATGTGATTTACTCCGTTATTTAATGTTTATTTTGAGCCGCATCTTCTTGTACTTGCGTAAAAAATGTTGAAATATTTGCATGACATATCATACTGTATTCCCAAAAAAATATTATTTTCAAGCTCAAGCCATAGATTATTAAAAGGCATTGATTAAGTATACTTAATAGTTCCCTATGTGCATTATTAGTAATATTAAAAAACCTTAAATTTAAAAGTCTACAAATTATAAATGCTTTTTTAAGTTATTTTTTATTGAATTAAATTTACAATATTTATTTATTTAAATTTACAATATTATAAAATACATCATCAAATTTTAAATTAACAAATTTTTCAACATTATATATTTGTTTAAAGTTCTAGCGTTAAACATTAGCAGTATTTGAAAAATGGTAAGAAATATTTAAATACCTCTAAACTCATGTATTTTACTCCAGCCTCACGTAAAACGAAAATTTAATTATATTCTTTATGCACATATTTCAATTTCCATTTCGTACATAAAAGAATGACTGTGGGGAACAAATACCTTGTTGTGTATATTACCTTATTCTATAAAATACTCGCAATGTCCATATAAATATTTCAAGTAATGCACATATTGAGGTCTCTACTCTTTAGTTTAATTAAATTGACTTGTTGCGTATGTTTACGTACATCAGGGAAAATCCAATTGCTATCCTTATTCATGATTTGAATCTTTAAAGAAAGGATTTTCTTAATAAAGAATTCCTTTTTTGCCTATTCCACTCAAGATGTTAATCTAGAATTCACCAAAGAAGTTTAAATAGTAGAATGCAGGAAAAATCAAATTACTTTAAAATGAATGAAATCCAATTATGTTTTTCGAGTCGTTTTTGTACGTCTCAGAAATCTAATTCTTCAACTTTCAGAAAATATGAAGAATATTTCCTGTACCGTTTGATATTACATTCCTTTCTTTGGTTTTCATATTCTTTTAATAGGATAAGTAAGGTGTTCTTGCATGAAATTGATTGGTACTTTTTCTAATTTTTGTAAATCTTGTTTTAAGCGATATTTTTAAAAATATAAAAACGAGTTTCAAAATTAATATTTCGAAGCTTATTGAAACTGAAAATAACTTTATTAATAATATTTTAAACTTGTTCTAGATTTTTGTAAAATAAGTTTAGAAGATATTTGTAAAAGTATGAAAGTGAAGTTTTAATTATTTAATGTCCCATAGCCTCTTATAGTTTAAAATAATATTTGTAAAAATAGCAACTTCAATATAACATTTTTCAATAGATTTTCAAAATAATTTCCCCATGCAAGGGAAAAAAGACTGCTATAAATTTTTTCAATGAACTTATGCATTTGTGTAATAAAAAAATTCTGCATTTACATAATATTTATTTTATATTACTGGTTTTGTATGAGTTAGTTGATAACATAATTGAAAGGCTGATGTGTCCGACAATTTGAAGTTGATTGATTTTGTTTAAAGAAGCCTAATAGTTTCTAAAATAAAATTTATAAAAAAAAGCTTAGTATTGATTCTCAATTCTTACGAATAAATTCTTACAAATAAAACTTACTGATTCTAATAATTACTTCTAAAAAAAAGTAGTTTAAATAATAATTTGAAATAAAATTACTAACTGTCATGATATTAAAATTAAATAATTTTATTTTATCTAATAAACCAACGTATATATAATTTTTATTGATTTTTCCATCATAATCATACAAAATCAACTTGTTTTTCTTTCGTTTCAATAAAATCAAAACTTATTGCAGTATTAATTTTATTCTTATTGAAATGGATACTTAAATCTTTATCGTTATTTGTAATTAAATGTTATAATTTAGTAGAAATTTTTGTTAAAAAATATTCAAAAATTGATTTGCTTCCCTTTCAAAAAGGGAACTATAAGCTAATGAAGTTGCAAGCAACAAACCTGAATTTCTTTTTTTATGTGTCATTTTTTTAAATCATTTTCTTATGAACAATTTTGTTTTGTTAAAAAAATATTCGAAAAAAAGCTTCAACAGGAATGCACGCCTGATGTACCGTGAAGAAGTCCTGTATTCCAGTCATATTTTATGGTTCTCTTTCAGCATGCTTTACAAATTAATTTTAAGAATAATACTCTTTTAGTTTTGTATATTAAATATTTTTGACTGGAAAATCTTTATATATTTCTGTATCTAAAGTTTGGGACGTAATCTTCAAAGGACAAAATAGGGCCTCACTTACGGAGATAGAAATTTAATTCATTTAACTTCTGAAATAAACTTAGAAATTGATTAAGACATATGCTCCGAAAAATGGAAAATTTAATTTTCTGAGATTAATTCATTTATTTCAAACAAATATTTGCAGAAAACTACTTATCGGCACAAAAATAATTATTCGAGCAACTCAAAATGAACTTCAGAGAAAGTTTATTTTAAGTTTTAATGAGCTGTAATTCATCTCAACAAGATATAAAGTTTCCAAGAAGAGGAATGTGGATAAATTATCCTTATTTGTAATGCTAAATTACTGCTAGATTTCGAAACTTTTGATCATAGTAATTATTTTCATGGTATGTCATTTAAGCTTTTATCTAAATTTATTTTATTTTTTTTTCATCTGGAGAGTAATTAGAGATGACATTCGTAATTTCTCTTGTTTATACTTTAAATATAGTCATTTTAAAAAGATGGTAAAATTTAGAAATTAAAATGCTTTAAATTTTAAGGATATGAAATGAATATAATTATATGAATAGATGGTCGTAAAAATTTTAAATTTATTCCTTATTAAATTAATTTTTCTCATAAATCTATGCCTATATACGTCGTCGTAAGCTCACGTCTCGTAAATATATATCTAACAAATTGATTGAACCAAGCTCCAAGCTTCACAGTACATCAATTCAGGTCAGAATTATAATCGTAAAGCTTTTCGTTTAACTAACTATATTCTGATGAGTTGAATTAGATTTTAATGGTTTAGTTTAAAGCATTTCCTCATCAGCCCACAGTGGATAAAATAGATCATGAAGTTTAAGTCTCCAAATTATTTTGACCAATGGAGTGATTTCGGAATGATGGTCAATCGGGTGCCCATCGATTTGAAACTATACAGATAAAAAACAGTATGGTCAAAACTACCAAAGAATGGTACACTTTACTGTGTTACGGGCTCTAAAGAAACCCCAAAAGTCTCGGAAATTTTTACCAAAGCATTTTAATAATGATTTTGATAAAATTGAAAAAAATATGTGGTTTTAGAATGCGTGATAAAATACATTAAGCGTGGTAAAATTTGGTAATTTCATCATGATACTCTAGAGCATGGGTCGCCAAACTTTCTTGATCATCAACCCTTATATAATTTTTCGAAATCTCCATTGACCCCCATGAAAGTAATTTTCTTTTAATTAAAATAAAACTCTATTAGATATTGTGTTTGTACATTTATTTTATGATTTTAAGCATTTATTAAAGTAATAGTGCATTGTGTAACAATAGTTTTATGAAAAATATATTAATGTTGAAATTTAAATACCTTAATATTTATGAAATAATAAGTAATTATGAATAGGTAGAAATAATAAGTGAAGTAACTACAGTTTTACTGCTTCTTAATCAATGAGATGGGTGTGTCTGGTATTTTATTGCAAGGTTTGCTATATTGGGTTCAAAATTGGTAAATTTTGTAATTTTCGTAAAAAAATACAGAGTGTGCTGTAGTCGTGGGCTGTACTAATCCATATTATTAATGCTTACCTTCTTTTTTTACATACACTGATAATTAAAATTGATATCTAAACTAAATGAATGGTTTTATCGAAACAATAACTAATTATCCAAAACTATAAAAGTCATGCGTTTATAACGTGAATGCTCATCACACGTGACATTTGGACAAGAGCACATATGCATATGACTTATAAACTGTGCTGAGTTCGCGCCACTACGCGCTCGTACGTAAATACTTGTTTCACCCGAATAAATATACGTTTATTAATTTATGTTTTATAAAGAAACTGATATTAAGTTAATTATAAAAAATTCACAAATTTTACATACTCAATTAGGTATGTGTGATTTGCGTTTTAAGAACTGTTTTTTCTTCGACCCCCTGGATCAGATCGACCGTCCTTTTGTTAATAGACCTCTGGGGGTCTATTTAACATATAATAAAAACCATATCGTATATTAAACCACACCATTTTTGAAAACTAAATAATGTTTTTTTTTTTCAGAAAGACTTTCCATACAGTACAGTGATTTCACAATAAACACGTTTAGTCTGTTAGGATGGGCTTTACGCTTACACTATATACTCATTTCTTTGCAATTATAATTCAGTGTTTCGATAACATTGCATTCGCAATTTGAACTGAGTTTTCAGCTCTGTTCAGCATAAGTTGATTTAAATTTTTGATGAAACATTTTTCTTTGAATTAAATGAAATTTATGATATAAAAAAGTAGTTTTACAGTAAGTGTTACAACTGAATTCAAAGGTTTCTTTAAAACTGAAGTGCAGCATTGATAATCAGTTGTTCTATTACAGAAAAAAATAGTCAATTTAGAATGCTTTTGTAGTTCAGTTTTCCATGGAAAAAGCAATCAAGCTTTTGATTATAAATATTTATTTAATTCATCAAAATTTTTTAAACAAATTGTATACATTGTTATTTGGAGTTTTTTAAATCTAAAAAAAAATCACAACTACTAATCTCTTTATCATTAACACATTGCATCATAACTAATATTACTTTCAATTGTAGTTATGAGCACATTTCACAAAAGCGACCACCACCGAGCTAATATTAACGCAGTTACATAAAACAAATATTATAAAATTATTATTATATTATGCGTTAGTGTTTTAATTCTCAGGCTGAAAAATAGGATGTGACACATGATTTACCCATCCTATGATTCAAAATCAGCGTTGAATCAGCCTAACCGTGAAATCGCTTCAAGCTTACTTGGGGATATTTTTTAATTAAACAGTTATTCAGTATGGTGATAGCTTCTGGTATTAGTATTAAGCAGTGATTTAAAGAAATATTTATCCACATTTTAGCAGTATAGGTATTGATTAGATAATTGAGTCATAATTAATGAATAGCGCAGCGAATGAATAATGAGTGGAAGTATAAAAATATTTAAGTTAAAGAACGTAATTAAGAATATAGCGATATTATTAAGATAATTAATAATTAAAGAAAAAGTTTTTTTTTTTTTTTTAAAAAATCATTTTACAGATATTATTTTAATTAATTTTAAATTTCAGAGCAAAACATTTTAGCATTGAGGAATTTTAATAATTAAAACCAAAGTACAAAATGCTTAAGTTGTTAACTCT
The DNA here is from genome assembly GCF_043381705.1 of Parasteatoda tepidariorum. Classification (NCBI taxonomy): domain Eukaryota; kingdom Metazoa; phylum Arthropoda; class Arachnida; order Araneae; family Theridiidae; genus Parasteatoda; species Parasteatoda tepidariorum. The sequence continues at coordinate 34,872,103 of NC_092211.1, forward strand.
TTAATCAAAATGTTAAACGCTGTCTCATTACTTGAATAAAACTATCTGCCTTTGAATGGAGATTGACATGACTCAAATTAGTCAAATAAAATTGTCAAGCAAACACAAACTGATACATCCTTTCGTATTTTTATTCAAAACACTTAAGTAAATATAGGAATTTTCAAACTTCTAGAACTGATACTTACTAAATACTCAATAAAATTCGGATATATTCAAATTTCTGGAACTGATATTACTAGATACTCTATACCTGCTAGAACTAAAGTAAAAATAAATAGAAATGAATTTACTCTAAATACTTCATTTCGAGTATTTAAAAAAAAGTTTTTTTTTATTAAGTGTTTGAATTTTTTTATGTATGTTTTAAAACTTCTGCAGTTTACGCCCAGGTAATTTTTGATGTATAACAAGTTGAATTAGTGAATTAGGTCTCAATGATTTAGCTAAGTAGCTCGATAATTATTGGAATAGAAATATTGAGCTTTTTTAAACTTAAACTTACTTGACTTTCTTAAAAAAATCGATATTTTCAGTTTACTTTTTAACTTATTTGAGAAGTATTTTGATAGCTAGTATTCCTTCTTTAAATTCAAAATTGAACTAGATTAAAAGTGAGTTTTCTTAGTTAAAAGTGTGTAGTATAGTAAATAAATTATAAATTTCTTTAAAATCTAATAGCAGATCTTAAAACATTTCTGTACCAAACTGCAGTATAATAAGTAAAACAAATAAATTTCTTTTTTTCAAAATTGCACTTGAAATTTTTTTTTAAAATAATAAATAATTATTCAATGTTCACACACTAGATATTTTTCGTTTAAAGAAATGATTCATTAAAAAATTACCTTTAAAAGTATGATAGAACTCATGGAAAACATTGAAAACTGTTATTATCTATATTAATTTATTAAAATGCTTGATGTTCAATTAAAGAACAGTAAAACTCATTAAAATCATGATAACAAATATAGTCAAATTTCATATGTTATTTTCATGTTTTAATCAAGAGCGAGAAATAAATAATAGCATATTTATAATATCGACATGCAATGTTACGTAATTTTCAAATAAGAAACAATCTCTTAATTGTATTAAAAATTTCTTTTCTGACATGCATTGTCTTTGGCATTTAATAGACTTAAGACATGAAGTAGTTAATAAAAATCCCATTATTGCGATAAATGGTTATTTATCGTAAGTATTTTTTTATTAATCTGTTTTTAAAAGGGCCAAAATTAGGAATATATTCTCTTTTTTCAACATAAAAACTAAAAACAAAGTAAACTTTTCAAAATTTCTAATTTATTCGACAGAAATATTAATTTACAATAAAATAAAAATCCGTATACCAAGAATACTATTTTTTTAAACAAATGTTTTTGTTTCAATTTAAAACTATAGAGTTTCAAATCGGTTTTAATTTAAAAAAATACATTTTAATGGATAAAACTAATGAGATTTAAAATAATCTTTTTACTTAAAATAAATGCTTAACCTTTTTTTAATAATCAGACAAAATATCATCATCACATAGTAAAAAAATTAAATAGCTTTTTCGAAATTTTTATTCTCAAAAGATCATGGATAATTGACTTTTTTGAAATTCAGCCTTTTTTAGTTCAAATTACTTTGTCATCAGGTTTTTTGTTTATCCCAAAAGTATTTTAGTTTGTTTCCTTAATTGACTTGTATTTAAAAAGAACTTAAGGTTTATCGAATGCTCCTTTAAAATCTATTAAAATGTTTGGAACTAATAGCTACAATCCATTTATTTTTTACCGTTATTTTGTAAACCAATTTATTCTAAAATAAGCAATTTAACCGTAAATAATAAATATATATAATGATAAATTGCATTAAACTCATATTACTGTAAACATATTTGTTAAATTTCAGATTTTCAAGAGTAAGCGAGTCAAAACAATGATTAATAAATGTCAAGAATTGAAAAAATTTAATTTTATAAAAATTTAAAAAAATTAATATTATAAAAAATTAAAAAAATTTATTTTATAAAAATTTAAAACAATTAATTTTATAAAAATTTAAAAAAAAATTAATTTTATAAAAATTGAAAAAAAATTATTTTATAAAAATTAAAATAAATTAATTTTATAAAAATTAAAAAAAATTAATTTTATAAAAATTAAAAAAAAATTGATTTATAAAAATTTAAGGAAATTAATTTTATAAAAATTTAAGGAAATTAATTTTATAAAAATTTTAAAAAATTAATTTATGAAGAATTAAGAAGCTCCTAAAATGCAAAAACACTTCTTGATGAGACAAACCATGTATGATTAAAGCATTTGGACTCATGTGGACGTTAAACAAGAGAAAATATTACACCTAATGCTATTCAGAAAGAAATCAGTACAATAAAACTGTTGCAGCATAAAAAAGGTGCAGTGACGGAGAAAGGCTTAATATATTTTATGTTATGGTAGGAAATTAGGGTTGATCTAAGTATAATTCACTATATAAAGAACATGCAGTGCATTTTAAGAAAAAAAAAGTCTTAATTATAAATTTAAAATATTGCTCAAAAAAGATAAAAAAATTTTCTGCGCAGGAAGTCTAGGTGTGATCCGTCTGGTTTTTACTTTCTGAAATTTTTGTAGTCTTTTACGGTGTGGGCTTATTAGCCTTACGTCCAACCCCAAAGCCTTGACGGCCAGAGTGTTCAATATAGTTCTATATGGCAGCTATTTCTGGGTAATTAACGAAACAAAGGAAGAGAATCTGAAGACTTTCGAGGGAAAAGTATTAAGATTTTTTTTACAATCAAAATATCAAGAACCTAACATAGTAAAAGTGATCAAGGTTTCTCAAATAAGGTGGCTAGGACATGTAGTTCAATATAGCGAAAATTCTGTTTCAAAAAGCCTTCCAAGCACCAGAGCAGTAAAAAAGAGCGGAAGACCTAGGAAGAAATAGTTAGATAGAGTAGAGAATTGGTTAAAGGACTTAGGAGATAGGAGAAATATAGCATCGAATAATTCTAATTGGGGTAAACTGACTGAGACAGCTATGACCGGTAACCAGTTGTAGTGCCTAAGAAGAAGAAGAGAGGACGAAGAATAGATTACCTTGCATTCCTGAGATGAACTGTAAAACTGGCGTTAATTTTATTAGATTTCTAATGCAATAATGCATGCTGACAAATGAATAATGAAAATTAATTATGCGACTGACATTATTCTAGTTTCTGACACGTTTTTAAATTAAATTAATTTCAATGAAGATTATTTCATTTAAGAAACTATTCGTGAAGCAAAATTGAAAGCTATACAAAACTATTCAGTCATTCAATTCTAATATTCTGCTAATGAATATTCTGCTATTTTAAAATCTGGCAAAAAAGACAGAATTTCCATTAAATGCTTTTTTTTGTCTACTACTTCTGTATTATAAGCATATTCATTCAGTATGTTTCTTTGACCAATTCTTCGGTAATTTGCAATATATTGGTAGTTTTAGATTCATAGTATCTTGCAAACTTGTTGCAACTCAGCTGTTTATTTCAAACAATCATTTTACTTACTTCTTTTACAAATAGAACAAATCTACTTCGTTCAAAATCAATATATTCAACAGTGTAGATTAATTTTAAAATAACTGTTTCATTTGTTGCATTTTAAAATCTTAAGAAAATAATGTTTAACTTTTAAATAAGGCTTCAACTTTAATGAAATGGTTTGGCAGAGGCTTATTTTTCAAATATTTTCTTTATCAATAAAGGAATATTAATTTTACAGTTCAGATTTTATTGTTCTTATTCTATCCCGTAAAAATATTTAACATTGAATGATTCTGTAAATCCCTATTATCTTTATCATTCATCTAACATATTTGTAAGGATGTTTATATATTCAGCCTACCAGTGTGTGAATATTCTCTTTTGATTTCAGTTGCCAGACTACGTTGCTACAGCACAATAATATCATTAACAAGTAAAAGAACACAGAATCTAGTCCCAATGTAAATTATTCTTGTTTTCTTTGGTAAATGGTAAACTCAGCCTCATACAAATGTATTATGCTACGTCCAAGCTTTGGAGATAAATTAATTTGCAAACAAGAGAGTTGTATCGCCATTCGCAACCAGCATATTGAGTTGGCGTAGAAAGAGGGCTATGTATCAACTCCTTTCTGACGACGGAGTGCGATGTTGGCACAAAGAATAATATTATTCTCGCAGGTTTTCATTTATTAAATTCTTTTGTAAAGCAAATGTATGATATACGCAAAGAGTTGTTCTTTTAGATTTTGAAAATATTTTTTTCTTCTTTTCGCATCTCAGCTTTTTTTTTTCTTATGCAGGTTTTTTACTCAAAAATTGAATTGAATTTCTTGAGAAACATGTTTTTACAAAATGAAATTTTGTGATGCCTGGCTTGGACAATCACTAAAAGATTATGTACATATGCAAAAAACTTTTTGGTAGGTATTGTTGTTAAGATCTGCTTTTGTCTATTACATGTATTAAAATTTAAAAAAAAAAGATAAGATGCGTATATATTTGTGAAGCAATTTATTTATTAAACGAATAAACTAATTTTTTTTTTAATTATAATATCTCTTTCCCTGTAGCTGAAAGAATTAAAGTTATTTTAAAAATTCCAATTACATTTAAAATATTTTTAAATTATTATAATTTTAGTTTGAAAATTATCTCTTCCAACTGCTGTTTTCGCGTCGTTGTGAACATACTAGTTCTAATGTTATATTTTTATTTATTCTAGTTTTTTTTCATTTTTAATAATTTATTTTATAGTTTTATAGTCTAACTATTTTCATGTAGTTAATAGAAACCATAAAAAGTCATGACATTTCACTTAGAATACTTCTGCTTTTTGATAATGGTGGAAAATATAGAGAAGTGAATTTAAAAACTAGAAAATAGAAAATGCTTACAACCAAGTTAGCAAATGACTTATCAATTTTATGGTAAAAAAATAAATTTTTCTTCACAGTGTTATTTTAAGTGTTTTTCTTTTGTTTTTCGTTCGCTCTCTTCTGAAGTTTTAATTTATTTCTAATACTCAGTGTTATTTGAATTTTTTGTTCTAAAAACTTTAAATACCATCATACAAGCTATCAGCAATGAAGATATATGATTAAGTAATGGTAAATAGAAACTTCAGTAATGCTTGACTATTTGAAATAGAAGCGGTTTATTCATTTAATTATATCCATTCTTTTCACGCTTAGTGAGACAGAAATTGAGATATTCGACTTATTTTTAAATGTATTTTAAAAAGACTAAATGCATACATTAATAATTGAAACTTTTAAATAAAAATAAAACGAAATTTGAAGAAACTGAAATTTTATAAAACTAGCAATATACGCACACACTGTAAAAATAGATATTCAAAATTTATGAAATTTTATTCATTTTAACCGGAAGCGTTTCCCGGGAGATGATTTACGGAAACATTTTGTCAAATTAACAAAATGGTAGTCTTATTTCTTACTGAAGGATATGAATTTCGCCACAAGCTTTAGACTTGTGATGAATATTGACTGAAAATACTGAAATACAGTAATAGTATGAGCTGAAAAAGGCCGTTGCTGGATATGAAGAAAAAGAAACCACGTTAAAAAAACACGTGAACTAACTGATTCTTAAACTATCACGCCTTTCTGTGAAAAGAGTTTTAAAGCCAGATAAAAAATAACTAAGCTAACTGGAGAAGAAATATCGCAAAATATAAGAGAGTACATTTTGTGACGAAGCGCGTGTCGAAAATGTACATTTTATGATGAGATGATTATCTAATATTATAAAAATACATACAGATAAAAAATTCCTAAATTTTAAAAAAAATTGATGCTTATTTCTGTTAAGCACCATACTTGTTTTATTTGTTTGAAATAAATATACAACGACTGTTTATTTTTATTTTTATTTTTGCTTGACACACTGTAAGAAAATGTCAGGATCAAATTACGACAAAAAGTACATGTCCTTTTCAAATATAAACTATTTTTATCGGAACATGTTACGGAACAAAAAATTTGATATAGCGAACTTCTTGCAATGCGAATTACCGTAAAATCACTAATTAACACTAATTAAATAAATATTACTAAAAACAAATACGCTACAATATTTTACGGTCCAATTGATGTTACTGGTAACGCACCCTAAGTATCGGTATTTAATACCGTAATTTCATTCTGAATTTTTAGGCGCATTTATTTTCATTGGAGCAAATGTTATGCATATGTATCGTCTAATTTTTGCTGCAACATAGTACAAATATTGCATGACATATGATACTTATTTTATGAACTTGCGTATAACAACACTCATTTAGGGTCGTAATCTGAATCGCCTTACACATCCATATCAAATGAAACTGCTCGTAAAATATTCGTGGCAAATAATAGCATCATTCATGAAATATTTACTGATGTAAAGGAAGGTTAATTTATTCCTATGTATCTCTCATCAAGATGAATAACTCATCGATCATCGTGTTGCAAGATAATAAAAAAGTTTTACGTAGGAAAGTATAAATTGACTAAAGTGCATTAAAAGGATCGCCAACAGACTCTTTTAAAGATATTTTTCAAAGGTATCGACTTTGCATGCACCTGCATCTAAACACTTATTTCTATTACTTTTCCTGTAGGGAGTAATAGTTGTGAAAGAGGGCAACGCCCCGTTGTCGCTAATTACAAGAAACTATAACCGCCCCATAGCTTATGTCACGCAATGCAGCTTATAGCTCTGTTGATCCAAATATGAAGGGAAGATGTGTTCAATATGTTTTTCGTGTAAAGTTAGTATTAAAAAAACGTTTTTAGAGCGACACGTTTGTTTCCGTGGCAATTATGTTTTTTATACTTCCCAAAGGTGATAATTAGTAAAACAATTACTGACTTTTTATTACTTTGATGATACAGCTCAGCTTTTTATTCTACACAATTTGGATTGTTGTTAAAATTTACCATTTCTATGAACAGCGGTAGGTGTCTCTTAATATCGAAAAAATAGCGTTGTTATGCTAGTGTAATTATAATACTCATGATAAACCTTGAAAACATAGTTAAATATGTATTTTTTGTTATCTTTTGTAAGTAAAATCTTAGTTATATAATTGTTAGTATTTGTTAGTACTCGAATAGAATATTTAAAAGTTTAGCTCATAAAGCAATTTTACTCTGCTAAAAAAAGAATGAATCTAGTAAACAGTTCAATTTGAAAATTTTTAACTATATGTTTATTTGAAGTAAATAAAAATGCGTGTTATCTAATAAAATGTATTTTAATAATATTACGATACCTTTAAGTTTCACTTCATTCACCGAACCCCGCAATCACTACGCAGTCATTTTTGTTTTTAAAAAAAATCTTACATTTATTTAAAAAAGTATTTATCTGAAAGATTCCAAAATTTTTCATTGCATTTGTAAGATTTGGTGCCACATATTACGTCTGTGATTCCTTTTTGATACGGTTTAAACCAACTGTGCAATAAGACGTATGGTAAAAATTACTAGAATATGGAACATTTTATCGGGTTTCTGTCATAATGGAAGCACCACAGCAATTTTTAATGAACTGCTTTGGTAATGATTGTGATAAAATAAGAAATAAAATATGGTTTTATAATATGTGAAGAAATTTGGTAAGTGGGGCAACATTTAGTGATCCAATCATAATATTTCAGAGCATGTGGCATGAAAACCATTTGTTCGGTTACATCAATTTTTTAGTTTTGTATTTTTTACTAAATTTATGGTAATCAAAACTATTCTTTTGAAAACCAGAATTCCCCGTTAACCGTAACCATATGAACGAAAAAATTACAGAACAAATTATTTAAATGCAGTATATTTTAGTTTTATTAAGCAGAATTATGATGTTTTTACTAGAAATGTCATTACCATAAACACGGTAATTTTACCATATTTTCTCTCCGTGGAGTTCTTTTCCTAGTTTCAATTAAAAATTCGTTCACAAAATTTCCCTTCAAATTCCTATTTAATAATTAGTTACTAAAGCGCTTGTTAAATATTTTCCGACAAAGATAATTTTTCGCGATATCACGAAAATTAATTAATATTCTTTTACATTTTAAAAAGTGCAAAAGTTTGTATTCTTCGAATTGTATGCATAGACAGAACTGAGTACTAGATAAAACTTTTGAAAAATTTAAATGCATTTGTCTACCAATTAAAAGTTGTAACTATCTGACATTAAGCTTTGTCACATTTACTGAAGGATAATAATTATGCCTGCATATGATCAAGAAATCATCTGATAAAACAATCAAAAACGTTAGAATTCTGTTTTCTATCTTACAAAGATTTTACTTTTCCTCAGAAAACAAATGAATAAAACTATTAAGAAAAACATAAAATAGGTCAGGACTGATAAACAAGGGTCGAACAAAATAATGGAAACACTTGTATATTGATGCATTTTTTTCTTCATATTTCTCCGGAAATACTTAACGAAATGTTTTATATCTTCAGAAATGTTTTTATCATGCAATTTCTCATACACATCAATGAAGTTTGAAACCTTTAGAGTTTCAAGGGACCAAAAATTGCAAGCGGAAAATAATGTTTTTGAACATCCTATGACAAAAAATGTATCAATAGATTTGTACTTTATTACAGTCACTTTTGTTATTATATGCAATTATTACACAGACTTCCGTAAGCCTAACATAAATATTTATGGAGATATGGACATTTTTAGAAAAAAAAGAATTTTTTTTTGTCTTACTTTTTTTGATGTAAATCTAAGGATATTCAATGAAACTAAACAAAATTTTAGAAAATTTTAAAATTCATTATAAATGTTATTTGGAGTAGTTCTTTTATATTGCGTATGAGCGGGAAGAAGTAAAAAATATATATTAATTTTGTAGTGAATCGTATTCGGCAACTAATAAAAAAATTCAATTTGACTACCTAAAAAAATTAAAAATTTTCAAGCAATTTTAGGAAGTAGTTTTTGAACTTTTTAAAAGAATTCTCAAAATCATAAAATTTTTTACATACATTTCCTTTTGTACTATTAAACAAGATTTATTAAAAAAAACGGCATTATTGAGGTACATAACAGTATATAAAAGTATATTTTTTCGCCTGTTTTTTTTCCTTCTTTAATCACTTTTTGGTGTATGAGCATTTATTTTAAGATATTATCATTTGTCATTAAATTTCGTTTTATGATACAAAATAATATTTGTAGTAAAGCCCTTATAGTTTTGAGCTTTCTTTTAAGAAGTGCAAAAACTACTTTGAAAATTACTTGAAACTTTAAATTTTTAAAGGTATTCAAATTGGACTTCTTTCCTTAATGGTTAAATACGATTAACTAGAAAATTAAGAAATTTACTCCCGTGCATGCGAATTTTAAGGAACTGGCTTAATTGCTTATATTTTGAGCAGTTTTAAATGGATTTTTATCAACTTTCAAGGCAATAATTTTGTAAATAATTTTAAATTGCTCTAAAATTTTTTTTCTATTTTATTGATTATTTTTAAAGTTATAGCAAGAAAACGCAGGACAAAAAAACTGGTTTCTATAAAAATGTCTATATCTCCATAAGTATGCAAGCTATTCGTACGAAATTTTGTGTATTATTTTAATATGATAGCCAAAATAACTCTCACGTGTTATGGATCCATGGCTACATTTTTATAAAAGGAGTTTAAAAAAACAATATTTTCCATTTCTAATTTATTGTAGGTCCTTCGAGTCTCTAAACGCATTATAATTAATATTTCATAACTATTTCGTTATAAAATACTTCGCTAAGTATTTCTGAAGAAATATGAGAAAATTTATAAATATGGAAGTGCTTCCATTATTTTGTCAACCCCTATACAAATATATTTAAAACGTTATCAAATTATAATAACTTATTTGTACATTTTATGTTGATGACCAAAGATATTTGGATTTTACGTAAGAAAACTGAATGTGGTTTGAAAAGCCATTGGGAATACACAAATTGGTCATCCTTCTTTCAGTTTTTTTTTGTGTGTATTTTGTGTCACTGCGCAAAGATAAACCATCTATTTCAAATCATCTTCGAAACATATTGCTAATACTTTCTGATGTGATTTAATCACTGGCAGAAACTAAATGAAATATTCCGTATTCAATCTAAATACATAAAATATTTTGACATTTTTCCTCTGTTGTAATTCAAAATATTTAAATTTGTTTTCCATTCTAAATCAATTTTATTTTAAGCGACGACAAAGAGATTATTCACGATACAATCGTTCTTTTGAAGAAAAAAAAAGTACTGATTAATCAACGAAACTTCTAAATTGGCAAACATTTCATTATTTAAAAATAATGAGAGATATTTGTATTGAGGAATAAACGTCATTGATTTTTTTTTATATAACGTATTTAACGAATTGTATTAAATGAATATATTTCTCATTGAGTTTATTTACATTTAAACACTTTTTTCATAACTTTCGAGTTTCCTATTAAAAATCCTATTATACTGTTTCTTCTTTATTAAGTTTGAAGAAATTTAAAAATTGCAAATTTTCGTTTTATAGAAAATAAATTTTATTTTGCCTCGTAAGATTAAAAATTTGATTCACAGAAGGTTCTTTACTTATCTTTAATTTGAACCATTTAGACTATTTTTAATAGTTGTAACAGTAACCTTTAACATAGAAAAACGTGTCAATTACTTATAAAATCTATTTTAATCTCATTAATTGTGCAACTGAAGCACGCTTTTCTTTCCACGCATGATCCAGCAATTTTATTGCAAATTTAAAAATTATATGCTTAATGTCTTAGTTTGTTTTTCACTTAATTTTTTTCTTTACTTTTCAATTTAAGTTTTTTTCGTTCGTTTGTTTTTAATTTAAATACAAAATTCTATTATTTCCACTCCTATTATATAAGACGGAATTTAAAAGCTACAAAATTTCGTAATTTCTAATTCTCCAGTATTTACTTTCTTTCAATCCGGGTTTTATACATTTTTATGACAGTATGCATTTTATTTCATTCTAAACAAGGATTATTTTAAACACAGTAAACGAAACAAATATTATTTCATTAAAACGATTTATTTTTTTTGCTTTAATTAGGATAACACAAATTTTATTCAATAACACTCAATGTCCTAGTATTATATTATACTCCTAATTCATGCAATTCTGGTAAGAATTACACCATTTAAGTCATTTTAAAATTATAAGGTCTTTGATGTTCAATGAAAAGTAATTCAGAAAAATTATTGATGTCAAATATTAAAATTATCCTGTAATAAAGTTGATGATGGTATGACTTTTAAGTCAAAGTTTTACTGTACTTCGTTGAACATTGTTGTACAATTGTAATTATTGTACTTCAAAGTCCTTCAAAAGTCGTTGATTTTCAGTGAGGGACAAATCAGAAAAAGTATTGATGAAAACTGCTCTATTGAATACTAAACAGTATAAGCAATTCGACAAACATGTAATATAACATATAGTGCCATTTTTTATAAAATATTTACTTACCTCCTCTTACGTGTACTTCTGGTGAACCAATAGTACCAAAACTATTTGATGCAACACATCTGTATACAGCCCCATGTATATCTTGTCTATATTCCTCAGCCCTGAAAGGTTGAAATACGAGTGAGCCATCTTGCCGTGAATGTCTCAATCCAGGAATATTGGCCAATTTTGACCAATCACTTTTTGTCCAAAACACTGATGCCTGTGGTAGTCCAGTTGCAAGGCACGGAATGATAGCTCCAGATGAATTATGAAAAACAACCCTGTTCGGGGGCTCTTTAACGAATGATGGACCTCTGAAAGCGAAAGCGAGATCTGTAAAAAGTAAAACAATTCGTCAATTATATGCTTTTTGCCATTGTCTTACATTTTTAATGTAAAAATATAATTTAAACTATAAATATTTCCTTCATGATTTCATTAATTATTATTTGGTAACTCATTCATAAATTATTTGAATTAAAATTATTTAAAAAAACATATTTTCAAAATCAAAACAAAAATACATTGAATGAGTGACTTAATTTTGGTATAAAAAAAGCATATTGTTCATAATACTCAGCTTTGGTAGCAAACAGTTCTTAAACCAATACTTAATTAGAGCATAAACATCGTTTTTCGTGAAACACAACCGTTAAAAATAATGAAAACTTTGTACTGAAGTCAATCTTCGTTTTTTTACTATGAACAATGAATAAAAATATAGAATATTTTGGAACTAAAATGTTTTAAAAAGTTTAAAAAGATGATAATAAATAAAAATATCTTTATGATAAATAAAACTATCCTTCAGGTAAATACAATTATCTTTCAATCAACTTTCAGATGTTGATATTTACAAAAATAAAACTTTGATACTCAGCAAAAATTGTACTCAAAACATAAGTTTAACATTTCTGTATTAAACTAGCATATTCATTAAGAGAATCTACCTTCATTTCATTTAAAAGAGTGAAACCTATGTTCATGAAATTCTGTCTTGACTTGATAATTATGAAAACTTTTTAATAGTATTTCCAATACCCCGAATGTTAGCCCTTCTAAGTACTGATTTGAAGATTAAATTCAAAATGCGAAAGATCGTGATATCTAATAATAATCTTATCTGATAATCTCATAAAGGTTCTGGATAAATAACATATACATTAGTATATAAAGCATATAAATAACATATAATGGTTTAGGATAACTCGATTTAGTAAAATACATCAATTTAATTTTTGCACATTAAACTAAGAATGATGCGCATATGCATATAGTGTCTTGAACAAAGTTTTCATAATTATAATGCCAAAAAAAAGCGTACAAGTTGTTTATAAAATGAAAACCGCTACTTTGCTACTTTAGCACAAAGAGATGCTGACCAGCAGGAAAAGCAGTTCCGTAGGTTGACGTGTATAGAGAGCAAGGGGCTAAACCACCTAGTGCTTACTAAAACTGCAATCTAAGAGTATGGTGCTAACAATACTCGATTTAATTTTGCTCACAAGAATTGATGATATTCTACTGTAGAGAGGGAAACAAATTAAGAATCCATTTTTTCATCATTGCATGATTTTTTAATGTGGATTAACATCCTTCATTTTCACGTGCATTAATTATCATTTCAGTACAAAGACAACATAATTCTAATTTTAAAATAAAAATATATGTTAAAAACTTCTAACTTTCTTATTCTTCATTGTTTCATCATTTAAAATCTAGGTCTCAGAAATTATTTATTAATGGGACTTGAAGTATTAAATATCTTAGGAATTTTACAAAGATTTACTTTAATGCATATTTGTTCAAAGGAAGAACACAATTTTTTCTTTAATACTTCTTTAATAAAGGAAAAAAAAGGCGTTTTGTCATCACCTTTTCCTTATTTAATTTTATCAAAGGAATTAAATATTAAAATATACAAAGAATATTCTCTTAATAAACCGGCGAAATGTTTTCTTTATATTTTATACGCATTGAACAAAAAGCTATTTATTAGCTCAAATTTAAATATTTTACATATTTTACGATACTCATAATTTAAAAAATCAAAATAAGATACATTTTCTTTCGATTTTATTTATGCTTAAACTGAACAATAGAGTTCTGTTTACATCTAAAATTACTCTTAAAACTTACATACAATCTGGTTAATTACGTCTTTGAATAATTTATTAGTTTCCTTTTTATGTAATGAATTTCTGATATAAAGTAATATTTTATATATTTTATTATTGTCTCATTTCTAAAAGCCTTTTTTTAAGCCAATTATTTAAATTTAGCAAGAACTGCAAAATTATTCTTGTTTTCAAACAAAAAATTTTATGAAAACATAAATGGTATTTATTATTATTTATGCACCAAATCACAATTTTAAAATATTTATAATAATGCTAACAATAGTAATTTTAAATAAATATAAAAAACATTGAATAAATTGAACACATTAAAATTTGGTATGAGTCCCTATTTCATAAACATTCACTCTTGTTCTTTTAATCTTTGAATAAAATTGAATATAAATAAGTTTAATAGCTCAAATTAACAATTGAACTTTATGCATATTAAATGCATTTCACAAAAAATTTAATCAACTATTATGTAAACAAGCATTGATTGTCTATTGGTGTATCTTTTAATTACGGAAATTTTAAATGAATACAAATTCAACTAATTTAATAGTTCACAATTTTGAACGTAAAGTGTCTTTACAGTCTGAGTCCACAATTAATAAACATAAAATGTTGTTGCCTCCGAATAACAATTGTGTTTTATACATATTACAAGTAAAAGTTATAATTAGTTATTATGCAAAAGAGGATGGATTATCTATTGAATTTGAATATTTAAATTTTATTAGCATTTAAAATCGCTTATAAATCTTACATAAGCTTTTATTATTTACCTAAATTTAAAATAACAGCTTTCAAAAAATTAAAATAATATTCTGTTTTGTTTCTCTCTAGAAGGCTTTTCAAAACTGAAAACAAGCATATAAATTTATTAAGAGAATTTACAGCAACATTATCTTTGTTTTGAAACATAAAGCAATTATTTCTGGAAACATGAATAAAATATATTATTACTATATGCCAAAGCGCAAATTTAAAATGTTTCAAGCCATTTTATTTTTACTTGAGAAACGAAACCGCAAAAATAATTTACTTTGCTATAAAAGTCACTTTCCATCCTAATCCACATGTTTCTCTTAAGAAATATTTGTCACGTACGAATTAAATAATACATTAAAATATACTGCTAGAGTTAAGAAAAAAAATGGGTTTGGAAATGCGCCAAAAGAATGTATTCTTTGGTTAATTTAATCCCTTTAGTGAAAAATGGCGTTATTACTGTGCCGTAATTCATCTTTTGTACTTACAACACGCGTATACAATACTCTAGCTTATAAATTATTGCTCTTAAAACAAACCTTAGCTATTTTTATATTCTCGTATTGATAACTAAATTAGGTAATTAGATTACCAAGACTAGGACTTAGATTTGTAGCTTAAATTGTAATAAACGAATAATATTTTTTTAGAAGCACAACCGTAAAACAGTTAACGTTTTGGGTAATATTTACAAAGAAGTGAATTGGAGCATGAAAATTAGTATCGGCATAAATATTTTTTGCAATAAAGAAATGCTATGTTTGCAAAGCAATTTCGAAATTGCTTGATTAAATTAGTTAATTACAAAGGCTGTTTTGCACTATCGTTTGCTTAGAGAACAATAAAAAGATGTTAACTGGAATCAGATAACTAATAAAAGTTTTTTTCCCTTAAAATCATGAAATCGACAATTGTTTTTAAACATATGGTGAGTAAACGTAGTAAATATGTCTCAGCAAAATTTATTTTACTCAAATGTGTTTTCAAACTATAAGTTTTAAAACTTATTTTCATCCAATGCCAAAACTTATGTTCATGACATTACAGCTCAAAGACTATATATTTTGTAGTCATGAATTTTTAAAAAATATAAATCATTGAAAATATACAGTAAGAAGTTTTAAGAATTTTAAGAAAAATATTTTTTTTTCAATTTCATTGCACTAAGTGAATATTTATTTTTGTCTGAAAATGCGTATTATGGTTTTAATCACCGAGCTCTTTGGTGTTCCCATGCAGCCCGAAACACGGAAAATTTCATAATTTTTTGGTAGTTTAGGTGGTAATTTTTACTCAGTGTGTACACGAAAAAGTCTAATAATGCGTTTGATGGAATATTTAATTCCTTCGATCTTATAAAAACAACAAGTCACCTTACAAGAGGCGCGGTGGCTCAGGGAATAAATCACTAGCCTCCCAATGAGGTCACCCGGGTTCGATCCCAGCGACAGCTGGTCGAGTCGAATTCCGCACCCGGCTCGCATTGACCACAGTGCTGACGTAAAATATCCACAGTGGTATACGGATCATGGGTTAGAGTCCCCTTTCAGTCACGCTAAATGTGGAAAGTTTCCGTGGTTTACCTCTCCATGTAACTCAAATGCTAGTTAGTTACATCAAAAATTCCTCCGCGAAGGCAAACTTTCTCAGAATACATGAGAAAGGAGTTCCCTTATCTTCTGGATCGGTTCAAAATTTCAAGGCTACAGAGTTGAACAATAGCAACCGTAAACCCTAAATTGTGTTGATTGTTCAACGATGGTTATAAAATAAAATAAAATTGTCCTACAAAGGATCACTCCTACAAATTTCTATGGGCACAAATGACACAATTTTCCCAAGAAAATAAAAAATGTAGTAATTTGAGATCAGAATACTTAAATAATAAAATCAGGGTCAATTAAAGATGCTTTGCAATAAAATAAGCATATACAAGTGATTTTAATTGAATTACGCATCTCTGATTTAATAAAATATTTCGTAATTTTTTTTTTCTGAAAATATATTAATTGTTAAACAAAAGTATAGCAATGAATTATTTAGGCAATTATTGAGGAATTGCAATTGTTATTATTTGTTTTTACAACAATTCCATTTTTAATTATTCATATTTACTTGTTTTATTCATTTGCTTAACGGTCGAAGTTTTCAATGTAATTTCGAGATAGCATGTAGGGAGTAAAATGCCATTTCGGTTTTTTGTTTCGCAGACTGATGACGGCATTCTTGTTACGAACCTGATTTCTAAATTTTTATTAAAGAAAAAAAATCTGCATTGAAGTTTAATGAAAACTGTGCTTTAATGAGTAAAAATATCAAAATTCTGCAAATTGTGCAAATTTTAGAGCCATGGAAAGGGTGGTAAATATAGTTTAATGTAATAGTGATTTTGTTCATAAACAAATTGTTTGTTATACAACTATCTTCTCTATAAGCTGTAAAAAAATTTCAAAAAATAAATAAATGCGGTGTTTATGATAAATTCAGATAATTTTTAAGGATGAATTAAGCTTGTTATTAATTCAAAAAAACTTTTTTTCAAACATTTGATATCAATACGCTACTTTTCCCCCAACAGCAGATTTTCATTTTGAAAAAAAAAATATTTACCCTCCCTAGTACTTATTATGCTCTCAACATTCAGCATTTTCGAATTTTGCTGACAAACATGCAGACGCATACATAACCGCAGGCTATTTTGCGAGTGATCCTACATTATATTCTGGTTTTTGTTCATTTCAACGAGTTTTACATCATTTATCGAAATCTCCACCTGACAATATCATATAAGTCAAAAAATTATGAGCATTATTATCGGTAAGAAAAAACATAAAAGAATATTTTTTCAAAATAAGACAAGTTATTATCGAAGTCAATTTTGTGTTGAAAGATTTGTGTTATCCAATTAGCAGTTGGATAAAATTAGAGGGAAGTGAAAAATAATTATTGAAATTTTCCTTCAATGTTCCCTTTCAATTGATTTTGATTCCTCAAATACAGCAGATACTATTTTAAATATTGACACTGATTTATTGGATCTTAACAAATGAACTAACCTGTCTATCATTTATCTATATTTACTACAAAATTACTTCCCCTGTTTTATGATGTTTTTAACGATAATTTTAAGTATGTAGTTTGTAAAACAATTCATATAATTTTACAGTTTTTAATTACATCGCTCATGGGCTGCAATAGTGGCACGACTCAAAAAACACGCGTTCTGGACTAAGAACAGGTATAAATATGAAAATACACATTCTTTTCAGCAGCAATACTAGCAAAACTCATAATTCAACTTGAAGGTAATCTTCGTTTAAGCACACTAAAGCATTTCTTATGCATTTTCCTTTAGCAATGAAAACTTTAAGCCCGCTTATCTCAAAACATTATTTTTTAGTTGTGCCTCTATTGCAGCCCATGAACGATATGTTTAGTTACATTTTGTATAAACATGGATATTATTAAACAAATAAGTAATATGACAGATAAAATAAATGCAGTCTTATTCTCAGTGAAACCAATTTCCATGCTGCTTCTTATTAGCAATTAAAACATATTTAATTACATAAGTTTCTGGTTAAATACATAATATATCCAATAATAAAAATACAGGACGTTATAGAAGAAAAAATTCTTCTCTTGTAATGGGTTATATCCATATGGATTTCTTTGAAAAACAATATTACATGTTGGGAGCAATAACATTCTAAATCTGCGATAGCTGCTTTAAGAGGAAGGCTTGATAAAAATAAAGAAATTGGTTTACCTTGTTATTAGATTATTTATTACGCACATTACATCTACAATATGGGTTGTTTGATACAACTGAAATTTAATTACTGGAACTTAAGACTTGGGAAAAGACTTTTGTAATCTATAGAGATTAAGAAGGAGATGTAAACTTTGATATAAAAGAAAAATTTAATAATTCTCTGATCAATATCAGAGATCGTAAAAGGAAGTCGTAAAGTAGTATTGCAAAAAATTAGGAACATTCAATCCCATTTTATATTTCTACGAAAGTAAGAAAGGTATAAAGTTTAATTATGGTATTTCCTGGAGAAAAAAAGCGAACGTTTTTGAGACATAAAATAAACCAATATAGTTTGCGTGCATGGAATAAAGTTACTAAATTATTCGTTGTGACAAATAAAAGCAGAAAAAAATATTAAATTAAAATGAGACGTGCAGTTTTAATAAAGGTAACAGTTATTTAATTTTTGTCCGAAATTTAAATTCTTGAAAAGCATAATCTTTAAAGTTCTTTTCAGTGGCATACGCAGACTTTTTTCAAGGGGGGGTTCATAATTTTCTGAAGCTACTAAAAGAAATTCGAGTATGTAATAAAGCACTATTATTTCCCTAATTTAGACAGCTAGACAGTTTTGACTTTTTATTTAGACAACATTGTTTAGTTAAATTTTTATTTGATTTTTTAAGTTTAAGAACATAATGTAATATCTTCT
>NC_092211.1:34891042-34906824 GCF_043381705.1 Parasteatoda tepidariorum
TATATATATATATATATATATATATATATATATATATATCTTATGTGACAGCATGGCAACACTATAGTAATAATTCATTTTCCTAGGTAGTCTTAAGTAATAATTTAGGTGGAGATCAATAGGTTATATGTTGAATATTCATTTAGAATGATTTTATATTCTTATAGAAATAAAAAATTTAATTGCAAAGTAATTAGTTAGACTTATTTTTTATCCTTTTTAAAATGGCTGTAGATATTTTAAACATAAACTGTGTTATGGTGACGCATACTGTGGAACCAATTATTGGTAACAGAGCTTGCTATTTTCGAGCACTTGCATATATAAATATATATATGTGTGTGTGTGTGTGTGTTAAAAAATGCGGAGTAGATATTTTTCTTGTAAAATACAACTGAAATGGAAATATAATCAGTTATATTTAATATTGCGCTAAAACATCTATTCTGAAGTGAAAAAAATATCAGTAAAAAAATATTCATGAACAGCTATTTTTCAAGTTTTAACCCTACAATTTTTCTCTTAGCACTTTTGGTCTAATTTTAAAGATAATTTTAATGTTCTAGGAGTAAAAATTAAAGCATTTTATTTCTCATTGTCTCTTTGTTTAAATTAATTCTGGCTAATAAAATCCAAAATATACAATATTTAAACGATTCGTTTGTTTCTGTTTCGTATGGTAACAGTTTACCAAAAATTCACATTTTAAAACTTATAGTTCCTATTATCACACATTTAGTATAATATATAAAACTGAGAAGTACACTTCACCGAATAAATGATTTTTATGCTATTCTTTAAGGCATCATGATAAAATTACCACATATTACTATATTTAACAAATTTTATCACATATTATAGAATCATATTTTATTGTTAATTTTACTAAATTCATTACCAAAACACTTCGGTAAAAATTACCAATCTTCTTGATTTTATCTTAAAGATAGCAATATGGTAAATTTTACCTTATTCTGGTAGTTTTTACCACAATTTTAGTCTCACAAAACCATTTTACAGATATTGCCGGAGCTGTTTGATTTAAAGGGGAAATTTACAATAGTGATATATTAGGATTTTATATACAACATAGGATAAAAGAAAAATTTTGATTAATGGAAAATGCGTGGTATCAATGCATGTAAAGGAAGATTAAAAATCATCATGTGACAATTTAATATACAGTATGAAGATGTGAAAATGTTAAATCAGAATTAACAAAGATAGAATTTATATTATGATTGACATTAGTTGAACTAGTAATATATTTATGTGAGAAGTTAAAATACTGTTTCGCTTTCAAAAATCTTAATTGCACGCAAAAATATATTTTATAGAACATTAAATAAAAGGAAATGCTGATCGATATCTGTTTAAAATCATTCAAAACTAATTTGAATCTTTATTAACTGCAATTTGTAAAGAGAGATTGGTAATTACTTTTTGCTTTTGTGACAAGCTCGAAGTAATTATCAAAGGAGTTCAAAAAAATTACTAAAGAATCTTACTTTTGATTCATTTCCTTTTTTTATATCATAATTTTAAAACCAACAAATGAATAAAGCGCAATAAATTTGCCGTAAATAAAAAAAAAATACTGATTTATTCCTTTAGAACATATTAAAGCATAGAATTTGAGGAAAAGCAATTTTAATTGATATTCTTTTCAGGAATCTAGGCATGAACTCTTGCCTTAGAGGAAAAAAAAATAAAAACTTGAAATTTAATGTAAATTCTGCTTCGGGTGGTTCAATTATTTTAGAGCCGTGAGATATTATAAGAAAAATAACATTAAGTTTTTATAAGTAATCAAATTGAACAATTCTTATTTCTTTAATTCGCATCTTTACATCTTGTTGATTACAGATTTTCAAAAAGGATGAATTAATTCAAGCTTCAAGGTATATAAACTTTAAAATAATGCTTAAAATTCATTTTCGTTTGCAATTCGTGTTTACCGAGAAATGTGATTTATTTTTTGATCGAATGATTAACGCTGATTTTCTTCACAATATTAAAAATATGAATAAAACTTATAACTGAATGCATGGCATTTAAAATATTTTTAAAGATGTCATTGCTTTTTGCTTTATACTATAAACAAAGACATTATAAAATATAAATATAAATATAGTCAGATTCTATTTAAAGTTTTGACAGAATCAGCAATAAGTTGAATTTAAAAATATAATAGTATTGTAACACCAATTATAATTTTGAACTTAGAGTGAATTTTGCTGTGCATAAGGACTTCGTCTAACAATGAAATTTAAATTTATTGGCATTATTTCAGGCACTCAGTTCCAATATTGAGTTTTGAAGTAAGTAAAAGTGGGTTAAGATGATAATAATTTCCCTTAATTCTGTAAATAATTAAAAAGTTTTAATTATACTTTGCATAAAGTCTTAAAATAACCTTTTTTCGAAAGTCTGTCTGTCGCATTATGTCTAAGTCAGAATCAAAATATGATAGCTCACCTTTGCTCCATATTTAAGTATTTTTTTCTTAGAGCGAAGAAAGATGAACACAAGAAATAGGACAATAGGCAATGTATCTATCAGATTCAAATTTATACTGCATGTTTACGACGTGTCCTTCTACCAACCCTCCAAATTTAAACAGTCAAATGTTGTCATTGTTAACAGTCATGCTGTCACGAGTAATTTTCTTGAAAAAATGACAAATTATGCAATGGCCCCTTCCACTACTAAGCTTGACCAACGGATACTTTCTAATCAAAATGCCCTAACTTATAGAAAAATCTTTTTGTTTCAGTTTCTCTGTTTTTTTTTTCTTTTTGTCTTTGTTTTTTTCTTTTTCTTTTTGTTGCTATTTGTTATTTTTTCCCTTTTTTCTCTTTTTTTTCTATCTGTCTTGTCTTCCAACCTTAACCATTAACCGAAAAAGGCTTCTGCAGGGGCATAGGCGAGAGGTTAAATTTTCGTGTGTGTATACTGCATCGTTGCTTAATTAAAACACATTTTGCTTTAAAAGAACAATACCTTAATTTTGTAAATAGATTGAAGTCTTTAATTCTGCATAAAGACATCTTACGACTTTTTTCAAAAATGTATCAATTGCTCTATGTATAAGTATGAATCAAAATATGATAGCACACCATTGCTCTTCATTAATGTCTCTTATTTTTAGAGAGAAGAAAGATGAAGAACACAAGAAAGAAGATAGTGGACAACCACATGAATCTAACAAATTCAAACTCGTACTAAATTTTTATGACGTGTTTATCTACCACCCGTCCAAATTTGAGCAACCCAATGATACTAGTTATGCAGCCATATCACTTAATATACACAGATGCACATATATGCACAGATTTTGTTTTATGGAGGAGAAAAAGCACCTTAATTCTATAAACAGTAGAAAGACATGAATTTTTCAAAAAAAGCTCCCTACTACCATTTTTCAAAAATCATTCTGTTGCACTATATTAAAGACTGAATCAAACTATGATAGAACACCGTTGCTTCATTTTGAAGTATCCTATTCTTAGAGTGAAGAAAGATGAAGAACGCAAGAAATATCGCAATGAACAAAGGCATGTATCTAACAACTCAAGCTCGTACTGAACGTTTATAGCGTGTCCATCCCCCACCCCTCCAACTTTGAACTGCCGGTGACACCATTGTCAGCCTCACTACTGAATATACTCATCTTTTGTTTTATGGAGGAGGAAAAACACCTTAATTCTGTAAGTAGTTGAAAGAACTGGATTTTGCGAAAAACATTCCTTACAACCCTTTTACAAAAATCTATCCATTGCACTATGTCTAAATCTGAATTAAAATATGATAGCGCACTGTTGCTTCATATTAAAGTATCTTAATTTTGGAGTGAAGAAAGATGAATAGCACGAATGGGATGATAATGGACAACCACATGAATTTTAAAAAAAAGTTATAACTCGTACTGAATGTTTATGACGTGTGCACCTACCACTCCTCCAAATTTGAATAGTCCAGTGTTGCTATATTGAGTGTTACCAGTTTTACAGCCTCACTATAATTTTTACGCTGTGAATGACAAATTTTTGGAGTAAATAGATTAAAGAAATACATTTTAATCTCAATTTTTGACAAAAAGTTCTCAATTTTTATTACTTGAAGGGAACTTCAATGCCCAGTAATAGAGATCCTCTAGTTAAAGTGGATATTTTAAATAAAGAGTTAATTTAATGTTAACCTATTTAAAGCTCTGTTTTAAAAGCATAGTTTGGATGTAACGAAGCATGATCCCTTATCTTCTTGAAAAATATTTTACTGAAGTCCTCTGAAAAAGTGCTTTGTTAAAGGCTTAGATATAATTTCACCATATTCACATTTTATCTGCTTATTTGTAATCTTAAATATGAGTTTTTATAAAAGCAAAAATGCTATTTTGATATTTTTAGAAAGCCATTTCTTGGAGCTTAAAAATATATAAAAGTTTTTCAAAATAGTATAAGTAACTCATACATTTTTCATTTTACATTCCTGATATTTCATTTCAATGCAAAATGCGTAAATCCTATTTTCGTGAGCAATCTAGATCTCCATTGCGATTGATAAAATTTTCATGTTATGCGAATAAAAAATATTCTATATTCTAGAGATATTTGTATATGCAACGATATTTGTAAAAATACAAAATAGAATTTTGCCCTGAAATAATTTATTGGGGTTTGTATATTCTCAAATATCCTTAACCTAAATGTTGACAAGTTTGTGATACTATAATAATGTTTAGAAAACAAATATTCAGTCAACAATTGTATTCCCATCATGTTCTTATAACTGAAAAAAAATCTCGTCTTGAATATCTGATATGTTTGTTAAAAATAATCCCAATTCTATTCAAATATTTTTGAAAGGGAATATATTGTATTATATAGTTATACTTGCAAATATCAGTTTTGTAGCAAAGAGATTATTATTATTGAATAGTGTTATCTTCTATAACACGTATTGAATATATTGAAAGGTGTTACATAAATACATACTTTTTATGAATAGATTATATTAATTCATAAATTATTAATGGCGTATATATTAGAATAATAATTCCAATTACCAAACAATAACAATTGCTAGAAATATACAAAAATCAAAAGTTTTGCAACCAGCAATATTTTCTTTCAAACTCAAAAAAGCGCATCTTTATGTGCTTTCAAAATACTTTTTTTGCAAATAAATTTTTGAAATATTGCATTTTTCTAGACCATTAAACATTTCTGTCAAGCTTAATTTGGATTATTGAAATTTACTTGTAATTGTTTTATTAATAGATGACAGCAGAATAGCCCTACAATTCTGAATATAGTTTCTAGAATAGTTACACTAATTTTCGCTGACAAGTTTAACAGTGCGGATTTTGTTTTTAGTGCAGATCAAAACTTGTCTTTTAGTTTTAGTTTTACTAGAAGAATCGTATGGCACGATATTGAAAAAGGTCCGTTTTATTACCAATTTTGCAATATCTTAATGAAGTTAAATTTATGCATAATTATGTATTGCTTCTAATATAGTTTCTTCAAATTAGTTCATTAATAAATATATGGCCTCACAGTATCTAACTAAATAAAGGAGAATTTTTATAAATACTTACGGGTGTGACGCATGCATCTTACCTTATACACATCCTTAATTCTGAACCTATGAACACCAAATTTGGTGCACACACATTCAGAAATGAGGCGGACCTTACTATTTATGTTAAAACCATCCTTTGAAGATCAATTTAAGTGATTTTATTCCATCAAAAAGAGTTTTCAGAAATGTTGTAAGTATTTTATAATATGTGAGATTTGCTAGTTTGCATGATTAGTCTTAAATGACTATCATTAGACCCGTTTTTACTATTATTTTCCTTTGGTTTTCTATGTAATCAAGCACAAGCATGATCAACATTAATGATTTTGCGTAACATCGGTAGATTGGATTTTGAAAGATTAATGAAATCACTCGTTTATTTTGCTATTTAAATGTGTTTCTAAAGAACTTAATAATAACAACATAATAATAATAAGAAGAATAACTAACGTCAATAATTTTATATTAAGAAGAATAAAAAATATAAATAATAAATTATTACAAAATCCAATTTATGAGAAAAACTGTGATTGAGGTTACTTTACACAATCATTTTTAAAAAATGCGTAATATATGTAAGGGAAAGTGGGGCAAAACCGGGTATTGGAATGAGACAGGGTAACTCGATGATGTCGAATTAAGTTTTGTTTTCTTGTGGATAAACTCTGTATTACTATTTTTTAATCAAGAAGAAGGACCTACCATATTGGCGTGTTGTGCTGATTAATTCACGGCATCTATGTAGTGAGTTTGTTCTATTATGTCAACTCTCTGGTGTTCTTTTGTTTTTTTAACTATCATTATTTGTTATTCATTATAGTAACAAAAACTTACTTTTTCCTACTTTATTATACGTGCATTAAAGATTTTTTCCTTAAAAAAACAATAAGTATATAGTTCAGTAATAGCACTGCCCTTTCACGTTTCGATAATCTCTGCTCTTGGGGTAAGAAGGGTACTTCCTGGGGTTTTGCTCTAACCCCCTTAATGTGAGTATATGCTGGGTCTACGAAAACTGAAGTGCAGACGGGGAAGAATATAGCTACATCTAATGCTGAACGAAGGGTTCATAAGCACAACTAAAAAGTTTTTACAGGGCCTTTTCTCAAAGCATAAAAAGCCTTATTTTTATATTTTAAAACATTTGAAGACATTTTACGCAAAATTGTAGTTTTCCTATAGATATTTAAAATTCTGTGTGATGTTCTTTTTAAAGAAAAAAATTTAATAAACGTTCTATTTTTTGTAAGAAATTTCCGTTTGTCTCTTGGCAATCCAGGCGCTCTTGCCAATTGTCACTGCGCCCTTTATTGAGTACGGAATTGACTACATCACATTTAAATAACGTGAACAATTTTCTTGAATTGCAATACAAAATAAAAATGTCTGCTACCTTTCTCTAAATCACTAGCATTTCTGAATTCCCCATAGAGCTATCATCTAGTCAGTGAAGGCGATTGCCAAATTCTGGTCCAACCTCACTAGTTTTGAAAGACAGAGATATTTGACTTTTTTTTTACAAACTTTCATAAATTTTTTAACCAAAATTTAATTGAGGAAAGAAATAGTATATTATGACTTTTCTGAAATGCTAAATTATTCATATCTAAACAATGAATGTCCTTATAAAATTTGACAAACTGGTAAGATTTAATCAAGACTATAATTCTAGGTCAAAAAGATTTTGCTCTAATATTCTTAGCTCCTACAGTCTTTGCTCAACAATTACTCAACAAGATATCCGTTCACGATACCAAGATACAAGATACCCGACCTTAACCTATTTTGCTTTAAGTATAAATGCAAATATCTAAATAATAAATAAGCATATGTAAATAAATCCAAATTTTAATAAGTTCAAAAATTAGAAGCTTAACTTTTATTTTTTCCAGTTTGATAAACGTAAATTTAAAAATTATAAAGGTAATAAAATAATTTGTAGCAGAGATAAAAATGTAACTGAAAATATTAAAAATAGAAATTTTATATTTCTAATTTCTTTCTGCTTTGATTAGCTTAATTTTATGAGTTGAAAAGGAAATAACATAATTTGAATCAGGGCTAGAAATATTCGTAGTACTATGAATTATTGCTAAAATAATTATATCAAAAATATTAGTGTAATCGGTTAGTAGAGTATCGGTGACAATAAGAAATCGCATTACTCTCATTGACGTGAATCGTATTTGTGAGATTATGTGGGGATATTTTTGAATATTTGGGTTGGAATATTTTGGTAGGAAGGGAAATATCTTTGCAATATTCTTAAAATATTTTGGAAACAGCTGAACTAACTAAAAAAATAGATGTTTCTGACTGTTGATGTTTCAAAGTGTTAGGGACTAACTTATATCTTTTTAGTGATTTTTTTTCGTACACTGTGCATAAAAATTACTTTTTTGTAATTTCTTTATTATGATCAGATTATCATAAAGATGAAAACAAAAGAAAAAACAAGATATATTTCATAACCAGTAGTAATAAGTTTAATTAAATCAAAATGTTCGTATATAGAACCTACTACATAAATTTGAGATTTGTTCATGATCAAATGCATTACTAGCTAATGCCGAAACACAGTCAAACAGTTATTTTGCATAATGCATTACTTAATAGGAAGTCATATGTAAAGCTTTTCACTGCTGTCGTTACGGTTCTCTAAGCAAATCAAGACTTCCATCTCGCTGAATGAGTAAACTGTACCTATTAATGAATCCACGAATCCACTAATTGGTCCTGAGATGCATGAGGACCCACTCAGGTTGTTACGTTGTCCCAGTGACTGATTTAGAGCCACTCTAGTGTGACCAATTCTAGATATGACAAGAGGAATTCAGCATAAGATATTCACGTCACCGAGACTGACGGGATAAGCCAAGTGAATGTGTCATTTCTGAGTGCCTTGCCTTAAGATATTAATGGAATTTACTGACTTTGCCGAATTGTAATTTATTGATCTGACTCGATGAATAAAGATGTTTAATAGGCGTTGTCGTCTGAAAATGGGAGAATATTGAAATTTATGTTTTCCTTACTTGGGTTTTTAGTAATATGTTATACATTCGAACTGGTTTATTACATGTCCACATCTAACGAGATTTCGTGTCTTTTAAAGAAACTTTTAATCGATAGTAAGTTTTATATTGTAAAGCTTATGTACACACATGTATGAATGGGTTCGCCCATAAACGGTTGCGACGTTTGGATGTGACAGAAGTCAAATTCTTGGCCATAGATGGCGCCACTGGAAAACAAGAACAATCACATCCCCTCTGCCTTAATGGCTGACGACAACAACAGCAAAATGATATCGATTTGATGATATAGATTTAACGTACACTTTTTCTGTAACTACAAAAGAGGCGTTTGGTTGTCCGGGGAAATTGCAATCTATTCTAAAGGCTTGAAGAACAACCATGAATTAAATTAATTTGGATATTATGTAAGGATCAATAAAATGAATTAATGTAAAGTTCCTCATATGTCTCACGAAGACATTTACGTAATTACTAAAACTAAAAATGAATGTTTCTAAGAAAAATATTCAGTTAGTTCTGTATTTACTGTTGCTCATTTATCTGTGAACATGCTCTTAATAAAATACCAGAAAAAGCAGAATCGGAGCGTCATGGGAAAAATAGTTACATAAGCACTATAATCATCTAATGATATAGAGCTGACTGAAAAGTTGCAAACCTTTCTGGAATTACAGGCCAGAGTAAATGCATTTCGTGCTATACGTTCAATTAGTTCTATAACTACTGTTGATCATTTATTTGTGCACATGTTCTTGATGAAATTGCTTGTCAAACACAGAAATGAACAATAATAGGAAAAATAGCTTAAAAGCTATACATATCCAAATGTATAAAGTTGGGGGAGGAATTAGAAATCTTTCTGGAATTAGAGAAAGGTCTTCATGTATTTCTTGCCATGTGTGCAATTAGTTCTGTAACTACTGTTGATCATTCGACATTGCTCATGTTCATGATAAATTACTTAGAAAACATAGAATATAAATGTAATTGGGTGAAAACTGTTAAATACTGATAAATACGCATCCGAAAACTGTTGAATACGCATCCGAAAATATAGTGTTAAGAGAGGAATTGCAAACCTTTTTGGAGTCATTATTAGAGTCAATGTATTTCCTGACGAAATTTCATTTAGTTTTGCAATTACTGTTGCTCATTTGTTTGTGCTTACGTTATTAATAAAATACATGTGAAACAAAGAACCGAACAACAATGGGGAGGAAAACAGTTAAATAACCGCATATGCATCTGGAGGTATAGAGTTGAGTGGGAAATCGCAGTATATAAGTTAGAGAATTATATAATTTCGTGTGAAGTCTGCAGTTGAGAGAGAGCAAAAACAAGTGAACTTCCAGAGTAGCATTTGATCTAATAGCTAACTTTTCGCATACTAGGGCTTATTTTCAATTGTTCGAAAGCCTAACAACAAATATGTTAAATACTTGCAGACGATATTTATATTATGAAATCCGAAGCAAAATCTTACTTTCTCTGAATAAAAATAAGTTTTTTCCGACTGATTTAGAATTCTGAATTTCAAAGTATGGGAAAAGAATAGAATAGAAATCTTACTATAATTTTCTCATTTAAAAAATTTCATCATGTCGAAGAACTTGTTAAACAAATTGAAAAAATTTTGCACACATTTTTAAAATTTGAGCAAATATATCCAATCCAAAAGATAATATATATCCAAAATATTATTCTACGTAAAAATAAATTTTAATAATTCCTTATTATTTCTTATAATTTTCTTTTTTTCAGTAATAGTCAAAACGTTTCTGAAACTATACTCCCAGATAAAAAAAAATTAAATTAAAAAAAAAAAGGAAAAATTTCAGTATTGCATGACTAGGAAAATTGCATGGCAAAATTCCATAATTCTGCTTCCATAATATATGATATTTAGACCATTAATTTGGTAATTTTCCCGTTCATAGGGTAATGATTTAATGAAAATTATAATTTTAGAATCATGCCTCATATTAAGTAAAAAATAAAAAATGAAAAATAATTTTACGGAACAAATGTTTTTTATGTAATGCTCTAAAGCAGGGGCTTCCAACTTGCATGAGGCCGGGGGCAACACAATCAAAAACACTAATCAAATGGCGAGTCGCAACTTTATCAAAATTTTATGTAGGACTCTTTTATGTTTGAAGGAAATTTAAATATTACTGTCAAATTTTCTTCTAAGTTGTACAAAACAAAAGTATTGAATTACAAATTAAAATAAGAAGTAGATTTTCAAAAATATTTAATTGCATATTAAAAAATTCGGGCTACAATAACTTTAATGTGCACCTATGTACTAAACAATTAATGTTTAACAGATATCCAATTGTTAAGATATAGAACTTAAAAAAGGTAGGTATTAAAACTTACCTAGTAGCACACAAAATGTTCAATGAGAACATTGAGGTTTGTCTGCTGCAACCACCAGAGAATAGATATTTACATTTTAAATTTAAAATTTACAAATGTGTGTGTAAATAGTTTCGTCCAAAATGAGCGGTTTCAAAAAGTGAAATCGAAGAATTTCTTCGAGAAAATTTCTGATGCACACATGCTATATTATATTCACAAAATACAAAAAATGAAATAAAAAAGAGCAACATACACGATTATTTTTTGTACTTGAATAAATATTTTCTTGGATGCAAAACCTGAGAAAAAAATTTTGTTTGCACCGTGGGTATGTTAAATTTCACAGAAACTAAGAAATTAGGTTTTTATTAACGAGAAAAGTATTTTAAACCCATATCGATTTTTTACGAAAATTGTCCGCAAAAAAATGACAACTAATATATTCTAGTTCGCTGGCAGCAAAAAAAGGCTTCGTGGGCCGGAAGCGGGCCCCGCTTCTGCTTTAAAGCATCATGAACCACTGCTTTAAAGCATCATGACTGCTTTATCACTGATTTAAGGAACCACTGCTTTAAAGCATCATGATAAAATTACCACATTTATCAAATTTTATAAGATATTATAAAACTATATTTTANTAAAGCATCATGAACCACTGCTTTAAAGCATCATGACTGCTTTAAAGCATCATGACTGCTTTAAAGCATCATAACTGCTTTATCACTGCTTTAAGGAACCACTGCTTTAAAGCATCATTATAAAATTACCACATTTATCAAATTTTATAAGATATTATAAAACTATATTTTATTGTTTTTTATCAAAATCTTTCCCAAGCACTTCGATAAAAATTACCGAACTTTTTGTAGACGGAAACACAGTACCATATTCTGATAACTTTTACCATACTTTTCTTCGCAGTGAAAGGTATCATAGAGATAAAGAAAATTGAAAATTGAAAGTATGTGATTTTAAATTATGAAATACAAGCTTTTGACAAAATCCGTCGGATAGTTTCAGAGTTATCAAATTTCAAAAAGTCATGTGTTTTGAAGATCAATAATCTAAGATTTATAGGAAATTTGACATGTTTTTTAAAAAGTAATTCGTTTCTATGTATGATTCCGTAACTTAAAATATTATCTGTATTAATTAATTAGCAATAACAGGCCAATGAACCATTAATAGAAGTAGTATGTAAGAACCCGATAGATGGCAAGTTATTCGTGGCATTCACTTTTTCACCTAAGTACAGCCATTTGGAACTATTTGATCACAGTATGTCGAATGTTTAGAAAACTTAAATCACAAATAAAGCAAAAAATATTGATATTCTAAACAGAGAAAACCAACGAGGTTTAAAAAAGGAAATTTCTGAGAACATTTCACTTTTTGAACAATATAGCTATTAGTTTTGATTATCATGTCTACAGTTTTGCTCAAAAATTGTGACTTTTTGTAATTTCTTCACTTCCAATCACTCTCATAGAATAGACATGAGAACTCATCAAAAATATTCAAGTACTATCTGTTTTTAATGATACGAAATACATATTCATTATCATGTAAAGAAAGACTGTTTTTTTAAGTAATATTTATGAAATTTAGTATATTTGATTTTGAAAAGAATTGAAATACTAATTTTACATTAAAATTTTAAATACAAGAAATATAACCATTTAAAGGAACCTATTTATTAATATTTATACTTTAGCTATTTATAGGAACCTATTTATTAATTTATATACTTTAGCTATGTACCTAATTCTTACCAATAAAAATTAATCTTGCAAGGTAATTTGTTGTATTCCCGTAAACAGTAATAGCCATTAATATAAGATTAAATTATATTATATATGTATATTTCTCATTGCTTATTGAAGGGAAACTATTATTTAAAGCACAGTAGAGTTAAATGACTGAATAACTAAGTGCCTCTTCAATCCTTTGAGTTAAAGAGCTGACTAAAATTTCCACAATGCTTTGACGTGTGAAACCGCATCTGTATTGAATATTTACATAAACATTAATTATGCGTAATTCTTGGTAATTATGTGTTATGATTACTAAAATATACTATGATAGTACTAAATGGTTAGCAATAAATGGAACTCCATTCAGAACACATTTATAGCCTTCATTATTATTATGTACAGCTTAATAACATGCAGTAAGTATTGTGAAAATGGAAATTGATATAAATGCATAGTATTGGATATACTTTGCATTCCGATAATAGTTTCCTTTTCATGACTCATCCAATCAGCAATAGCATGGGTATATATGATATAATCGCGTATAGCTAACAGAATTATAAGTCATCTTGAATAAACCGTTGATATTGTTATAGGATTGATTTGTACTCATTCAGATTAATAGAGTGATCAGCAAATGATAAAACATCAAAATAGATTTTTAAGAAATTGCAATAAATTAGAAAATAAATTCATTTAAATGCTTATATAATGTACACTTTCTTTAAAAAGTATTTGTAATAAATTTGTAGATAAATAGTATTTGTAAATTATAATAAATAAGAAAATAAATTTATTTAAATGCTTATATTATGTACACTTTTTTTCAAAAAAGAATTTGTATTTATAACTCTTAAAATGGGAAAAGGGGCCTACCGGACTGTTTAGGGGTCAGCAAACTGGCCTTGCATCAGAAAGGTTCTGGGTTCCAATCCCAGGCAAGGTATGGATATTCTTTCATACACTGTACTATCATTGCAACATTGACCCACCCTTTATGGTGCCCCTTAGAGAGTGGCCGACAAATTTGCCTGTATTGACGAAAGGTCATTCCCTAGGTGGGCGTTGGGAAAATAATGGGGAAAAGGTATTATCGCAATATGGAATTTTGGCAATAAAAATAATTCAGAAGTATGGTCGGATATGATAAACTATCAAATTTAATGCTTGCAAAAAATTTTAAAGAGATATGTGATAGTACTAAATGGTTTGCAATGGATGGAACTCGATTCGGAACACATTTATAACCTTCATTACTATTATTTTATACAGCTCAATAATTTGCTTAAGTATTGTGAAAATGGAACTTGCTAGAAATACATGATACGAGATTTGCTTCACATTTCGATAATAAATTCATTTTTATGAATTTCCAGTCAACAATAACATGGCTACACATGTTTATTCACACATAACAGAGTGAAAATTTATCTGGAATAACCTTTGATCTACTGATAGGGGTTTTGCTCATTAAGATTAATAGCTTGATCACCAAATGATAATTAATTAAAATTGATGAAAAATTAATTTAATAAATAATAAAACACTTAATTTAAATAAGCATATTACACACATCTTATTTCAACTTCACTTTACTCACACCAATCACTTCTTATTTGAATTCATGACTTTTATAATGGGATAAGGTTTAGTCGCAATAAAAGTTCCATCAGAAGAATAGTTTAGCCAGTGGAGCGATTGAACTTAGCGCTTGCAAATAATATTAAACAACTAAATATTAAAAAAATCAAAACTATTAAAAGCTAAAACTTAAATATTATAGAGGTTGTTCTTACGATTATTTAACATGGTTTTTTGATGCAATTTTTTTTTAAAAAGTATGTATACACTTTCCCTACAGTGATGAAAAGATATTTTCAGTGTTGGACATTTTTTACAAATCTCTCAAGATATATTAAGATTATTATTTTATAATCTTAGAGTTGTTTAGTTCTTGCGAGTTTTCAAACTTAGTAATATGATTTAAAACTTTCGGAGCTTTGAGAGACCGACAATGAATAATGAAAGAAAAAAACTTTTTGGCAACTCTATATCACAAAATCTAGCAATAAGATAGTACCGTGTATCGATTACTTTGGTGGTTTTTATTTGTAATTACTGCATATAATTTCGTAAGCCTAGCTAAAATATTTATAGAAATATACACACTTTTAGAGGTATAAAGATTTTTACAAGAAAAGAAAAACTATTTTTTGTCTCGTTTCTTTACCATAATTTTTAAGCTATTCAGTAAATCCAAACGAAATCTTTGGAGCTATTTAAAATTAAATACGAAACTTTTGTTTCAAAATTTGAAAAAGTTCGCTTAAAACTACCTACGATATGAGTGCTTAAAGTAGTTATTTTATGCTGCGCATGAGCGAAAAAAATTTAAATTTTTTTTCTCATAATTATGTACTGAATCGTATTTGTGAACTAATGAAAAAAGTCTTATTTGAAAAATTTAAAAATGTAAAAAGTTTCGAGCAATTACCCACGTAGTTTTTGTACTTTTTTAAAATAAAACTCAAAATGAACAGGGCTTTTCCGCAAATTTTACTTTGTAATATTACAAATGGCACTACCTAACCAGATAGCCAAAACAAAATTAAATGTGTTGAAAACCCCTGATCATTTTTGGATTTATTTTAAAATGTACAAAAACAACATAGCAAATTGCTCGAAATTTTTTTACGTATTTGAGATATTCAAGTAAGACTTTTTTCATTAGTTGCCAAATACGATTCACTGCAAAATTATAAAAAACGTAAATACGAAAATCGAAACGTATTTAGAGGATGCGCAGTACGTAAAAACTGCTTTAAATACTCATATCTCTCGTAGTTTTAAGCACTGTTTTTAAATTTTAAAACAAAATTTTTGTATATATATAATATATTAATATATATATAGCACAATAAATAAATACGAAAAGGATATTTTTTATTTATTTTATTTTATTTATTTGTTTTCTTCTACTCTTTTTCATTATTCTGTTAATTTTTCCATATTCCCTCCACCTTTTGATATATATTGACCC
>NC_092211.1:34906844-34929718 GCF_043381705.1 Parasteatoda tepidariorum
CAGACATATATATATATATATATATATATATATATTATTTTGAAATACTTATGCATACACCATTTGTGTACTTAAAACCTGTAATGAACCTTTTTTTATTAGCATATAAAATGAACTCCACTTACAATGTTGATTACTTTTTTAGAAAGGTTGTTTCAAGTAACTTATCTGAAAATATCTAATATTTTCGTATACTTAAAAAAATGTATTTAATTATTATACAATTGTTAATAAATGATATAAATTAGTTTCAAAATTTATCTTTTAAATTTCTAAAACTAATTCTTTTTGCTGATGAGATTTATCAAAATGTTTTCATTTGTTATCCTGAAAGAAGATAAACAGCATTTCCTTACCAAGAAAACATTTCATTCGTATCAATCCTTAATTAAGTTTAAAGTAAAAAGTTAGAGAAGTGTCGCAAGCAATAAAAATTAAAAACAGATAAAAATTCATTAATTTAATTATTCTGCACCATTATACAATTTGCATAAAACTGCTCGAATGAAAAATAAATACTAATGAAATGCAGTTTCTTTCCTAAAAACTTGAAAACAGACATTTTCAAAGAAAATAAAAAGTTAATTTGTATTCTGTTTCATTCAATGATTTAAACATAAATACAAAAAATAAATAAAGCAATCCTTTTAAAATAGTTAGAAAAAACTGATAAAAGTCGTGCATAAAGTTATTTGCCTAGAGCAAGGAAGGAAAAATGCGATTTTATCGGGAAACTGGTTTTGACATAGCATTTTAGCTCATGCATTTATGACACAATTTTTTTCTTACTTTGTGAAATATGAAAAGAAAGAAACTACTTATGATGCTTAAAAGTAAAAATTCCATTCACCGAAACACTGAAAATTTCATTAGAGTAAGCTTTTTTTTTAATAAATTCAGTCTTTCACCTGAATAATATTTTAATATCAAAGGCATATACTTATGCTATTGATTTTGGGGCTTTTTGTCGAAATTTTACAAAAAAGTGGAAAAATGTATAATTTAATAAGAGCTACCATCTATTCTTTTGAGAGATTCCGACAAGATGGCAACGAATAATTATTCTAATCTGAATGTTTATTCGTAAGTTTAGCATTATTCTTAGGATTTCTAAAGATATTATAAAATGCTATTCTAAATAAGTATCAGGAGTGTCTAAGAACTTATTTAATAAATTTGTATTATTAGAAGATCTATGCATTAGAAAAATATGTGGTGAAATAACGGTACAGTATTGTTATGATATTTCTGGTAAAAAGTGGTAACAAAACCAAAGTATTCAGTTCATATGGTAACGGTTTATAGGAAATTATGGTTTTCAAAATAATAGTTCTTATTAGAACATATTCAGTAGAAAATACAAAATTGAAAAATAAATTTAACCGAACCAATGGTTTTAATACCTTGCTGGAATGGATCAAAATAAAACTATCAAATTTTACCACTTTTTCCAATTTTTATCCCATATTATAAAATCATATTTTATAGTCAATTTTATCAAAATCCTTTCCAAAGCTCTTTGGTAAAAATTACCGATATTTTTGCCAAGGTGTCTGGGTAGTTTCAACCAAACGTTTTCCTCAGTATGTTCAAAAAGCTCAGTCAATCATGAATTAAAAATATTTTGTCATTTTTAAAATTTGTTGACTTTAAATTTTTAGTTTTATAATATCTATGATGTGATTTAAAGCAAGAAAGCCAAGTTGAAAAAAACGTTTAACATAAACTAAAGAATTATACATCACCTTTTTAAATTATCTTAATGACTATAATGACTCGAACGACAAATATAAGTGACTTT
Source organism: Parasteatoda tepidariorum (assembly GCF_043381705.1). NCBI lineage: Eukaryota > Metazoa > Arthropoda > Arachnida > Araneae > Theridiidae > Parasteatoda > Parasteatoda tepidariorum. The sequence goes on from NC_092211.1 coordinate 34,908,646, forward strand.
ATGTAATCTGTATGTCTGACTGTCACCCTATACACTGTGAAAAATTTGAACAAAACCACGGTAAAAAGTACCAACTCTGAACGTGCCGGTACTTTTTAGCATGAAATCCATTTATACTGTAACATGTTACAGAACAAAAAAATCTGATATACTGTAATTTTAACAGTAACAATTGCATTAAAATCAATGAATCAGTCTAATAAAATAAATATTACTGCAAAGATTTCTATACAAATTTCTGTGGCAAAAATGATTTTTATGTTTAAAGGTATTTTTTGAATCATGCATCCAAAGTGTTGGTATTTTATATCCGGATTTTCTGTTCAGTATAGATGGAAAAAACAGCCCCACATACCTTTGACATATGTATATCGCAAATGCATCTTATCACATATGTATGAAGTATGCCTTGAAATGCGGGAATATAATGCATTTTTCATGCATCATACTTTCATATAGCTATAAAATGTTAAACCTTAATACATGGATATTAAAATGAGCTCAAAAGTTATTAAGAAATTTTATGAATATAATGAATACATAATTGAATAAAATGAAGAAAATACTACATTCCAACTACATTATATAATTATATTTTATTATTGGCTTTCAATATTTCATATACAATATTAATAATAATACTTGAAACGCAATATGTTCCCTTAAGTCGCTTTGTAAGTTCACTTTCAAATGCAATAAGTTTAATCCACTGCCCCCTAGCGGAGGCAATCACGTATTACTTTGTTAAGAGCATATAAAAACTAATTATCGTGAGTTAAGCCTCTATTCTCTTTACCTTTCCCCGCACGGAAGTATAAAGTGGTTTATCCCTTGCATTATTTATTAATTCTACTCGAGAATGTTCACTTTGCGTGTGTTTCTTCACTTCACTTTCTTCTTGTTTCCTTTCTGTTTTCTTTGAAAATGAAAATTAATTGATAAAATTGGTAGAAAAGTCTGAATGCATCATGACTCAAGGCAACAAATTACAAGAGATCGGAAAGAAAACGAAGTTTTTGTTTGATTGTTTCCTGAATAATACAGAGAAGATTTACGGAAAAAAACTGCTTAAGGTACAGTTATTTGTTAGTCAGTAGAATAAATTGAAATGAATTTTCAAACTTCAAGACATAACTGTCGCTAAATATTCATGAATAAATTAAAACATTCTTTTTGCCTTTTCTTGAGATTGGAGACTCTTTCTAAAATTAAAAACAACATGGAAAGTGAAATTAAAATAAATTATTGAACGGTTTCTAATTGGCTTCTAAAATTGAATGCGGTTTAGAAATTCAAATGTCAAGTGTAAATGAAATGAGAAAGTATATTAATCAGTTGCTTAGCCACAAATTCAATTCAAATTGTACATTTTAATGAGAAAAGGGAGTTAAGATGAATTAAATTGGGATTTTAAGTACTGCATGTGATTTAATAAAATTGAATTACTGAAATAAATACTACATACAAATGTCCAGTGGAAATAACTTTATATCATTTAAATATTTTGAAATTTAGATATGATCTTTTTTAATATCTTAACTGTATAAGTAATAAGAATAAAATTTTGAAATTTAGTAACCCATACACTAATTAATATATATCAAACTTTTTAACAAACACTAATTTGAAAAAAAAAATTTGAGATATGTAATTTTCCCAATTAATATTTTACGATGTGAAACATTCGAAAAATGGAGTATCAGAATTACAACTTAATAATTTTTGTTAATATAGCATGGTATTGACTACTTTCTTACATTTTCCATACACATGTTAAGTTATGCTATAAAAATTTAATATTACAGAAATGTTCATCCCAAAAACTTTCTGAGGTTTGTAACAATGTTTTTACAGTACGTTGGTGTCTAAAAGTTAAGTTCAAATATGATTAACTTTTAGGAACAAGTATATTATATTCTATTAAAAATATTTGAAATATTATTGAATTGATTATATATTTGGTATTTATTGAATTGATATTAATAATTTGGCCACAGAAAATTGATTGCAATATAATACGGTAAAAATAAACATATAGATATTAATCTCAAAAACTCTCTGAGATGTGTAACAGTGTTTATGCAGTATACTGGAGTCTAAAAGTCAAGTAACTTTTCATGTGTTCAGTACAAAAGTATGCTTAACTTCCAGACACAAAATTATTTTATGTTATGAAAAATATTTGAAGTATATTGAACAAAATTATTGCGATAATTTGTCCCCAGAAAATTTATTGCACTGTAATAGGGTTAAAGATAAACAGGGACATTTTTAACTTTTTGAGATTAAAGGCAACAGCATAGATTAAATAAGTTCCATGAGCCACGCATCTTCTAGATAAAATAGTCAAAGAAATATACATTAATTGCTCTAAATATTAGAGCTCCTAGAAATAGTGTTCAGCAATAAACGAAATCTCACATACACAAGTACGCCTTCGATAAAAGTAAATGATTAAAAACATCAAAACAAAATGATAATTTATTACAGGAAAAAATACAAACGAATTACATACATATCGCTGGTTCAAAACTAAAACGACACTACTGCACTCACTTCTCATTCAAGTAGCATGAGAAGGGAGTGCAGAAGTGTCGTTTTAGTTTTGAACCAGCGATATGTTTTAGCACCTTACTGGGACACCTCCAGCGTGAACGTGGAATGTGATACTGTCGGGTTTTGAAGCATATAAGTCCTTATGATGTCCTGCTTCATATCGTTCCACAGTTGCAGTAAGAACACCACCAAATCGACTAAACTCGACGATTGTCCAACTTGCCGCCTCAAGTTGTGCCAGATATGTTCGCTCAGCAACAAATCTAGGGATCGAACAGGTCAGGAAAGTGGAGGAGGGTAATGTGGAGGAGATATTCCTGCGACACCCCTACGGTGCCTTGTCGAAAAATGGCTCCTGAACTCCCTGCCATGAGTGGCAACACAAGTTGCTGAAGAATAGGACAGACTTACCGCTGGGCTGTCATAGCAATGCGGATAAATATTAGAGGTCATCGTGCGTCGTATGCAATGGTACCCCATGCTATCACTCCAACTGTAGAAGCAGCATGCTACTGTACAGTACTGTTGACATTCACTAACCGTTGTTTACGTTCACCTGGAGTGGTGTCGCTCTCAATGGGGTTGGATTGCATCCGAATAGGTCATCTACAGTTATGAATCCAGGTTTGATTTGGGAAGTGATGATCATCATGCATGGGTGTGGAGGCTCCGTGGTGAATAACTCAATCCTGCCATCGCTGTACACCAGCATATATAATCTTAGACTGAGCTTTAACACCAATGCTCGAACGCGCTCGATAAACCACTTGTGCTATTTTCAAACATCACAATTCCTCATAACACTTTATTTCCATAATTATTTTTAAGAACATAGACTAACAATGGTTGGGTAAAATAATTTCGCAACAACACGTAGCGTATTAACTCCTGTTTTTGGTAACTGTAAGCCTCGGAAAAATGATTTTTTTTCGTTTAATTTCTTTCTTTCTTGAATACAAACAAAGAAAAAATGGAAAACGTGAGTCAATCCTAAAAATAAATTGAAATTTGAGGGACAAAGCATGCTCTTAATGTACAAATGTATAACAATAATATATTGGCACTAAAACAAGTTAAAACCTTTTTCGTAAAAAATTTAGAGTTTGCAATGAAAATGAAAAACCAAAATTTGAGTTGACAATACCCATTTTAAATACTCATTTTTCATATTCTGCAGCAATTTTTGCATCCATGAAAAGTCGAAGAACTCTTAGCTCTTTTCGCATCCTTGTGAATATCATTATATTTTGCTAAATACGGCCTCGTACAAATAAATCTTTCTTGGTGACAAGACTTTCTCCTAGACAATGTATTAAACAAAGTAATACCATAGAAAACTTGCTCTAAAATATTTAATTTTATTTAACAACCGGTGGGGAACAGTTAACACAATGCTAAGTTAACAACCATCAATGTTTCACTCTGTTGGCTTGCAATTTTGAACCTAATCCAGAAAACAAAGGAGCTTCTCGATTAAGCATTGGAACAAACTAGCTTTCGTGGAGGAATTTTTGATGAAACTAACTCGCATTTGTGCCACAAGGAAAGAAAAGCCACATAAATTCCCCACGGTTAGCCAGATGCTAAGGGGATAATTACTGATGATTGGCCTATCACTGAGGATATTTTACGTCAGCACTGTGGTCGGTGCGAGCCACGAAAAAGATTTTTATCAACCAGGCATTGCTGTTATTCGAACCAGGTATATCCAATTGAGAGGCAAACGCTCTGTCCCCTGAGCCCCCACAGCTCTTAAACATTATGACCTGCAGGTCATATGATCACGCAATCAGGAGTCCAGAAATTCAACCAATCTCTTGCAATCAAGAAATACATCATCAAGTTTTAAGTTTCTTAAAAGCATATAAATAATTGCGTAGCTATCAAAAACCTCATAAGTCAATTATGTATATGTAATTGATATTATAAATTATGAATATGTAATATAAGTCAATTATGCATGCATATGTCAGATATGCATAGTAATAAAATTAAATGCAGTATTTTTCATTTCTTCATACATAATATTGAATAAATATTATTCATACATTACATACCATGAACAAATTAGCAATGATTATATTTAACATCAAATATTTAAAATCGATATTTCAATACATTATTTTATAAAAATTTTTCCGCAGGATTCTTATTGACTTCGAAAAGAAAATAATAAGTATATAATTATGTATATAAAATGAGGGATCCTTTTTATACTGTTGATTTTTTTTGCCACTAGCTAAAAATATAAAAAGTTAGATTTCGGTTTTCATTTTTATTAAAAGGCTGTTTTAATATCTACTAACGATTATTTTCAAAACCCATTTCAACAATATCTTTCACTTAAAGATTTTATTTAGAATTCTGAATAAATGATTTTTGAGAAAATATTTGTTTCTTTGAAATAATTAATATGCAATACATACACTTGCAAATTAAACAAAAGTAAATATGAACTGATAATCAGTGCATAATTGACACTTTATCTAACAACACGTAAAAATAAAATTTTACTGTATACTTATAAAAATTATCAAGTGCGAAAATTAAACAATTGCCATTAAATTAAATGTTGTAGTGATATACGGCTTTAAAAATAACTTTAATCATTTCAGCGAGTAAGGAAAACTAGTAATACAAAAAAAAAATACAACGGAAAGGAAATGAAAGGAAATGTACATAAGTATATCACAAATGTATATTCATTATTTCAAGTAATGATAGATAAATGTAATTGCAGAGGTCATTTTTTTGGCCCCTATCAGTGCGTTTAAGGAAGCAATTGCGAGAAATATACGGTAAAAAGAAACGGTAAAAATAGCTGATAGGTGGCTTCCATAAATAGCCAGTGTGTTATCGGGCAGAAATAGAAATTCTTCCACCCCATTAGGCAATAAAGGCGAGCATATTGGTTAATTTGAAAAAACAACATTCATGGAATAAAAACCAAACAATTTTCAACGCAATTTTGCAGAAATAAAATTTTTTTGATCGTATTTGTTACTTTTTTAACATTTTGAAATGTAAAGGGCATAATTAAGTGATATTGAAGAGTAGAGAGCGAGAAAAAAACTAATGTTTTTTAAATGAATGTAGCAATTATGGAAAGCTTCAGTAAAAAAAAATGAGTATTTCTTTTTTAAATTTATTTTATATTTTTTTTTCTTTCATTGTTTGAGTATTTTTTATGTTTTAAACAAGCTAACTTAGCATTTTTAAATAATACATATAAAAATGGGAAAAAAACTGAGTTTTTTTTAAACAGTAGAAAAAATAGGCATTTCCAAGTATACTCAGAAATTGTAAATATATTTTCAAAAATTTGACAATGTAAGTCTATAGATGTAAGTTTATGTATTTGTGCTCAGTAAATATTTACATCTATGCTCCTCAAGTGATCTTTTAGACAAAGAATTACAAATAAAATATTGGTTATTGGGAAAATACATTTTGGGAAAATTTATAATTTATCAAATGCATAAGAAGCAAAAAGGAAAAATTCTCGAAACTTTTGAGTTCTAAAAACTTATTAAAATCTAAAACTTTTTAAAATCACTGAACATCTTAACTGGGCATTGTTCAAAAATCTTAGTATGAAATTAAATTAAAGATTTATAGTTTTTCTTCTGAAATTTTGATTTCTATTTAATTGATTAAATGCTATTTTTTCCAACAATTGCGTTAGCAAAATCAAAAATTCCTTAGCAAAGCTTTCTTTTAGGATAATTGAATTACAATTAAGTATAATCTCTTAAAATTAGTCAACCATTGAGAAAAACGAATAAAAAAATTGGGGCAAACAGTTAAAAATATNTTTGTGTGTATTCTGAGTACTCTTCATGTGATCTCTTAGACAAAGAATTACGAATAACATATTGGTTATTGGGAAAGTACATTTTTGGGAAAATGTATAATTTATCAAATGCAGAAGAAGCAAAAATGAAAAGTTCTCGAAACTTTTGAGTTCTAAAAACTTATTAAAATCTAAAAATTTTTAAAATCACTAAACATCTTAACTGGGCATTGTTCAAAAATCTTAGTATGAAATTAAATTAAAGATTTATAGTTTTTCTTCTGAAATTTTGATTTCTATTTAATTGATTAAATGCTATTTTTTCCAACAATTGCGTTAGCAAAATCAAAAATTCCTTAGCAAAGCTTTCTTTTAGGATAATTGAATTACAATTAAGTATAATCTCTTAAAATTAGTCAACCATTGAGAAAAACGAATAAAAAAATTGGGGCAAACAGTTAAAAATATTGATGTTACCTTTATCTACTGTTATTAATTAATTTACTTTTTACATTATGAATTTTTGTTTTTACAAAAATAAGTAAAACATATAAGTAAAATTATAAAAAATAAGTGAAATTATATATATCATATCAGAATACACTTTAAACTAAAAGTAAACCTGGAAGTAAAATAAAAATTACCCATTGATAATATTTTGACTCTAAACAATATTGATCTAAACAATATTGAATGAAATCGTTCATCTATTTCATCTGTATTTACTCTCATCTCTATTTCTTATTTTTATTATAGTTATTAAGTAAAATCTTTACTTTAACCTTGTCACGTACACCAAAAAGAAGTTCCGGCATCCTGATTTCCGGTAAAATCCCTTTCTACAATAAAAAAAAATCCGATATACCAAGCATTTTACAATAATACTTACTGTAAAATCATTGAATTACTAAAATTAAATTTATAGTATTGTAAAAATTTTAAGTTAAAAGTTATTTTTTGGATCAGACTGATAGATTCTTTTACCGAAATTTTATTCGGATTTTTTAAAAGTAAGAAGCAATATCGATTTTCTTAGCATCATGGAATAAAATATCACTTTGTAAAGCAATTTTTTTATTCCAAAATTTGCCGAATTTGTTTTGCCAGCAATAAATAATCCACAAAAGCCAGAAAATTGTATTCTATTTCCTCGTCATGATGAGTTGTTTCTAAAAATATTTGCCCAACCAACTTATCACTCCGTTACTTAAGTCTTTTCTTTTCTTCTGTCTCTAAGAAAGCAGACGAATTGATGGGAAACCAATTTCAAGGAACGCTACCCTTTTCCTAACAACATTCGATTGGGAAGATCCTGATCAAATGGTTTCTTTTCTTAATCCTCTGGGTTTTGAGACGTGAGATGAGAGGGCGCGAACAGAAAATTTTAAATCTCCAGAGAACATCACAATCCACAATCCTGTGAAGTAAGCTACTTGCCCTTGAGCTTGTGCCATTGCGTTAGTGGTCATTAAATCTGTATCCAATCGAGGTTGTTTCTTTATGCCTTGCCAACTTGTTTACTCTTGTTTTCCGAGAGAGACCTTTGTGTGTATTCTGAGAATGGTATTCTTGATGGGAGAAAGGCATGTGTTTCCACCTGTCTCTAAAGTTCGACATTTGATCGAATGGAAAGAACTGATTTCTTTCAGCTTTTTCTTTTGTTTCATGTCCTCTGGGAGATGGAGAACATGATTATTTTTCGATGCACTTCAAAAACTCATGTTAGTATTATGTTTTAATAAAAAATTTTTGTAATATTAAGTAACTCAATGTGCTGAGTGAAACTAGCTTCTTTGATCATTTAACATTCAATTCTAATTTTATACACATTAATTATAAATTTTTATAATGTATCCCTATACTCATTAAAAATGGATCGCAAAACTGTCTCCGATTTAGTCGAAACCGTTTCCTGGTACATGGTCAGATCAAACACTTTGTCAAAGTGACAAAATAACTATCGTAACTTCTACAAAAAACGAATTTTGTCAAAATCTTTAAAAAAAATACTCGTCATTCTATTTCCTCAAAAAAGAAGAGAAAAAAACACCGTGCAACCTAATGAACCAATATTAGTAATAATCACTTTATCGTGAGCACCATTAATTTATTCAATCCCCCTATACAACAGCATAAGAAAAGATAAATTACACACATGCCAGAAGCGTGATCGGGCATAAGTGACGGATCCCGAACACTCATGCTGGGATCTTCCAAGAGCGAGGCCAAGCGAGTATTTTGTCACTTTATAATCAATCGTCTTGTCCTCATTGCAGTTTCGTCTTTCTAGTTCACAATCTCCTGCAATGCACTACGATAAGGTTTTCAGATGAGGAAACATTTTCGTCAAAAATTTGAGAGTTCGTGTTTCATCACAAATCACGGGATTTTGTGATGAAATGATACTCGAAATTAACGAAATACAGGTCAAGAATTGCTAAATTGTCGAAAAAAGAGTTTTATTTCAGAGAGCGTATTAATATTTAGTTTATCCTAATACTTTTTTTTTACAGTTCATGTCCTTAGGTTAAATCACTATATACAGAAACTATGAAGGAGTAAAATAATTGCTATGTCACTATTATGATTTATTTTCCCATTCGTGATGTTTAGTACTTAGCAGATAAGTAACACAAGAGAATAACGTCATACGCAAGAGTGATAATAATTAATAGTTTTTTTAAACTATTACATAAAAAATGAATTACCTATTTAATTTCAAAAATTTCAAATATTGATCAGAAGGTGTGAAAAATAAATTTTTTAACCTTGAGAAATCATGTCCACAAAGCATTTATACTCGCACTAGTTGGTAGTGGTCATTAAATCTGTGTCCAATAAATGTTGAAATTTTTATGATTTAACAACTTGTGTATGAATTCCAACGCTTACATTTCTATGTGTTCCGAAAAGTGTTTTTCTTAGAAAAGTCTTTTACAAAAAGATATTGAAACCTTTAAAATGAGGCCGTGACATTGCTTTAACAGGCATTAAAACTGTATCCAATCAAAAACGTTTCAAAAACTTGTTTACTATTATTCTCGAAGTAGAATATTTTGTATTTCAAGATAGAACTAAGTCTTCTTTTTTTTTTGCTTTTAAGGCCATTAAATCGCTTCTATTAATTCCAATGAAAAAAAATTTCCTTTTGCTTTTGTTTGCGATTGTTTGAGATTATTCTACCTTTTAGACGATAGCAATCAAGACACTACAGACACTGCCTTCGTTACCAGAGTTAGATTTTCTAAGAATACTTATAAGATAAATAAATTTATAAGATACTTAAACTTTAAAATACAAATGTATATAAAAAGTGTACTAAAAGTTATATGAAATAATATATTTTAAATTCCAGTATTATGTTAGCCACTGAGTGTAAATGGGGCGTGTTGAAAGGACCAATTATATTTGTGATCAATCGCAGAGTTTTTTTTTCGAATCCAAAATTTTTGCAAACCTTATTTTAATATTTTTTTTTTAATTAAAATAAGTTTTTACTATTTAATATATTTTATATTTATGTCATGGATAGCAAAGAGAAGTAGAAAATTTTTTTTATACCACGTGACTTTTATTTTATATTAGCTCACTCGATTTTACGGAAGTTGAAAGTGAAGAACAATTGTTATTCTTCTCATTTTTCTCAAACTCATTTAAACAAAACAGTGAATTGTTTGGATATTAATTGATCTTAATTTGTATGGAAATTTCTTCAAACTTATTTCAAAGGTAAACTGATTTTTGCTATGAAATGTCAAAATTATACACATAAAAAGTTAAATAAGTAGTAAGATTAAGCAATTTATTTGTAGAAATATCAAATAGTTGCATTGAAATGCGTATCAGAACTTTTTTCTTATAATTTGTTTCAAATTATAGCAGAATTTCGTTTTATCATAAAAAAATTTTAAAAAATATGAAATCACACTCTTAAGAATCTCTGGTACAAGAAGTTCGAAAATTATAATCAAAGATTATTATTATTTTGATATTCGAAAAAAGTAAGAATTTTTTCATGGTCTTCCACTCTTTGTAACATAAAAATGCTACCTAACTTTCCAATCGGTTTTACCAACAAGATAAAGATGAAATAATCTTAATGCTTGCCTTCGTAATCAGAGTCAAAATGTATACAACACATGAGATATGTGAAATATATTGCTATATGAGATGAAAAATATATTTTGAAATATATTATAAAATTTTTCTAGTAAAAAAGTTCTTTTCATTATAAATACGTTTTATCTCAAAATTCTTCTTGCTTTTACAGAAAAACTATGATAAATGCGAAATAGTTAAAAGGGCTAGTGGACGGATAAATCTCTACTTCAAAGAAAAAATCATTTCCTCTTTCATCAAGACTGTTTCTTAAAAAAATGAATAAAAACTTAAATAGATAAGCTTTGCAAAAAAAAAAAAAATTATTGCTAAATGTTAAGAATATGAGCTTAATGTAAAGAATTGTTTCTATTACTTAAAAAATAACAAAACCAAAACAGGTTACCGAAAACAAAAGAGTTAATTCTTCTTAAAGATAACACTAACAAGAATACTATTTTAAACTTAAAAATAGATTCGATAAATCTAAAAAATGACTTTGATGGAAATTGTAGATTACTAAAGTGAAGAATCCGAATATTTATACTATAATCCTACCTCAGACTGAAAGATAAACTTTTATTTTCCAATACCAGTTTTATCAGCATAGAATTATGGCTACTACACACAAAAGACTTTTTATTTTATTGTATAGCTAAAGGGCAGCGAACCATTGGAAGTGTTTTCTAAACATGAACTAAAAAAAAAGTCTATTTGAAATCCTATGAAAGGTTTACATTTTTGGCGAAAAAGAATATCTGCGCCAACATGTCGTTGCCAGGCAACTACTGCTTTTCCAAAGACTTTACATCATTTGGAAGAAGACTTCTACAAGCAAAATCGAGTTAAAATTCTTTTCAATTGTTTTTATTTGAATTCTAAGTTTTCGCCAAAAATAAATGTTTTATACCCAACAAGGAAAGAAATAAAACTTCCTCTGAAAACCTGTCAAAAACAATAATGATATTGTTTGATGTATTTTAAACATATTAACTAAAGCAAAATTCTTCGTTTAATTGTCGTATTTTGTTTTTATTCCAAAACTTCTTTCTTAAACAGTACAAAAATATATTGTATAGGTTCTCCACATCTTAGTACCAAATTATAGGAAAAATTTATCTTCCACTGTCCTAAATGATGTGTTTTCATAATTGATATCCCCATTGAAAATTAATCTCAAATGAAAATAATTCTTTAAAATTAGAAGAAAAAAAATACAAATTTCGTAAATATATTTTCTTGAAATAAAGGAATTTGTATAATACAATCCTACATTTCGGTATTTATTTCATAGTTTTGAATTAAAGTAAAGCGAATCAATAGATATTAGAGCGATTTTGCATAGCACATGCTTTACATTAACTGTAAAGCTAACTACCAGTTACTAATAGTGCAATTTGTTAGGAAAATATCCTGTATGAGCCGTCAAACAGCGATACAGCGTTAATTTGAGGCATAGGGGAAACCGTGACCCTTAGCGAAATCAAAATGGTCCAGAATACAAAAACCATGATTTTTTTTTAATTAGTTAAAAATAATATAAGTAATTTTCATTTTGAAATAAAAAATATTTTAAATATAACCTGAGATGAAACCTTCATTGAAATTTTCAATCAACCTGGTAACCTAAAAATCAGCCAAAACACAGTAACAAGAAAAGTGCTCGATTAAAGCAAACTTTTCTAACTTTTAAACGTTCTTTTTACTTGTTGCTGTGTTTAGGATTCAGTGAATAACATGCTCTCAATGAATGGAAATTTCATCATTGGAAGATTTATCTCATATTTAAATTTGTATAAAACTAACTTTTTTTCTTATTTCGATGATAATCAATTGCATCCAAGCAATTAAAATAAATCATCCATTTATTTGTAGATAATTTTTTGAACGACATTCATGTTACATCAGAAAACGATATCAGCGAATATAACTCTTTCTATTTAATGGGGTCCAGAAGACAAATATTATATTAACAATGATCTGTTTTAATTGCTTAAAAAAATCATTCAAATGATGAAAAAAAGTTTTTTATTTCAATTATAAATTGAGGTAAGAATTCCAGTGAAAATTTTTTTTATCGACCTGGGAACCTAAAAATCAACACTTAAGTAAGAAAAGGTTTGACTTGTTGCTGTGTTTCGGATTTGGTGAACCATACGCTACCAGGTTGAATTTAAATTTTACCACTGGAGGTCTTATCTCTTCAAACTGGATTAAAAACAAATTTTCTTATTATTTGAATGATAATTAATTGTATTTAAGCAATTAAAATAAGTCATGATTATTATTTTAATTTTTATTTATTATTATTCTTTTACGATATTCATATAATGACAGAAAATACTGTCAGCGAATATAACTGTGAGAGTAGAAAAAATCATATAATCTTTTAGCAATTAACTTGTTTTTAATTGAGAGAATAATTTTACCTAAGTAAAGTTTTTATTTTTTTGGACTGATATCTTTTCTTCTTTTGATGCATTTTTTAAGCCTTAGTAGAAGCACTCTAAAACTTTCAAAACAACGATATCACATTTATATTTTTTTATCTTGAAACGTAAATACACATCATTTTAATGAACAACTCAACTAAAACAACTGAAATAGAAAAATTCCTAAATGCAATTATTCTTAAAAGGTTTTAAAAAATGCTGCTGACTGTTTTTTTTTTTTTTGGTTTAATCATATGATATATGCTGCTTAAATGAATTGAAAAACGTTAAGTGAAAAAAATTTTAAAAAACATAGTAGAAAACATGGTAAATTTTTTTTATGGATTACTATATGGGGAAAAATTAAACCAAGATTGATGGCTTGGTTTATATGTTAATGTGAATGATGATGATGTAATATGCAAATTGAGATAAAAACATGAAAAAAATATCACGATTTGAAAGACAATAAATCACATTAGTAAGAAAAAAAAATCTTATGTAATATTTTTGTGACTAATCTTTTTGTGCCTCAGATTTTTTAACCTTTTAAGCAATAATAGAAGTAACTTTATAAGGTTTAATTGCATAAATAACATGCCTATAGAAAAATAAAAGCAGTTATAATAAATTTTATAAAAAAATTAGAAACAATAAACATCATCAGCTAAAAAATATTATCAATGATTAATGACCATTCATCATTGCTATCGATCTCTCATTCACTGTATTATCTGCTGAAAGAAAAAATGAATAAAAATATACATATAGTTTTAAGAGAGAAAAATGAATGTTCCATTTTTTACATTTCTATCGAAATGACTATAAAAAGTGTAATTTATTAGCCTCTTTTTCGCTCTTTTTCATACAAAAGATAACAAAACTATATCATGTATTTGAAAAATATTTATTTCGCTTTCGTAGGAACACTTTATTTTACCGAAAAATAAATATCAATATTTTATTAAGAGCATGCCTTTCTTTGACAAGTAAATATCAAAAGAAGCGTTGTAGTATTTAAGAAAAAACAACGTTGGTTAAAGTTATTTTTCATTTTCAAGCATTGGACACTCAATTTTTAAGTTTTCAACGAAGCATTTGAATTTTATTTTCTTCCATCAGACCTTCCCTTGAGATCCATATATTACTACATAGTGCATTTTTATTTTACAAGTTATCTTCTGTTCAGGCAAATGATTTATTCTCCCCCTGGATGTTTACAGATATTTGATAAAAATTCAGTTTTCGGAAATAAAATAAAATGTTACATATTTATAAGATGAAAATTCATAATGAACTATGCACGTTAAATTTTGAAATAAGATAAAAGGCAGTGAACTTACATTTTATTTTTACTAAAAATGATTATAAAAATAGCATAACACTTATCTTTTTCCTGTAAAATACAAAATTGCCTCAAATGCTATTGCACAAAATTTGAATCAATGCATCAAAGGCTTGTTATTATTACAATGTTTTCTTAACTTTAGTTATACCTTTGTGTGTATAAGTATATTTTACTGAACGTTTCAAAATGATTTAGAGGTGCATTTTGTATTATAGAACAAAGTTCGATAACGAGCACCAAAAAAATAATTTAAGTAAGAAAGGAAATAAGAAGGTAGCTGATGATCTTGTCTGGTTTACAATCAAAATATTTTGCATTCCATTACCTGAGGGCGAAGACAGAACCCTTAACGAACTGGTCTACACAGCAATGCTTTGAATTTCTCTCAGATAAAGGTGATCTCGTTATATTTAAAAATTAAATAAATGAAAAGGGCGAGGATAGCTCGGTTGTTAGGGACCTGGGGCTATGTCCAAGAGTCTCTGAGTTCGATCACAGTTGGCCGAAGACTCAACGTGTAGTAAATGGTGACTGATGCACTTTAAATCTGTCGAGTCACATGGTCTTCCATGTTTCCATAGCAAATCATACCTCTGGAGGTACTGATCCATGGGTTTCCTTGTCTTTTGGATTGGTTCAAAATTACAAGACTACGGCGTTTAATATTAATAGTCGTAAACTCAAAATTGGGTTGGCTGTTCAATGAAGGTTATAAAATAAAACAAAAATATTAACGAATAAATCACTCCAAAGCCCGTAGCTTTCAGGATTGAGTACAAAGTTGCAAAGTTATGAATTTGAGCAACGGTGGCCGTAAACTCAAAATTGAGTCGGTGGTTCAACGACTGTTATTAATGTTGTGTGAAAGAGACGTGGTGTAGCTCAGGGAACGGAGCGTTCTCCTCCCAATGAGGTAACCCAGGTTCGAATTACAGAGGGGGGCAGGTTGATACAAATTCAGCTCCTGGCTGACTCCGACCAGAGTTCTGACGTAAATTATCCTCAATGATATAAGCATCATGTGTTTGAATCTTCCAGCTAACCGTGGAGGTTTGGGCGATTTCCCTCTCCATGTAAAGTTGCGAGATGGTTCCCTCAAAATTTTTTTCATGAAAGCTAGTTTTTTCCAATGTTTGATCCAGTACACCTCTTGTTATCTGGGTTGTATTCAAAATTACGAGGCATTGGAGTGGAACATTGATAGTAGCAGACTCAGAATTGTTTCAGTTGTTCAACGCCGGTTATAAAATAAAATATGTTTGAAATTTTTTTTTCATGTTTGTTAGTTTTCCATGATGAGTTATTACATAAAGTATTCATGTTTAGTGATTGTTCAAAAATCGGAAGATTACAACTAAATAGTTACACGCATTTTGAAATTAAATATTGCTTTTAAATAAATATTATTAAAAATAAACAGTTCCTTCTTGAAGAAAAATATATCTGTGCGCTCTTCAGAAAACATATTTTAAGTCCTACAGTATAAGATTGTGTAAAAAAGAAATTAAATATTGGCAATCACTTAGTTAAAAAAAATACTGCAGTTCAATAACTGGAGCTTAAAGAGTCAATCCAAGTGCAATGACTTATTTTGTCTAATGTGTATTTAAAATAGCAGTTCCATGTACTTTGTCTGAGAGTCATAAGGAAATTATTACTTCAGTAACTAAATTTAATATTTTCATTATCGAATTGAATAACTATGACCATAATACCTATGGCCAATTAGCAGAGTTTAAGCCAATAGTAGTATCCGAATAAGATTATGGTCGAAACCACAAGAATATGGCGAAATTTACCGTGTTTCGAGCTCTAAGGAAACATCAAAAATGTCGGTAATTTTTATATAAATACTTTAAAAATTATTACAGCAAAATTAGCAATAATAAGGTTTTCTAATCTGTGATATAATTTTATAAACTTATCATGATAACTTAGAGCATGGCATGAAAATAATTTATTAGGTTAAATTTATCTTTCAGCTTTTTAATTTTACTCTACGGATAGTTATAAGAACTATAATTTTAAAAACCAGAATTTCCGGTAAACCATTGCCCAATGAACGGAAAAAAAGACGAAATGAATTATCTGAGTACCATTTATTTTGGGTTTATTAGCCCAAAATTATATTGTTTTTTTTTTACCTGAACTATCATCATCATAGCTGCTAGCAATAATAAAGTATAAAAGCTATTAACAATAATGTTTAGGCATTTTTTTAAGGCCAACCTAAAGGGAATAGTATCAAAATATCACATATCGGTGACCTTTTAAATCAATAAAACTTACAATCATAATCTCAAACCAGTTTAATACCTTGTTCCTTATCCACCTTTTTAAATATTGCAATTTGCTTGGTCATTTTAACATTGTAATATAAGTTCTGGAAACCTTTATTAAGTTACATATAACAACACAATCTATAAATCTTACGAATGTAAATTAAAAAAGTTCAAATGTAATTCTTTAATATTTGAGAAGTTTATTATATTGATTTAATATTAATATAATTTACTATTCTAATAACGAATAACCTCAAGATTCAACTACACTTTATGGATTTTATTATAACAACCTTATAATAATATTTTACAGTAATATTATCGTAACCAAATTGAAAAATGAATAAAGTGAATTATGGGAATTAAATTGGGATGGGAAGTGAACTTATTTGCCTACAATCAAGAAATAATTTTTTTTTTATATTATTTGGAATACCAAACTGACTTTTCGTTCAAAGTTTATCAATTTATTTAATATTTAAATACGCTTGAAATAAAATAGAATACATTAAATTTGAAGTATTTATAAGTTACACTTATAAGGAAGTTACAGTTAAGAAAATACAAGGATTCTCAATTAATTTGTGATCTGACTTAATTTTATTTTATCAGAAAAAAGTTCTTTTTATCATTGCTGAAATTTTCCAATATTCTCCTCAAACAATATTTCCGAACTTTTCGCCCCATAATCAATTATCTTTACTTCAAATATCTTATAAGTTTGAACATTAAAAAAAGAAAAATATTTAGAAATGGTCTGCACAAAAATTTATTTTAAAAATAAAAATAGACATTTTTTGAATCCTATTTCTTATAATTAATTTGAAATGTTACGGGTAATAGGCAAGTGGGGACCTTTTTTTAACAAATTTATCAAAAAATTACATTAAACAAAATTTTTAGCTCTTTGATAACTTTTTAGCGATAATTTTGAAGTTTTCCTGCATTCTGGTTTATATATAAAATGATAAAGTGGTTAGTTCCTTTAAAAAAATTTTCACATTTTCTTCCTTTTTTTCTAAAAAATAACTCGCACCAATTTTTTAACTCTTATTGAATCAGTGTTGTCAAGATCTTGAATTTTTATATCACTCTAATGCAATTGCGAATTTAAAAAAGAAAAAAAAACTTTAGTTGCCAAATAGTAAAATGAAAAATCCACTTAATGCATGTCCGAACTAGTCTCACTACCATGGGTCGACACTAGCACCACGAAATCGCATTTTTGTTTTATGATTAGAGTCGATTAATTGAAACGATGAAAAGCGCAAGTTACTACTTCTTTATGTAAAAAACATTAGCATATTATTACCTTTAATTGAAATTTTTAAAACAAAATATATCAACAAAAGAATAAAGAAATAAAATGAATAAGGAAAGAATAAAGATTTGAAAGTTGCTTTTACACATTAAAAACCTCTTTTTACTAATTTATACTGAAAATTTTTCAGTGTGATTATGCACATGCACATAAAAGTGTACACCAGTGTTTTCAATACTATCCTCACCGAAGAAATTTGACGAATGAATTAAAACGTTATTCAAATTGTCCAATTTAGCTCAATGTCTTTACTAGCTCCCTCTCCCCTACTGAGGAAACAAAAATAGTGGTTAGGGAATATAGAGTAAAATTAATCCTGGATAAGACTAATCCATTAAAATGGACATGCAATCTAAATGTTTTTTTAAATAAATAAATGCATTTGACTTAAAAAGTTTTTTTAAATTTATTTTTAAACTAGCTGAATATCAGTTTTACGTGCGAGGAGAAAAAAAAATAAACAATCAATAAATCAATAAATCAACACTGAACAACTGCAAATTTAAATTACCTAAGTACTTAATAAAACATTAAATTATTACCGAATAAAAATGTAATTTTCGCATCATGGGTATCAATAAGATTATGGCGATTATTTACGTTTCTCCTATAATACCTTTATTCCTTTTAATTACTTTTAATTTTAATTTTTAATATATATTTTGATGGATTCACGTCTTAGAAGCGTAACTATGTAAAAAATGCACGTTACTTGAAATAACTTTAGAAATACTGATTCCTGAAACAATCCACCGATGCTAATCCACCGATGTTTTTTTGACATAAAAACCAAAAAATAAATATTGAAAATTGGGAGGAAAAACTCCGCTTTTAAATGAGAGCTATAAGCTAGCAATCAAAGAAAGAAAATCGTCTGCAACCTTGTGTTCTAAGTTATTCCATTTTCCATTTTTGAAATTTCATTTTTTATATGGTTTATCAAGCGAACTGGAAAATTTCGGACAAATTCTTAGGATCGGGTTTAAATTTGCCTCTCTACTATTAACCGGAGATGCTTTACAAGTGAAAAAATGTTCATGCTTATCATAATTATTCGATTAAGTTATAATTAAGTTAAAGGCTATGATAAGTAAATAATAATTAAAATAAAGGCTATACTGATCCTCTTGCAACGCATTATTCAAGATTTAATTAAGAATTATAACTAGTGATATAAATTTTCAATGGATGCAGATTCTATTCAAATATGTAGGCCACTGGAATATCATTTAGGATATTTTCAAAAATGGTTGGTTTGAGGATATGCTTGACTTAGAACTTCTCTTACTTTCAAAGAATTCAAATATCTAAGAGTTCAAAATATTACGGATACAGATGCTGACACATATTGCTTAAAATTCAATACGAAAATAATCTCTGAATGAAAGAGATATTAAAATAATCGAGGTTTTTAATTTATTTGATTATCTCTTAATTAAATTCAATATTTCAAGGGCAAAATTATGCAGTAAAAAGTTAGTCTTAAAAAATTTTTTGGACACATTGTCAAAAGTTTCTTCACTCAATCTTTTTTTCTTTAAAAAGCTATGATGGATTGATTTTTTTCTTGTTTTCTTTAAAAAGCTAAGAGTGATTTAATTTTTTCTTTTCTAATTTACAAAAAACTATGATTGATTTAATCAAAATGAAGCAAACTAAGTATTTCAGCAAAATTTTACCCTTTTAATATTTTTTTGGATTTACATATTATTTGAATTCCTAAGAAAATCTGCAAACGAAAGCAGTTCAGATATATTTTTTTTACACCTAGCATGGTATATGTAGCAAAAATGTGAATTGGTTAAACGTTTTAGAATTTATAAAGATTAAATGTAAATCCGTTGTTAATTAATAGTTTCATTACTTTTTGAATTATGATTGTTATTTTGTGGTTATTTATGTTGCATTGATTTATGTACTATAATTGTTAATAAATTGAAAACAAATAGTTATATTTACAATATTGTAAAAAAAGTTAATTCTATCGGGTAAACTTTTCTTCGAAACTTTTAAGTAATGACTTACTTGAATTCTTGGCGCATCTATTTAATTCTTAGAGTACGTAGAATAATTTTTCTTTTTTCTTTCTACATTGGAAAATTCCATAAAAGATACTCTAAGAAAAATCGGGAAACTTTATGGTATTAAACTCGTTCTTAAAATCTTAATAAGTAGCAAGAAGCGTGAACCGTTCCTTTTTTCCTTATAAAAAATCCCAAACTCTCTCCTAAATCTTAAGTAATTGCCGAACGTCTTTTTATTATAATCCTGGGAATTTCAGTGCATAATTTATCTTCTTGAGGTAGTACATGTTTTTGACTCCAAAGATGCTCCTAATTATATATGGTTTCAAAGAGGTCTGTAATTTTAATACATCGATAATTAGCAAACAAAATGTGCAAAACATTTTTGACAAGTATACGTGATCTTTTTTGGTTATTAAAAATAAATGGTTATAAACATTTAACTACAGTTTATCTTAAAGCTTTAAAGTTGATTTTCTTTAAGTTAGGTTAACTTTTGCAAAAATGCTGCGTCAATTTTTGTTTAACTGTTCTAAGAGAAAAAAGTCATGGTCATAACTTACCAGGATATGGCAAAATTTACAGTTTTTTTGTCTCCATAGAAACACCAAGAAGCTGAGTAATTTTTTTGCCAAAGCTCTTTAGTAAAGAGTTTGGTAAAATTAACAATAAAATGTAAATGTATAAAGTATGATAAAATTTAGTAAACGTGATCAAATTAGGTAATTTTATCATCATACCTTAAAGCTTGGCGTAAAAACCATTTATTTGTTCAAGTTTAATTTCCAGTTCTGTGCTTTGCTGAGCGCTTGGTTATAAGAAATGAAATTTTGAAAACCAGAATTCCCTAAATATCGTTTGCATGTGAAATTAAAAATTACCTTGTGAATTTTTTTAAATAACGTATATATTAGTTTTTAATATCAGGATCATGATTTTATTTTGCGGAAAAACAATACATTAATTTTACCAGAATTTGTGCCACCATGTGTTTGGTCAAGTTAAAAATTTTTGCTATCTTAGATTTGCTTAATATTTTCTAATAATTATACAAATTCCTACATAATAACTCAAATTCACGAAAGGCAGATAAGGTTGGAAAACTCATCTATTAGAAAAGAGATGGGCTGGTGACTAGTTTTCTAGGAATCGAAACTTCTAGTTATCTTGGTTTCATAAAAAAATCTCCGTGCATCCTGCCGAATAAAACAAACTATAT
>NC_092211.1:34934119-34966843 GCF_043381705.1 Parasteatoda tepidariorum
ATAAAAAATGCCATAGGATATTCCTATGGGGTTTTGCCTATGGTAAAATTTTGCCATATAGGTATGGCAAAATTTCGCCATAGGCAAAACCCCATAGGAATATTCTATGGCATTTTTCTATATGGCATATTTTTGCCATTCATGTATGGAAAAATTTTGCCATACGTACATGGCAAAATTTTACCATAGGCAAAACCCCATAGGAATATCCTATGGCATTTTTTATATGGCATATTTTTGCCACACATGTATGGCAAAATTTTGCCATACGTATATGGCAAAATTTTACCATAGGCAAAACCCCATAGGAATATCCTACGGCATTTTTTATCTGGCAAATTTTTGTCATACATGCATACCAAAATTTTGCCATACGTATATGGCCAAAGTGTATGGCAAAATTTTACCATAGGCAAAACCCCATAGGAATATCCTATGACATTTTTTATATGGCAAATTTTTCCCATAAAACTAAGATGTGCTACATCTTATGAAGAAAAATTTTTCCATAGGCTATGGTACAGCTTTGCCATACAGCTATGGCAACATTTGTCGTTGATATTTTACCATACATCAAAAAATAATTACTTACAAGAATCTTTCGCACTGGAATCTTTTAAAAATGCAAAACTTAATAATTGTAGAATAAATATATAAAGCTTTTTTTTAAATTTCTTTGATAACTTCCCCTGTTTGACTTGCAGAATCCTTTCTGAATGTTGCTCTTTTTCAAATAAATTTTTAACGGTTAGTACTAACCGATGGAAAATGGGCCCGGTGGTCGGAGCGAGTGGGGAAAATATTGGTTAAGTTGATTAGGAGCAAAATATATTGAGTACAATCAACCAATATTTGTTAAAGCTGTTAAAAACAAGAAAATGGAAAGTGGGTCTGGAAGTCGGAGCGAGTATAAAAAACGTTATTGGTATCATAATTAGTTAGATAAGCGTCAGATATTAGAGGAACCTAAAAGAAAGAGAAAGAAAATAATGGTCCGATGGTCGGAGCGAGCATGAAATTGTTTAAAATGTTGATATGTGATACTAAGCTAACTCAGAAAATTTATGTTGAGTTGTGTTAAGCACAGTTAGAAAAGAAAACGCAATATAGAAACATTGGTAAATACAAAGCATGTTTAAGACATGATTAAAATTGGAAAAATTTATAATTGCTATTGACAAATTAACACTTGGTCAGGGATAGCAAATAAAAATTAATTGGGTATTGGAAATCGCTATGACGAAAAAGTTGTACACTTAAGGAAAGATTAAATTGTTAAACGCATTTTTGGTAACAGCAGCAGATGATATGGCCAGGGACTGTCCCGTTGATGATATTGAAGCAAAACAATTGTCAACCAGTAATCCAGCAAATCTAGTTAAGTGATGACCCTAAGCTATGTATAAATATGTAACAGAATATTGTACAAGTATATGTGAATACTTTAGAAATATTAGTTGTAAGATAGTAAAACGCAGAGACATGATAAAGAACAATTTAATAGCAAGCAAAAATTAAACACAAAATAAAAATATAAAGCCCTAACATATGTAAGATAATGTAAAAATGCATTGCAAGAGCCTAAGTGGATTTAAAATCAAAAACTAATGAGAATGTAAATACTGACTTTGATATCGATATATGACAGCAGTGAAATGAAATTACCACCGAAGAAATTAAAAAATTAAAATTTTTTAATTATTTAAGAAATGATGATCTGGCTTGATCATAAGCATTTAACTGCATTTTTCATCATGAAGATTGTTTACAAATTGCTATAGTGAATAGAACACCATTAATAATGGAAAAGTGATGTGAATTTAAAAATTTATATAAAATCAGAGGGAGGGGATAAAATAAAAAGAAAGATGTCATTTAATCACAAACAGTTGGGAGAAAGAAATATAAAAAATTTAGATAAAAATATAAACAGCAAGATATTAATTAAAGTGTACAAAGTCAGCGGTAACAAATGGCAAAATTTAACATAGTGAAAACCTATTCCCAATCGCGACATATTTTAAAAAGATACAGATAATAAAAGTACCAGACCACAGGAAATTAAAAACTTAATAAATTCAGATAGATAATCGCATAGGCGTTTTGTTATAAAATGTTTTTGACCAAGAATGAGATCGAAAAAATATTAAAATAAGTCGCGAAAGTTAGCGAACGATTCCACTTGTAGTGAATTACACGTTAATATGGCGGTCTGATATTCTTAGCCTAAAAGAATGGAACATTGGATTTCAAACACTCAAAAATGGGAAAATTGACCACCCGGAGGCCGGAAAAGTCTCCCCTGGAATGCTTTGTGGGATTACATGTTGAATTAAATTTACTTCGGGGTGAAAAAATGAATATTTATTTCTTTTAGAAGATGTTTTTGAGGACTCCACAGAAGTTGTTGCTTCATTGGTGGGGATCTAGATCAGCTTTTCTCTATGGTATACTGCCATACAAATCTTTATGGTAACCATTAGCCTATGGTATACTGCCATATGAATTTCTATGGTTGCCATAGGCCAATGGTGACGTGCCTTACAAATCCTTATGGTTCCCATTGGCCTATGGTATACTGACATACAAATCTTTATGGTTACCATAGGCGTATGGTATCTTGCCATACAAATTTCTATGGTGGCCATAGATTTATGGGGTTGTGCCATACAAATCTCTATGGTAACCATAGGCGTATGGTACCTTGCCATACAAATTTCTATGGTAGCCATAGGTTGCCATAGATTACCATAGGCTTCTCTATTTCAAATTTTCCTAAGGGACATATGTAAATCAAACATTCGAAAGTATATATATGTTGCACTGTTGGGCAAAAGTAGTACACTACCAAGAGCGAAGGATGTCAACTGCCCATAGACGGACGAGTAGAGACAATGGAAGGGTAATGGAAGCTTAATAGATTGCGTTACCGGAATTAAAAATAAATTAACATTTTGCTAAGCATTTCTAGTTATTCTAAACAAAATTGCCAATTTTTTGAACTAAGAATCGCAGCATGAAAAAGAAAAATTCCATTATGCGCATCATTTGCTGTATGAATAGTCAAGATAATATCATTTCCTATAAATTTCGAAATTGATACCGCAATCAATATTTAATAGGGATAAAAACATTGCAATCAATGGTTATTGCAAAACATTTCATTCATGATATATCACGAAATTATAGATCATCATAAATTACTATGGGGAAGATTTAAAAAATGTCTATACTTTAAAATACATCGCCCCCATCTCCATACTTATGCTGTTCTACTTAACAATTTCCTATGCAGCGTCTAAAATCCATAATTAATTATCAGAAATCAAGCAATATGAATTAAGTGTAAAACAAACAGTGCATCTAAATCTGAATGAAATATTCTGAATTTATTCAAAAATATTTCAAAAATAAAATTATCGCAACAAATATTTACTTTAACGATATTTGAGTCAGATAGTTGAATGTTTCATGTATTTGCCTTCTTATATTTAATCATTTCAAATAAGAAAAAAAAAACGGGTAATTAATTTAAGATTAAGTGGGCTAATGAAACTTTGCTTTAATATTTGAAATATTAGATGAATTGAAAGACTTTTCTCTAGTTACATTTAAGATTATTTAAATATTAAAAACTTTTATTCAATCATGAATCTAAATATATTAAGATTCAAATTTGCAATTTTGAAAATGCCTTTGGATAATTACTTAAAAATTCAGTATAAGTTTAAAGAGAATTAGCAAATATGTATTGCTAATTAGTGGTGTTCTGTATATAAATGCGTTGTGATTATTTGAAAATTAAAACTAAAGGAAAATACGTAATTTGTGAAATACCTTTATATATTTGTGAATATTTTTAAGTGACTTTATTCGATTTACTGCATGAAAGCTTCTTTATTCAATTAAATTACTCATACTATTAAAAGTACCGAAAAGGTAATAGGCTTAAGGATAGAGAAAAATAACAAAATGGGCACAGTACAAAAGACGCACACTGTACAAAATGCAAAAAAAAAAGATTTTTTTACGTTTATAACAAAGAATATCTATCGTTCCTTTGCAGACTACTAAACAATATAACCGAAAGCAAGAAAATTTGGTACACTGAAATTTCGAGGCTTGAAAAGTACACTGTGGGCAATATGGACAGACGTGGAAATTAAAGAGAATTAACGAATATGTATCACTAATTAGTGGTGTTCCGTAAATGAATGTGTTGGGATTATTTGAGAAATAAAACTAAAGGAAAATATGTAATTTGTAAAGCACCTATATACACTAGTGCATATTTTTGCGTGAATTTGTTCAATTTATTTTAATATTTATTGCACAAAAACTTTTTTTTATGTAATTAACTTTCTCGTACAATTAAAAGTACCGAAAAAGTAATAGCCTTAAGGACAGAGAAAAGTAAAAAATATGGTATTAAAATTGGAAAAGGCAAACACAGTACATTTGTGCAAAAAATGCTTTTTCATGTTTATCACAAAGAATGTCTATCTTTCTTTTATAGAATACTAAGCTATTCAAAGGAAAGCGAGGAAATTTGGCATACTGATATTTTGAAGCTTGGGAAAGGACACTATATACAGTGGAATATATAATTTCATTAAGATCACACGGTAAAGATGTTTCTAATATTGAATTTTTTCATTGGCTTAGAAATCACCATTTATAAAAATAAAACTGCATACGATTCTGGTTTCTATTAAGATAACATCAGGGAATTTTTTTACTTGAAGAGAAATTTAGTTTTACTCTATCCATTTAAAAACAGGTTTAACTGAAAACGTATTAAAATGACTTAACTGAAACAGTATTACGAAAAGCTCGTGGCAGTGTTAACTTTACGTTAAATAAATATTCAACTTTTTTATAATATTTTAAATCTATTCATACCCAAAAATTGTTTCCTATATTTAACCACAAATTAAATTTTTTAGCTTGGGATTTTTATTGAACAATTTTGGTTCGTTATCCTTGGAATATTTAGAATCAAATTATTTTAAAAAGAGATTCATTATTATAAGTAGATTTGAATCAATTGACACAACTCAAAATGGGTCTGCATCAGTTGTTGTAAAAGAAATACCTCCTTCTAATTTAAAAACTACAAGCTTCGAACAAGATTCGTGATTAATTGTTCAATTATGCATTTTTGTATCTTAAAATATTTCGATACATAAATGAATCAAAATCTTATACTTTTAAATAATTTTGAATTTAACTGGCGGAAAAGTCTTTCAATTCATCTTGTCTTGTAAATATGAAAACTAAATTCGATTTCCTAATCTTAAATTAAATACCTGTTTAGTATCAGTTTATATAATGACGTAATATGCATCAATTTATCTGTAAGTTTTTATTCCAATTTGTGTTGTTCAGGAAGTTTAGTTTAAAAAGTTAGATTTTAAACACTTTTTAAAAATGCTTGAGTCACAAAATCATTTTAAAAATTAATTACCAACACATTTTATCAACTCAATAGTTAAAGTAAAGAAATATAAAAAAATTAAATGCAGGTAGTCAATCAGGCATCCAGACAGTCCAGTAGGCGTTTCAAGTGAAAAATAGTTATTTTTTAGGGTAATTAAAGAAAATAATAAAGGTTCATTGTAATCATCATGCCTCAAAATAATCTATTGATTAAATGTCTCTATATATCATTAAATGAATACAGTCATCTTGCTGCCTCATGCCATATTGTATTAAAATCTTATATTATAGTTATTAATAAACAAAGAAGATACAAATATTTTTGTCTTTCTTCAGTAATAAGTTCGGAAGCTTGTATTAGTCGAAAAACTTGTATATGAAACCTTATAACAGAGTCATCTTATAATATCTTATTATGCAATTATGATAAATATTTAGTGCAATTTAATAAGTAGTAAACCGTATATATGCTATGTTCACTTAATCATAAGTTTACATATAACTGTCTTCAGTTAGCATTTACTGTTAGAATAATTGATTCAAAGTAACTCTTTGAAATTATGATACTCTCTCATCACTACTAGTAAATACATTTACCAGAAATATTTAACATGTTTATGGTAACCGAATTTTTAAAAGAAACATCAAATGTGCTTATGAATTCCTCTTGATAACCATGAAATATTAATGAGTTTAAACAATATTTGAATTGGAAATTAAATTAAATCAGTGGAAATTAATTGGAAATTAAATCAGTGAAACGAAATCTGCGTCAATGCAGTAAAACATTTTGATATCCTAGAATTGCATACTTTTTAATTTAGATGCTATACTTTGTTCATGGTCAGAAAAAAAGCATTTTTTGTGATTCGTAAGCAGGGTATGAAAAAACCTTTGAGTAAAACAGCAAAATGATTTGTTTAAACTGTATTTGTCATTAAAGCGTATTCGAAATTTGAGAAGTAGTGCATTAAAAAATATATTTGTGAATATTTTAAGTTTTAAAACATATTGCTCTTTAAGAATAAATTATTTTGTAAATACTGTTTAAAACTCTTTTCTATGTAAAAACTACGATGCTTAAATATTTTTAAAAATATTTAATCATTTAAAAGAAAAGAAAATAAATTATTTTAAAGATATTTTGCAACGATATGTTTTTAAATCTTCTTTAGACTTTTTTTAAGGGAAAATAATCTTCCCACAAAAAAATGCCGTCATATTAAATTTATAACAAATGTTCATCGAGTTGGATTAGGAAAGAGAAAAATGTTTGAGGTAAAAATAAGATAGTGGATTACTCCAAGTTCTTAATTTTAAAAACAATTGGAAATGATAGAAAGCTAGAACACTAGAAAAATGAAAGAGAAAACACAAAGTAATTCTATTACAAATGTAACTTTTTTAAACAGAAAAGAAACATTTCTCTTTGTTTCCCAATTCTCCGTGGATAATACTTTACTTTTTTTCTTCAAATATAATTGTAAAAAAAGTAGAAAATGTCATGGAGAGTTACAAAGCAATTAATTTGAAAGTGAAGAAATATAAATCAATTTTATTGTCTTATCTTATAGTGAGTTGATTTAAGGAGAATAAATGCACACACTTCAAACTTTATTCGACTTGTAATATGTAATACATCAGCAATGAACATAAAAGTAAAGTTATAGCTTCATACTTTAGAATATTACTCATTTTTTGATTTTTGTACAGTATTTCAACTTAACATTCCATGAAATTAATAAACATAATCGGTGGCTGGGTGGTGCAGTTGGTTTGTCGTCGGCCTTCTGAGCCCAAGTCTGCAGGTTCAATCCCCGGCCCAGACACCGGATTTTCGGCATGCAGAAAATCCTCAGCGGCCATGTCGTATGATTATGCGGCATGTAAAAGATCCCTGGCGTGCCTTATTGGCTCTTGGCATTTCCGGCAAAATTAAATTCCTAGTGCACTTTAGCATCCAAGTAGAGTCTCGGTGCGGCCATCTAGTGTGGCAGAAACTAGACGTCCAAATTAACATGACCAACGCCAAATTAACATGACCAACGGTATCTCACCCATTGTGGTTGTCCTGAAAGAGTGGATACCACCTCTGGAGGTGGTATCCACTCTTTCAGGACTTTCTAGGTCTGCTCATCGGCAAGACCAATTGTGCAGCTCATTGGAAATAAAATAAAAAATAAATTAATAAATAAACATAATCAATTCGATGAAGTATTAACAATTAATTGATAGTATTCATTTACAAAAATAATTATTAAAATAATATTAGTCTTGAAAGAAAATTATGATATTTACGTTTTTACTATAAGTATTAGTACCTTTTGTTCTTAGTTTTTAAAATTTGTAAAATTTTTGAGTCGAAAGTTATATTTTAAAGAAAAAAAATTACATTCTAATATGCTGTTTGCAGCTTATTATTTATTTGAATTAATGGTCCATTTATTTAAAATGTATTATAACTTAGTCCCAAAAATATGATATTTACACTGAAATCAATAATTTTATTCTAAATTTGAAGTTAATTTTCAATCGAACATATTGTGTAACGTAAAACAACTTGATTTTAACTTTGAAACTTCGTCATGTAAATGAAATTAACTTTGCGTTAACAGTAAATATTATTATTATTATTATTTACATTTCTGACTTTATTGCCGTGATGATTGATGATTAATATTTAACTAGTTTTGTGATTTTTTTGAAAATTTTGAATGTATTTACAGATGGATTTCTAAATCAAAGTTTACATTTCAAATAAAGTAAAAAAAAAAAACTAAAAACACCATCTCGATGTTTTTTAAGTCAAATAATTGACAAATATCATTTTTATATTTTTTTTTATCGTTATCATCTACTTTCATTACCTTAGTATAGTCGTGATGACTTTATTATTAATTTTTACTGGTTTTACCCACCAATTTTTTAAATATTAGATAAGTTCACATATGGATTTCCTTAAAATTTGCATTTCAAATAAAATAAAATAAAAATCTATCTTGATGTATTAAAAGACAAATAGTAGAATTTTATCCTTCTTTCATTTTCTAGTTTTTTTTCTAATTAAGAGTATTTTATTCAATATTAACTTACTTTTCATGAAAAACTTCTCAATTTTAACATTAATTTCATTTGAATAACAATATTTTATAATTAAACCGCAATTTAATAATTTATTTTATTTCGGGACCAATCAAAGGAAACCATTTCTCAATATTTATTAATTTCTTTCCACATTCTTGCCTCTTGTAATGGAGATGCATTACACGATGATCCGAATTAATTCCGTCTTGTTCATGAATAAGGAACTGATCCAGGAAACAATCAAGCGGTCGCATGCCCCTGTTACTTGATAGAAACACGCACGGCGAAAGAGTAATTAAACCGATCGAGTTACAAAAGAAGAAAGAAATGCATGCAACAGGGAGAATGAGAACTTTAAATGTTGTTCGTAAATTTTGAAAATATATGATCTTGCTAGGATTTCTGAGAATTTATTTGTATTGTTTCCCTTGAAGGGAAATGTTTAGTAAATTCATGCGGGGATATTTTCATAAATATCATCCGTTTTGTTTACTAATGGTGAAAGCTTGGTTTCATAAGACTTCTAACAATTTATTGTTCAAAAAGTGCTGTTATTTCAGGCTTCTGTGTTAAATGATTTAGAGCAATAATTTATAACTTAAAATGCAAAAATGCTTTCTACTTTAGAAGAATCATCCTTGAAAGAGACGAGAAAATTAGCATTTTGTTTAGTGGGCTTTTTTAAAAAAGAAATTAATTACATGCTCATTACAGTTGATTAAATGTAATAAATGTATCACGTAAGAGTTGATAAAATATACAATTACTTAATAAAATATACAATTATACTTTATAAAATATACAATTTACTTACATGGATCTTTTTGCTAGTTAATTAAGTTTAAAACATGCGTAAAAGTTTAAAAGGAAAGAACGTGATTCTAGTTCATGATTGGTGGGACCAGTTAATTTTTTATGTATTCAATTATCCCGGGAAATGAAAACAAAATTCATGCAATTTTTTTGTTTCACCAAACGTAGTTTCATTCGAAGTATAATACTTTTTATATTACATTTCACTATTTACATTTATCATATTTTATAATTCTAAAATTCTTTTTAAGTTACAAGGTATACGTATTTACTACTAATTTTCATAGTTTAAAATATGTGATTTTTAATTACAAAATATAAAATTTTGACAAAAAATTTAATTGTTTTTGAGTAATAATTTAAAAAATAATGCTTCTAAATTTTTCGTTCAATACTTGGAAAGTTCACACTGAATATTTAATATTATAAAAAAATTGTGTAACTTAATTGCCAGTGTTTTTGCATTACTATTAAATAAACTGTAGAAAAATAATAAATAAATTTTTTTACGCCGATTATGTATAAAATTTATAACAGATATATAAACTTTATTTAGCAAATAAAGTTTATATATGTGTTCAAAAAGTATTTTACTCATTTTAATAGATCAATATATGTGGCTAACTATTCAAAAGGAAACTAACATTTAGGTGTCCGAAATTTCAATTGTTTTTCTTGCTAAAGTATTGAAGCCATTATTTCCAGATTTCAGTTACCCCTCTTTGACAGACAAATTTCCAAGTTATCGTTAAAAAAAGTATGTATTTTCAAAAACTAATACATTTATAAGTCTCTTTCGTTTCATAAATTATTTTGTACACTAAAGTTGAAGTTATAAAACCATAAAGACTGATCTAAATATGTTAAATTCGAATATTAGTTTCCCTTTTCCTTGCTTCCTCTCAGAGCTCTAACTTTATTTCGTCCGTTTGTATTACTTTCTTCATATGGATTCTTATTCTTAGATATTTATCATTATATTTTAAATTGAACGCAACGACATAAGCATAAATATTAATATTTTCATATTAATATTATTTTTATTTTTTAGCTCATTTACTTTCTAATAGTTCAAACAGATATTTAGAAAAGTGCAAAATGCTTTTGCTATTTAAAATCAATGGTTTGATTTCTTTGATTTAGTGGCTAAGGTAAATATATTTTAATAAGTAACTAAGGTAAATATAAAGTTGTGGGGAGAGTAGTTATAGCTAGTGTGTATATCAAAAGGTGTCCACTTCATCCATCAAAATGTGCCCCTAGATAAAATCGAGTTACCATGCTTTATATGGTAAGAAATTGAGGTTTAACAATCATAGTGGTAGTTACGAAACAATATTCCCCACCAGATATTTATCAGGGATAGAATTCGTTGAAAAGACAGCATTAGTTGCCGTTTTGTGAAAGCCCGGGAGTTCTATATTAAGTTCACCGAGTTTCGAGCGTTTGTTGTGACAGCTGTTCTAGGGTCCCGATCGTGGACGCTCCTGTCCTAAAATTAGCAGTCGGGTGTGTACAGGTCCCAGTTGCGTGAGACCAAGACTGAGTAGCAACAGCGTGAAGAGGACAAAGTCGCAATCACAAGTCAATTTTACACTATGAACCATCCATCCAACTAAGTCTCTTCAAATCGAAGTAGGCGTTTTAGCCAAGGTAGGCGTGTCGGTCGAGGTCACATGTTCTGATCACACCCGCGAGTCACCCATGTGGGGCTAATCTATCGACAATGTCAACCTTCATCTATCAAAAGGTGCCCTTAGATAGAATAGACTTTATTTACTTTATTTAAAATAAATTGGGTGCCTGACCCATGCATCATGAAATAATTTACGGTGCATTAAAACATTTTGTGTTATGCTACATTATGGTGGCATATAGGATAGAATGGAGTTATCATGTCTTACATAGTAGGGAATTGATGTTTAATAATCATAGTGGTAGTTACACTACAAAGTTAGAAAATTACTGTTATAATACAATATCTGATTTCAGATTTTCACCTTGACATGTAACCTTTAGAGGTAACGCATATTCATCGATTGACGCTAAAAGAGCACGCGAGGGATACATAACCCTTTAACGGGCACAGTTAAATAAAAATTCGTTCTAAAAATATCGATCAATAAATTTAAAGGTAGAAATGCCACCATGATTAACAAAACCAAAACTTAAACAACTGAACTAAAAATTTTCCTTGCGAATGATAAGTAACAAAAGTGAATCAAACCAGTTAAAATAAAAATAAAAATTAAAAAAACGATTCAAGTGTGATGCAACCACATCACATGTATTAGTTTCATTTGTGTTTATTGGATTTTCGTAGTATTTACATAGAATAAGAACACAATAAAACTTAAATTAAAATTGTTCTATTATTTCAAGCTCAGCAGCAAAACATAACTTATAAACAGGGAAATGACATTAATTGATAAATAATTTTTTTTTAAAAATAATTACAGCACATATTTAGCTTTCTCGATTTTTTTAAATTTAAATATTTGTTTCAACTTTGTAAACTTGCGCCATTAATACTAAAAACATATAAAATATACCAGCATTTT
Organism: Parasteatoda tepidariorum; assembly: GCF_043381705.1. Lineage (NCBI taxonomy): Eukaryota > Metazoa > Arthropoda > Arachnida > Araneae > Theridiidae > Parasteatoda > Parasteatoda tepidariorum. The sequence goes on from NC_092211.1 coordinate 34,946,017, forward strand.
TTAGTTTTATAAAAAATAATTTAATAAGCTTAATTAACTTTGTTATAAATTTGATAGTAAATATAATTAATTTTATCATTAATATTTAGATAAAAAAAGTCTAAAAACATACATTTGTCTTGTAACTTATAAATAATTGTTTTCAACAAAAACTGAATGACTTCATATTAATTCATAATGATGTCTAGGCACTGAAAATGTAATTTAATTTTAATACCGTAACGGACTCTTGCGTTTTAATTTTGGTTATTTATACTTTTTAAGGCTTTTTATACTTTGTTTTTATCTATTTTTGATAGTTAGTAAATCTGGAATTTCAAAATTATTTCAAGTTGGTTTTTTATTTCATACAAGCAAATAAATTTGATCTATTCTATTGAAGCCTTTAAGAAGAACTGTGTATTAATTAGAAATTATTTATATTCGAAATTAATAGACAAATCCTCAAAGATTTTTTTTCTTTCTTTTTTTAATAAATCTATTAATTCTCTTTCGTAGAGAGAAAAAGATTTTTATTTTTATCTGTAAGATTATATTATAAGATAAAACTTAGTTTAATATTGTCCTTAGATTGAATATGAAGTATCAGTAACATTTTTAATAGTTTTTCCCTAATTATATGATTGTTTCAGCTTTGGAACAATGTGTCGAAATGATTTTAAACAATAATTATAGGAAAATTAATTAAATTTTTACAAATATTTTACTATATATCAAATAATATTTTAGATTTTCTTATAAAAATGAAGACAAATTAAAATATTAAGGAATGCCTGCTTCTAATTATAAGATTCATGAGAAAATAAAATTTTTTGCTATTCCAGTTCTCATAAATATTGAAAATAGCAAGGTTTTAAAGTATACTTCATTTAATCTATTCTTTCAAAAGCATTTTTTGTTTTGCTATTATTGTGCTCAAGAAGCATACAAAAAAGTATTTCAAATCTTTGATGATTAATTTCAAATAAATATTAAAATCAAGTATTCTTAAGAAACGATATTTTTAGTTTCTTGTATTGCTAAAAAACTTCTCCATTGTTTATGTTTTTCCGTTGAATTAATCTGGATATGTTCTTTTATTCAACGATTCATTGTTTGTTAATAACATTTAAAAATAAACTATTTTAAATAAAAAATTTCATGACATTTTCTACTGTTTTTAAGCATAAAATTATACATTCAATGTCTTATGATTTTCGAGCTAAAATAAATACACTACTTATTTTTCAAATTTTGTGAAATTATGTTTAAAGTATTTTGAGTTTAATATTTTAATGTTAAGAAAAACATGGAAAGATTATCAAAAATCGGAATTTTAAATAACTGAATATTGAATATGACTACACATTGCCTTGCGTTTTAAAAAGGAATAACATTTTCCCAGTTCAATTTAAATTATTAAATCAGAAATTTTAAAACAATATCTTATTATATAGGAAATTGCTTTAATTAAAAAAAATTAAAAGATGTATTTTTCTTAAAACTGTTAAAAAACTAACTTAAAATAAAGTTTTCAGTTTATTAGTCAATGCTTTATAAAATATTGATTATCTGGTCTGCTTAAAAATATTTTCTTGTATTTTATATATATTTTCGTTAGCTTATTTTATCTAATTTCTGGTACAGTTTTCTTTATGTTTTGTTTTGTCTGTTTTTTTATTAAGTAAAGGGTTATTCCAATCGTGATAGTAATTATTCCAATCATTGCTTCAAGCTAATAAAATTAGATTGTTAAAAGATTGTTGACCACATGCACTCAAAGGTGCTAAATGTACGTATCTTAGGTTCTCTGGACAGTTTCCCTATATGCGTTTAACAAAAATATGCTTTATCTTGTCACACTAACCATAAAAATTAAGTTTTAATTACGGAAAAATCTAAAACTAATCTCTTTAATTTTTATCAAGGATAGAATATAAATTAATAAAAACAAATGAATAGTACTTTATAAAATTTAAGAAAACTCCTTTTAAGGAATGTTATTACTGCCGATTTTAACTTAATCAATAAAACTTTGAAATTCCATTTAAATAGCATTGTTTAATGTAAAGTAAAATTGATGCGACTTGTAAGATGTATCGATACTTTAAGTTATAATTTTTTTTACCTGTTAAAGTGAAAGATTTCAATTTATTTGGGTATTTATTTAGAAAAGAATTTACTTAAAAATATTTACTAAAAAAAGATATATATTTAAAAATATATAAAGGTTTTCTTTTATTCCTTCCTAGAATGTGAAACCTATTGTCGATTGCTTATTCGATATTTCCAGTCATTTTTAAATTAGGATTGTCTGAATAAGCTTATGCATAATAAAAGTTTTACTTAACTCCGATGGCATTGATTCATTTTTCAACTTTTATTTATAGTAATTTGAGTTTTATTAAAAAAAACTGTATGTCACCGATGCATGTCCCTAACTGCATGTTTAAGCTTTATGACAGCAAATAATTTTTCAGGTCTTACATTTGTGTTACTCATTTTTATCTGCAAATATATTCCCAGAAGCTATGGAATTTAAGTCAGTCTTTTTTTCAGGTTTAATTTTTTTACAATATTTTGTATATAACCCACGTTCATATTTCAAGTACCATTAACATTTTTTTATTTATTTATAGCATTTAGAGATTAATTTTTTTGTTTCATTATTTGTCACATAATCAGTATCAATGATTTCTGATTGATAAATCTGGGGATTTGCTACTTGATCGGTTTATGTTGCTATTGTTATCAAAAAATTTAATTATTAATATCGTTGTTTGTCATTTCATCTGTAGATTTTTTCACTGTTTCTCATTTGACTTTTGCTTAGTAGTAATTTAATTTCCTACCTTGCAAATGAAGACTTGTTGCTATAATCCAGTAAACGGAAACAATGCGAGCGTGCGCCATCCGATCGCGGCTGCAGAAATCCGGGAGTAAATCAGAAGTTCTTCTTACCGGACAGGCAGACTCTCTGAAACTGAATCTGGCAGTCCGGGAGGTAATCATAGACCACGTGTGTATCTGGTACTCTCGCCAGAGAGCGCGGAAGCTGTGTCAGTTTTCGAATTTTCGATTTCACTCTTTTCACCTGCGAAAAGGGAGTTGTCACCATTGAGACATCTCAAGCACGTTTTCGGCGAAAGGAACTGAAACTTTGGAGCATGTTTAAAAAAAACGTTCTTTATGGCTTGAAAGTTTAAAAGTTTGATAGATTCCTTGCATTTATAATATTTCTGGTATAACAGAAAAATGTGCTGTTTCACAACTTTTGCAAATAATATTAAATAGTATTTTTTAATTCATATTAAATAAAATTGTTAAGTCATTCTTATTAAATTCGAAAATAAAATAAATTCCTGCATCTTATAAATTTTTACTAACAATCTATTTAATCTATGAATTAAATATGTAAAAACTGCCATACTATCTTAACTGGCTTTTTCTGATGTTTTTTATTTTTAATTTTCTGAACTGAAACTTTGGAGTATGCCTTAAATATACTTTTTCCTGTCTCGAAAGTTTCAAACTTTGATGGATTTTTTGCATTTGCAACATTTTTGATATGGCAAAAAAGAGTTGCCACACGTTTTTGTATAATAAATTTCAGTAGTATTTCCACTTTCAATTAAAAAATATATTGTTAATAACTTTAATTAAATCAGGAAATATAATAATGGAGTGTAAATTAAATATTTTTACTAACAACAAAAATCTACGAAGCAAATAATTCATTAACCTATGTAAATAAGTCTGACAAAAAGTGGATTGTCACCGGTGAAACATCTCTAGCATGTTTTAGGAGAAAGGAACTGAAATTTTGGAACATGTTTTTAAAGATACTTTCTTCATGGCTTGAAAGTTTAAAACTTAAATCGATTCTTTGCATTTGCAATATTTCGAATGCATTAGAAAAATGTGTTGCTTCCCAAATTTGTCTAATAAAATTAAATAGTATTTCTTATTTAATACTTAATACAATTATTTAATTATTCTTATTGAATTAGGAAATATAATAAAAGTGTGTAAATTACGGATATTTATTGACAACAAAAAAATACGAAGTAAATAAGTTATTAACCTATGTGAATAACTCTGTGAAAAGGGGATTGTCGCCGGTGTAACATTTCAAGCATGTTTTCGGGGAACGGAACAGAATTTTATTTTTAGTGTTTGTTTTAAGTTCAAAAATGTGTTGCTTTGCAATTTTTTCTACTAAAATTAAATAGTATTTTTAACTTTAGAACTAAAAAAAAATATTATAAAAAGTATTAACATGTCCAAAATTATTAATAGTATTTTTTCCTAATTAACTAAAAAAGTAATTTTATTTCAAAATTTAAAAAAGTATACAATGAAGTATTTTTTTATTAATTTAGTGATTAAAATTAAAGTATGTAAAATATTAGTTTTTAATCACAACAAAAATCTACGAAGTAAATAAATCAAAATTGACATAAAACCTAGTGTTTCATTAATTTAAATCATTTTAATTTTCTCGTCTGAATGTGAAAGTTCTTTATTTTTACATCTGGTATAAAGATTATTCATACATATTATACATACAATTCTTATACATACATTATTATACATACAATTCCTCTTCATTTTAAGTAATTAGTAATAATAACAAAAATTTCGCTTTCAATTCATTAATTTTATTCTACAAAAAATAATTAAATTAAAAAATTGAATAAATTAAAATTTTCAGAGTTTGTTCTGTGTTCAAAAATGTAATGCATCACAATTTTTTATTCTATAAAGTTAAACAGTACTTTTTATTTAAAAATAAAAAAGATATATCACTAAGTCATTCTTATTAAATTAAGAAGTAAATTAAAAGTTTGTAAATTATGAATATTTAATAACAGAAATATCTACGAAGTAAATAAATCAAAATTGGCATAGTGGTAATTTTTAATTGAAGTGATTTTTAATTTTCCGTTTAAAAGGGGGAGTGGTTTATTTCTTCTTTTGGTGCATAGATTATTAAAATGTTTTTAAAATCGTAAAAAGTAAATTGAACTGGAGATTGAAGATAGGTTGACTGTTTCATGGTTCTACCATCAATCCGTGAATGAGAGTATAGTATTTCAATCACCCAGGGTCACAAATTGGGGAATGCAGAAAGCAGGAATTCGGTGTCAAGGCTGGGACTCAAACCCCGCTCTGTCCGTCATGAGACAGACAGATTATCCCTCTGTCCCATAATATCTATCCATCAGCAAGGAACTAAGTGATGTTCATTAGATAGGTCTAGTTGGTGCTGTAAAATTCCGGTTAGTTAAAGATATTAGGTGAAAACAGTTAATAAACGGTTTTTCTCACAATAAACAGTTTGGATACGATCTGATTCGTTAGAATATGGTAACCTACAATCTTCTCCGAATAGCTAAACAAGTTTCTCAAAGTTATTAGGAAGGGAAATAAATTGGGTGAAACATTCTACCCATTCTGCCTATTCGCTGAACTGGCCGTGGGTAAAACACACATGTTTTAATAAAAAACGACTGATAAGTATACATTTGTAAAAATTAATTTCAATAAAATTAACATGAATGTCATATTGATTTAAAAGAATCTGACAATTTAATTAACAGTAAATAAAAAGAGCATTTAGTATCAGATTTAAATTGCAAATTCCAATGCTTTTTTACTTCAAAAATAAATAGTTGCTTTTAAAAATCCAATCAAAATGGTTGAGAAAAGGCGTTTATAAAACTTTCTAAAAACGAAAATAATCTTCTCAGTTGAAACAGGGATTTAAAAAAAAACATCAAAAATATCTCATTTTGTGGCAAAATCAATTTTAGAAAAGTTGCTAGGGTAAACCAACCAGTGAAGGAACATTTCATATATATTGATTAAAAATAAGAATTTGAAAGTTTCTCTTTAGATTGATTCGTAACAGTAGTTTACTGCCAAACAATAGGAAGTCATCTAGCCATGTTTTGGATTACAAGGTCAAATAGACGCCTCTGGAAAAAATTTTGAATTTGTTATTATCTCTGCAACACCTTGTTTCCTTGAAAAGAATTATAAGGTGAGTGCTTGTATTTATATGATTGAAGTGGAATTAATTGCATGTAATAGTTTTATTTTTCTCATTGTGAAAATAAGAATTCAAAATATAGTTATTGAAGTTACGTTTTATTTTTTTAAGCATCATAGCATAATCAAGTACTGATATGTTTATTCACTGGATCACCAAACGATGAAAAACCAGTGAAGGAACAAATGTTCCTTTACTGGGTTTTTTTCTAAGTTAATGAATATAAAATATAAACTATAATTTTCTTGTATCTTAAGTGATGTTCCGCATCAAAAGTATGTTAAAAATACGAAAAACAACTTCTAGCCAGTGAGGGAACAGGCATGTTCCTTTACTGGGCATAGATTTCCAAGTGAATGAGCAGTATGCGTTAATATGTTGACACTTTAATTTTCAATTCATGATTACAAAAAAAAGTTAACATTTTCCAAGTATTTATATGTTATAATTTCAAGAATATGCTTGTTTTTAAATATTTCTATGGCTTATAAATACATAAAGAGCATTAAAAAATAACCAAAATTAAGTGTTTCTTTACTGGGTGTTCATTCACTGGTAAGCGCTGTTCCTTCACTTGGTCTTCTTACTACTTGTTATTTGAACCTCCAAAACTTTAAAACAATATTATGTAAGTTCTCTTCAATTTTTTTACATAATTTTCAATTAGTATCAAATATGTTGACGCTGTCATTTGACTAAAATTACGAATTTTGAAGTTAATATGATTTTTTAAAAGGCAAGCGAAGCTTAAGTGCTCCTTCACTGGTTAGTTTACCCTATATTATCTTTATTAATGCGTAGTTTTTATTATCATTTTGATTGCACTATTTATAATTACTGATTTATAACTACTCAGCAAAATAAATAAACAGGAAACTCAGCAAAACTGTAATTACTCAAAACATTATTTCTAATTACACAGCAAAATAACCATAGATAAATTAAGATAAAATAAATTTAAAATTTTAATTATACACAGTAAAATGTTTATTGTACGCAAAAATATTGATACTTAAAATTCCCTTTTTACTTGTTGAATAGCTCAATTTTTTTATTTTTAAAATGCAATTTTTTGTGTTAACAAAATATCAAGATATTGATTATGAGAAATAAAGGTGTATTGAAAACAAGTATATTGAATAGGTGAAGTTGCATTGAATAAGTTTATTAAAAACAAGTTAGCCACAGATTTGGTGACCTGATATTTTACAGATAAGTGATATATCTTCTGTTTCCTAGTCATACATATCTTGTATCTCATGTGTGTTTTAGTATCGAGTACATAGAATCCTTCAGAAGCTAAAGAATTTTAGTTGGAGTACACATATTTTTCGAAATATAGTGCCTGATTTTTCTCATTAAAGCTTTACGTTTTCAAGCATTAAAATTCATATATTTAAGCGATTGCATGAAGTTCAAAAATTGAACAGAACCCATGCATTTGAATTTACGATCCAAAATATTATTTTTCAAAATTTTCATGGTCAAAAGTGGTCACGTGTTAGGGAGGTAGAATCTTGCTACATTTCGACTTAAATTTCCCGCCCCACCACAAAATTCACAATGAGAGGTTCTTTTTTTCTTAATACGTTTTTCAAATGTATGGAAGGGAATGATTTATCATAAATATTTAATAATTTTGTAAGGTAGCATTTATATTTTTCATTAGGTGGCAAATTGTAAACTTATAGATAGATTTATGTTTATGGCCTACAAATATTTACTATCTTTCTCTGAAGATGATTTCAATATTTATTTATTTTTGTCACAAAGAACAATCACTAATATATTGTATAGGCAAAATACATTTATACTATATAATTCTTCAAAATAAAATTCTCATATTTTTGTAGAACATAATTTTTTATATTCTATAATTTTTTCAAATTATTTTTTGCTATTTTCATTATTACGACACTCTTGAATTAATTATATACTTAAGTTTGAGAATAAGTAAATTTTATACTGAATATCGAACTGTACTCTGAAAAATTGCTTTCTTCATAACTACCAGAATATGGTGAAATTTATACTGTGTGATAAAATTTGATAATTTTATCATAATACTGTAAAGCATGGCAGAAGAACTGTTTATTGGGTAAAATTTATGTATGATTTTTTGTAATCAGAACTATAATTTGAATGCCAGAATTTCCGGTAAACCGTTACCAAGTGAAGGAAAAAATCGGAAAAATGATAGGTTTAATTACCGTATATCCTAGTTTTTTCCCCCGGAATTACAGTGGTTTTACTAGAAATGTTATTACCAGGTAGTAATTATATCAGAATATCCTTAAATGTATCAGACACTTTTTCTGTACTATTTTAATCCTTTTTTAAATAGCAATTTGCTTAGAAACTTGACAATTCTAGCACTTATATAATAAAATTCAAACATTTATGTCTCCAAGTCTTCAAAACTTATTTCAAAATAAACTATTTTCGAATCTCTAATTGGTTTCAACATTTCTTAAAGAACTCGCCTTCAGAATCAACCTTTAAGAGAAAGAATTCAGATTTAATGAAACATCTTCTAACTAGAAAATGTCTTGCAATTTTCTTTTCAGTACTAAGAAGTCAAACTTTTTTCACACATTTTCCTTTTTTTGATAGTTAAAAAGTTGGGGAAAAAAACAAGACATACTTAACATAACGTTCAATGCTTAAGCTTACGTCAAATTATTCATAGTGCTTAACGAACAAAAAACTAGTTTTCAGTTGCTGTTGTTTCATCCAACTATTAGATTTTAATTATTGTCTCTAAATTTCTTTCTATTCTGTCAGTTTGGACTTATCTCTAAGACTGAATGAACTTCGACAGATTATTGTGAATGTCTTTTACTTGCACTTATTAATGATAATTTTACTGAAGTGCTTTAAAAGTATGTAAAAAATATATTTTCAATAGAAACTTAAGAAATATCTGACAGCATTAACTTAAACTGTAATACTAAAAATAAATGTATTTCTCAAAGTAAAAGAAGTTTTATGCTTATTCTTAACTCGGAAAATTTTTTTTAAAAAATATGCTTATTTTTCTCACGTTTTTACTAAAATTGGTTTTTAGTCGCAAAATAAACATTAAATCAAAATATGTCAATATTTTTCTTACCCTTTAAAACATGTTCCTTATATCCACTTGTTTCTGTAGCAAAGAATTTTTCAACAATTTAAGAAAATCAGTTAATTTTTTTTCTTAAAAGTTATTCAATCAGACTATGACTTTTGAATTGTTCAGGAAAGAGAATTTAAAATAGTATTTGCGGTAAAAATATGAATTTTAGTGAAGAAAGCTAGATGTTTCTGTGTTTGTTATAAAGATTGTAAGGTTATTTAGTTGTAATTCTGGAAATTTACGATGGACTTACGCGGAAACATCATTAAAAAATACATGGGTGTAAAAATATCCTTTTAAGTAAAAGTGCAATGCTCACGGAGACAAAAAGTGAGTTCAAAACTACCAAAATATAACAAAATTTACCGTGTTTCTGACTCTACAAAAACACCAAAAAGCTCGGTAATTTATATCGAAGAGATTTGGTAACAATGTTGAATGACTTTTAAAATGTGGTAAAAGTTGATGATTTTATCACGATATTTTAGCTCATGTTATGCAAAATATTCATTAAAATGCAATTAATTTTTAGTAAAATTACTTTTTTTGAACTGTAATTTTGAAGACCGAAATTTCCGGTAAACCGATATCATAGAACGGAAAAATTACCAAATAAATGGTTGACATGCCATATATTTTGGTTATATATTTTCTTTATATTTTCTTTATCAGAATTATGGTTTGTTTTACCAGAAACTAGAAATGACTTTACCATACAGTACGGAACTTTCACCAGAATTTTGTTTCTACGTGCGTTAATATTAATAGTCCTTTCTACATCAATTTATGCGTAGTCTTGATAAAGGTATATCCATGTATTCTATAAGAAATAAAATCATTTTTCCACTTTTAAGTACATAAAGTTCATGTATGCCTCTTTATAGATCATGCTTCTAACAGCATATTTTACTTAAATGACAACTTGCTTCGTTAAATCCCCCTTGAAAAATGATATCATATGTTGAATTTAAATTATCTTGGTACATTTGCAGTTATTTATGAAATTTTAGGATTCCATTGCTCAAATTTGTTTAAAATGTGTTATTCTTGTACCAGTTTGATTTCTAGGTGCCTGCGCATTGTGAAGTAATGTGTGTATAAAAGAAAACTTTTCGAGACATTAATTTAAAAATTAAGATTAAAAATATCAAATATATAAAATAAATTATTAAATTATTTCAAAATATAAAATTAAGCTAAGTAGTAAGTTTGGCATACGAAAATTGGAATATATTAAATTAATTTATTATTAATATATATGAAACTAATTTATTAATTATATGAGACTAATTTTTTGTAATATATATTAAACTAATTTTTTGTAATATATATCAAATTAATTTATTAATTAATCAAAATTATGTTTTGTCAATTCTGAAAACAGAATTGTCTTTGTATGGTTACTTTAGCAGAATTTTTGTTCCGTGTGGACATTGATTTTTTTAGATCCTGTTTCTCAGCTGCTAAAAATATTTTTAGACATTATGTACATTGTCATTTTTTATATTATCATTAATTTATTTAAAAAATAATAATACGAAAAGTTTTGCTACTTAATCCCCTCAAACGTTTTTCTTATCTTGAAAATTATCTTGAAGACACGAAAGCAAGTTCCGTCCACAGTTTCTGTGATATATATATACTNTATATACACGCACATGTGTAATTTGGAAATATGTATTTGTAGATGTGTGTGTGTGTATATATATATATAAAAATATATATATATATATTTGTGTCTCCAAGATAACTCATAGTTCGAAACACGGGGTAGGTCACTGTCGACATTGAAACATTCAATTATGCACCGAGGTCTTATAAATTTCAACTTTAGTTCACTATCACTAATAAATGTAAATCGCACAAATCTCAAATGTTGATGCGTGCTGTAATATGTACCAAATAAATTAATGTAGGTATAAAGTATTAGATTGATAAATTTTGTAATTGTTGCATACAAAGTATACAAATATGTATGTACTTGTGTGTGATGAGTACTCCACTGTAGCTCTGGAAGTATCACTGTGATGCCCTTCTCTATCTTTTGCAGTATGATATTCAAATTAACTAGATCTCATAAGTCGTACTTTTCAGTGACCATATTAACTTGTGTATATATGTGTAACAATAAATAAGTATATATAAATCGTAAAAAGATGTATCCAGGGTTGTTGATGGCTTAGTACTCGCCACTTTAATGCTTCCGTTGTAGGATGTTGGAACAATCTGATACTTAACAGTTAATATGCTGACTTAGTTCGGCATTGTTTAGACAATTTTTTTAATTTAAAGGCTGGTAGATGTTTTCTCAGAATTTATATAGAAACAAGAAAGACTAAGAGACCACAACCAAAATTAATCAATGTTTATTTACAAAATAAAATATATACTAAATGACTCAACATTTTTGTGTTATCTCTAATCATTCTAGAACAGTTAAAATTATTTATTAAATTTACCTAGTTTTACCAAATTTATCACTTAGAAGCATGGTAGTGAAACTATATTTCGGTTGTAATTTTACCAAAAGTCCTTAAAAAACCAATGGGGTCAAAATCCCCGTTTTTTCTGGTTTTTCCTGTAGAGCCAGAAAACTCGATAAATTTTGTCATATTCTGGTGATTTTGGCCATACTCTTTTACAGCGTTGAAGATACTAATTTCCATTTCTATGAATCTGAATTTAAAATTCTTATTTATGGAGACATAAACTTCGAACATTTTCCAATCACTCTAGGTTTTAGGTTCAATTTTATTGCTCCACAAGTTTGGGTTTTAGGTTTAATCTTATTGCTGTCTATAAAAATTTATTTCAGATAGAAATAGTGAAGCAATTTTTACCATACATAAAAAATTTATTGCTTCATATGGAGCATTTTACTACTCAAACAATATATTTTCCATAAAAAAATTTTTTAAACAAAACTTGTTTTCCTAAATTGGCTTTTATCCGTTCGTGACTGATTAAACTGGCCTGGATTTCATATGACAATGCAATTTTACTGAAAGAAAAGTCTAAGCATATTTTAAACACTATCTGAAACTTATTTAAAAAATTTATTAGCTAAAAGATGTGCAGACTGATGCCAAATTAGATAAGTGAATTTTAACGCAATTGGAAACGGCAGAACAAATTAGATGATGTAAATATCATGAACTTTCTATTCAAATTTTAGAAACAATAATTAACTGAAATGACCACAAAAAATGTTTTTGTTTATATAAGCTTTTAGAAGAAGAAAAAATATTTTCAAAAAATGCTTTATTTGTCATTAGCAGCATTTTTCTCTCAAGATCTCAAGCCGATTCAATTTAAATCAATTATTCATTACTTTTTAAAAAAATATTTTGAATCTATGCTGACTTCTTGTATTGGAACCACTGTTCTATCTATCGAGGATTTTATGGATATATCTCGATTTTACTTCAAAAAAAAGTCATTAACATTCCATGGAACTAGCTCTTAAAATACTATTTTTTAATGATTTTTTTAGTAATATTATTATTTTTATTTAAGTTTTAAATAAAACTTTGTGTACGTAAAAGAGATCTTTTTATAAAAATATGTAATCTTAATGTACTGAAATAAAGGGAGAAATAAAAGATTCTTAACTAATATTTTAGGACCTAAGGGCATGCTAAAAGCTTGCTAAAAACCCAAGCTTTATTACTTAGATTTCAGCTTTATGAGAACTAGGATACTATCTATTAAGAAGATTAAAAGAATAAAAAAATCTTCTTAACATTTATTGCTTTATATACGCTCCCCGAGTTTATTTTTGAGCTAGTGTAATTCCCAGAAGTTCTCTTATATTTAAACTTAAGAAGCTTTTTGATGCTTAGCAGCTATGCAAGAAAATTGCATTTAGGAAGGATGTTTCTCTGAACTAAATCTACAAAAATAAACAGTGTTTTGATCCAACAATCTTTACTCTTGGCATGAAACATGGAAAAGATATCTCTTTTGCCTAAAATGGGGTAATTCAATTATATCACCTAGAGCAAATTTAGCGTTTTTGTGTTTTCTTCTAGATAAGAAATTTTGTAAAACTCGTGGTATTTCTGTGTAACCATAAGCTGCTTAAATCTTTTTTCCTTTTCTCAGATAGGAGATTAGAGTTTTTAAAATAAGATAGGTTAAAGTTAGAGATAAAATATGCCACACTTAGGTAAACAATATTTGCAAAGAAAATTTTATTGTTCCTTCTGTTAATGCAATGGTTATAATTTTCTGTTTCATGCAGTCATACAGTTCGGATTTAAAGCTGGTAAGAGATATTTTGTTTAAGGACAAGTAATTATGGTTTTGTGGAATAACTGTTTGAAAAATGTAGTTTTTTTCTTATTACAGCTATACCGATTGAATTATTTATTTAACAGTCTTCTAATGTTTTAGCTCAGTAATGATGCAAATTTTTATCGTGTTGGTGCACTCATCTAGTACATTTATAGTTTTTTTTTCTTAAAAATGATTATTTGCGCAAAAAAATAAATGACAATTGGTTATTTAATGTCAATAATTGCTTGAACACAGTCCAAAAAATAATTAAATGTACAGAAATAAATTTAATATTTGTTATTCTTGATGTAAAACATGAAAAAAATATCTCTTTTGCCTAATTTGTAAGTAATTGTGATTTAGTAGAATGAAACTATTTAAAAATTTAATATTTTTCTTCTTACAGCAATACCGATTTATTGAATATTTATTTGGCTGTCTGCTATTGGTTTATAACAGTATTGAGACAATTTAGCATTGGTTGCTTGCACCCATACAGTACATTTATTTATTTTTGAATTTTTGCACAAAGAAGGCGAGTTATATTAAAAGAATTAAACATGCAAAAATAATCCAATATCTTTTATTTTTGGTGAAAAAAGGTACTTCCTTTGACTAATGTGAAGCAATCCAGCCATATTACCCTGAGCAAATCTAAGCAAATGCTTTCTTGGAGAAAAGAAAATTTAGGAAATTCACGGCATTTTTGTGTTGCTATAATTCACCTAAATCTTCTATTTTCTTAGATATTATTTTCTTATATTTTTTCCCTTTTCTTATATTTTTGCATCTCCTTTTCTCTGACCTCTTGAAATAATTTAGGTTGAAGTTAGTGATGGATATGCTGCCAATAGGAAGAAAAACATTTAATCTTTTTTTGGTGTAATAAATTTTATTTCATGCTTCATTTAGTCATATAGTTGTCTTCCGTAATCACCAATTTGAGTTGAAAGAAAAAGTCTTGTCGCAGTCGGTCTGTGTCGCGCACCTGCTTTGCTTTCGATCATCCTCGTCCAAAACTAATTTTTTCGTATCTCTGTTTACAACGCTATTTTTTGTAAGAACTGCTCTGATCTGTTCACTTAAATCGCGTATGATGCACTTGTATAATTTTCGGATGTCTGCTGTTCAATTTAGTTTTTTTTTCTACTCTTCTCGCCTGCAATTAATAGCACTCTATAATATTTAAAAATAAACAAGATTTCTTTTCACAAATAGCGTCTAAAATACGAATATGAGTGATAATTTTTTAAAAAATAACAACACTATAGCTTAATTTTATCACAAAGACAAAAAGAAGTGGCTATTAAACTATAGAAGTAACTATTAAAGACTAGGAAGTAATGGATTTTGAAGCCTGTTGTTTGTTTACCTTCTGTAACATTATTCGTGACATAACAGTTAGTAAGTTCATATTGTTATATTTTTTGTACAAATAATGAATCAATAATCCATTATTACATTCCAAAACATATATATTTTCTTTTTATAGTAATATAGCTTCTAATACAGCTTTCGTTTTTTTATATGGACATAAAAATAATTTTGCATCAATTGATTGCGCTTTTAAGTATATTTTTTATTATAAAAAAGTAAGTTTTTGTATTTTAGCCTTACGAAAATAACATTTACATCTAAAAGTAGTTTTTACACAAAAAACTTATCAATGTACTAAAATAA
The DNA here is from genome assembly GCF_043381705.1 of Parasteatoda tepidariorum. NCBI lineage: Eukaryota > Metazoa > Arthropoda > Arachnida > Araneae > Theridiidae > Parasteatoda > Parasteatoda tepidariorum. The sequence continues at coordinate 34,961,124 of NC_092211.1, forward strand.
TACATAGTAACGAGCTAAGAAGAACATAACAAATAAAACTAGGTCAACGTTTAGAATGTAAATAAGTTAAAAATAGCAAAAAAAGTAATGTTTTTGTGTTAAAAAAGCATTATTATTTAGATATTATGTTCTTTAAGATTATACATTTTAATGGCATAGATGCTTATAGGCGATAAATTTTGAATTTATGATGAAGTTGAAATAGCATTTCAATTTTGTGGTATTTTGGTTATCCAGAGATTCTCTATAATTTTTTCTTTTTTTTAAAAAGATTTAAAGTAATATATTTTAAATTATAAATCAGTTAAAGTTCAAGTCGTTTAATCACTTATAGTCATTCATTCCTTATCAATTATTACTTATAGTTATTCATTACTTATAGTCATTCCAATTTAAATTTCTATAAACAGTTTATAACTCACCGGAACTTAAAAATTCGTTTTTCATAAAACGAGGGGAAGACGTGGGGCAAATTCCCAAACGTTTACATCATTTGTACATCACTACACATGCTAAATTAAACATATGAGAATTTTCATTTTCTGTGCCTCATGCTTCATATTCTCTCACTTATTGTGCTGCCTACCTCATCATGTTTAATTCTTAACATTTTTGCTTAAATACAGTAAATTTTTTTCACAATCTGTATGGAAAGTTTAATTCATAAAGTAATCGCTGCTCCTCTTCATATATGTAAAATTAAATGAAATCTAATTATTGTCCACATTTAATTAAAACTTTTATTTCCACTCCTTGTTTCTGTTTTTAGAAATTAAAATAAACATTCAATATATATATACTTAAATATACCTATTATTTGATAATTCTTAATTATTTCGAAAAGCTTTGTTAATTTCAGGAGAAAAATAATACGTCTTCTATTTATTCAAAAAAGTTCAAATATTAAAATGCAAAATATTCACAATTGTTTGAATTAAAAAGTACAGACATGCATACAAGTTTATACAAGACAACTTTTCAAAATATTTGAACAATTTTAGAAGTAAACATATATATAAATTTTTCTACCTTATTTCATGAAATTTGTTGTGGCACGCTGTATTTAATTTTGTAGTGTATTCTCTTGGAAAATAAACTTATTCCATTTTTATAATTTCTCGATAAAATTCCTTCACAAATAACCATTTTTTACGAACAGATAAGATTTTAAATTGAACAAATCAAATCATACGACGCATTTAAATTAATAAAACCAACGAAACTTACTAGAGAAATATTTAAATGCAAGAAGGAAAACAACTTTATTAAATTTTATCTTTAAAGTGTGAAATTATTCAAAATGAATTAAGTGATAAAGTCGAAGCGTGTTTCGTAAAAGGGCGTCTTGAACAAATAAAAGCAGCTTTAATTTTATCTTTAATTAAAACTTTGGAGCAGGTGAAAATTACTTTTCGCTTGTTTAATTTGGCATCTGAATGAAGTTTTCAATGAAAGAACACTTTTAAGATGGTAAGCGAAAGTAATTCTCTCAAGACGTTATTTTAATTTTAAAAGAGTATTTTTTTACTCGCCAAAATGCATCCATGAAATATTATTTTAAAATCTTATTATTGTTATTTTATTTTTAAGAATAAATATTACTAAGCTTTGTGTTTCTCTTGTTTTTCAGCAAGATAACAAGACGCATTCGCATAAAAATGCATTCCACAATAAGTTTAAAAAAATGAAACTCCGAATGTAGAATATGGCAAAAAATAGTAATTACTATCCTAACATTACAGTGACCTTGAAAATTGCAAGTGTCTTCAATTTTATATACCGCTTATTACACTAAGCATTTTTCATTAATATATGTTATTTATGCATATAGTGAAAAAAAAGTTCAAGGATGCATGTTATGAACAATAAAATTAGTTATGTTCTTAAAAAATTGTGTTTTATCAATTTCTTCCTACGCTTTAAAGTTTTTCTGAAATATTTTGGTTTGGATTCAGTTATTTCAAATATTTCATAAATGTAAGTACGATAAAAAATGACAGACATTTTATAATAAGAAATTGTATTGTTTGTTTATAATTTACTTATATTTTAAGTTTAATCATAACTGTTCCAAATTTAAAGTGAGCATTTACCATTACTTTCTCCACTAACTTTGCTTCAGTAAGTTTTCAACAAGTGTTTACGTTATACACTGGTTATCATAAATTAAGGAAAAATCACAAAAATAGCGATAACTCTTTCAAAAGTAAGCCAAACCGTGCAAAATTTGCATATGTTGTCCACTAAGAGTAGCTGAGTAAAATTGCAATATGCAAATTAGTGGCGCTGCACTCGGCTTACGTCATCTGCCTGGAGCATAAAAGTCCAAGTTTGAGAGAAAGCACACAAATTTTACTGTGATTGCGACATTGAAAATCTGAGATAGCCAATTCGTAATAATGACCTCTAGGCATCATTTGCCTGAAGAACTACGATGGAGAGCCATCGGGAGACTAGAGGCAGGGCAGAGTCAATCAGAAGTGGCCAGATGGCTAAATGTGAGTCCATCTGTGGTTCATAGACTTTGGAGGCAATTTCAAACCACAGATTCGGCATCTAGGAGGTTCAGTCAAGGACGGCCAACTGTTACGACCAGTGCCGATGACCGATATTTGACATTAAGTGCACGCAGGAATAGAACCGCTACTCCGACACATCTTAGATCCTCTCTTGCTGCAGCCACCGGAAGGTTGGTGTCAACGTCAACTGTGCGCAGAAGGCTCCACGAAGGTGGTCTGTATGCGAGACGACCAGCCATTTGCGTGCCGCTCACATCACGCCATAGGAGAGACCGTTTGCAGTGGGCCCGACAACATGTCCACTGGACGTCAGATCAATGGAGGCCTGTTCTCTTTACGGATGAGTCCAGGTTTAGTCTAGAAAGTGACAGTAGACGTTATTTGATATGGAGAGAACCTGGGACCCGTTATCATCCATCAAACATCCGTGAAAGAGATGCATACGGAAGAGGCAGTGTCTGTGTTTGGGGAGGCATATCCTTAGGAGGGCGCACATACCTCCATGTCTTTCCAAGGGGAACCGTGAATGCTCAGGTTTATCGAGACAACATCCTTGATGCTTATGTGCGCCCATATGCCGGGGCAATTGGTGATTGCTTCCTGTTACAGGACGATAATGCAAGACCACACAGAGCTCGCATTGTTGATGATTATCTTCAACAGGAAACAATTACTCGCATGGAGTGGCCAGCTCGATCCCCGGACTTGAATCCTATCGAGCACGTTTGGGATGCTCTAGGGAGGCGTGTATCTGCCATCAATCCGCCCCCTCAGACCCTTGCCACGCTTGCAACTGCTTTACAAGAGCAATGGCTCTCACTTCCTATTGAACTGATAGACCGCATAATTGAAAGCATCACACATCGCTGTTTGTGCTGTATTGCTTCTAGAGGCAATCATATTCCATATTAAAGGTACTTTTTCTATTGCAAACCGATACTTCCAATTTGTTTATTTTATACATGTGCTAATTTCTATACTACTATTAATGTCTGATAATTTCTTTTTATGTTGTTTAATACCTTACTATGTGTTGTATATTGTGGGTAAGTTTCATAAAATTCCATGTGTAATTTCTTGAGTTATCGCGATTTTTGTGAATTTTCCTTAATTTATGATAACCAGTGTATTACTTCATGACTAATCTTTATTTTTTTTCGGTATCTTTATTATTGTATGTATAAGGTGAGGTATAAATTCTTGGACAAACAACTTTGCTGAAAAGATATTTTTAGAAACTATTACATTAAATATAATATTTTTCTTCATTTTCAGAGGACAGTTTTCTCGCATAATTAAACTTCGTTTTATAATGGCAGCGAAACTAAAGCAGAAAATCTTAAAGATGTGATCTATCTTTGCTTCTGAACAAGAATGAGTCGACAGTCAGCTTGTCAGGACTTAAAGGGATGGGAATGCTTAAAAATGCACTTTATAGCCATGTGCAGTAATCATAGAGTTGCCCTTACGTAAGAAAAGTCTTAAGTTAGAATCCCTGACATGGCATGGATATTCAGTCATTCTCTGTATCTATCATTACTGTGGGAGCAACATTGGCCCACCAAGCATGGTGCTTTCAATAAGAGCGGCCAATATATCTGCACAACTAATACATGGATGACGAATGTCAGTCGGGTGAGCAATGGAAAAAAATACATTTTATACTATTTTTCAATAGACTATCAAGACTTGGATTGACTCAGACCAGTCAAAGAACAGGAAATATACGGACTGTTCTAACCATGGCTCTCATTTAAATGGTAAGAGAATACCTTTGAGGAAAAAATCAAAATTTCGTAAGATGTATGGTACAAAATAATAGTGTAAAAATCAACAGTAATTATTACATCAATAATATTCTTCTGAATTTCTAAGCAACAAAGATCCAAATTATTCATTGGCCACTCAAACAAGACTCAGTTCCGTCGCACGCAGCAAACGCAACTGTAACTTAGTATCAGCAAATTTTCTCTGGCGCCATATTGAGCTTATAATGACGCTCATCATCACCTAACTTAAATGTTTTGGACTATGCAGTCTGGCTTGAAATGAAGGCAAGGGCAAATGCAAAATAACACAAGAGTATTGAGTCATTAAAAACATACCTTAGAAGGAAATGGGGGAAATTATTTATGGACCACATACGTGCTGCAATATACTCCTTTTCAAAATGACATCATTTTGCATCGCAAAATAAGGAATTCGTTTCGAATAAAATGTATATATTTCGTGTAAAAACAACTCATTTATGTAAAAACAAAATTTCACTATTTATTAGGGAATCATAATTTTTAAAATCCCATGCAAATTAGTCCAATAATTTATGTGCCACCCAATGCATTAAAAATTTCGTAATTACCCCTTTTTTCTCTTTCTTAATAAAAGAGACCTGCGAATTTTTAAAGCAAATATGATTAAAGTTGAGTTCGCTTTGGGATTGAATCAGAACAACTTGAGAGAATTTGAAACGGAAACAAGCACATTTTATGCCGAGAAATTTAGAAATATTCATGTCAGGCGCTGCATGGTATTGCCAACTAAGAAAACCTGATTATTTTCAAAGAACAGGACGAATTCCTTGCCCAGGGAAGTGTGGGTCACTACAATTTTGAATGATTTTTAAATGTGCAAATCCTTTAAAGTAAGGACAATTTCAGACTTTCCTTCACAATGAAATGCATGAGCCGCTTTGAGTCAGAGAAAGATCGCTCGTCTCTCATTGAAGTTACGCGAATTCGAAATGCAGTGGAGGCTGGTTGATACGAGTTCTGCTCTCGGATTGCAACGACCACTGTGCGGACGTAAAATATCATCAGTGGTTGATGTATCATGAGATAGAATTTCTTTGCAGTCGGGCTATCCGTGAAAGGTTTCCATGTTTTTACACTCAATGTAATTCAAGTGAAAGCATGTTTCCTAAAAAAAATTCCTCTATGATTGATCCGAGAGTTCCCTTGTCTTCCGGTTTCGTCTCAAAATTTCAATCCTGCTGAGTTGAACATTGATAGTCGTAAACTCAGAATACCGTCGGTTGTTCAACGCCGGTTAAGAAATAAAATAAAATTATAATATGCGAGTGGCGAATTGGCCCAGGGGACAGAGCACTCACCTCTCTACGAGAGATCCAAGTTCGAATCCTAGCAATCCATGAGAAGCTATGCAAGTTCCACTTACACAAGACATCCTATATATATATATATA
>NC_092211.1:34967071-34968724 GCF_043381705.1 Parasteatoda tepidariorum
CTGTGTATATATATATATATATATATATATATATATACCATTTGTGAAAGTTATTAAACTCTTTGCTTATGCATTCTTCAATTGGAAATATATTTTAAAGGAATTAATTAAATTTCAGAAAAAAAATTACAATTGCCCGCATCACTTTTGCATTTTTGCATTGAGAAATGAAATCCTCCATGCCAAAAAATTTGGCATTATTAAAGTACAATAAACCAAGCTTCACTAATGAACTGAAGGATAATTGAAATAGTTGTGGATTTTTTTTCATTTGTAATCAATAAAGTATACTGAAAGATAAATTAAATGATAGATAAATGAAAACTGTAAATTAATAAAATCATGTAGTCTTACTTTGATCAAAAATTAATTGAAAAGAGACTTTCAATAAAACTAGAATGGAAAGTATTTTCAATAACTACAAATTTTGCTTAAAAACTTTAAATTTTCTAGCACACTTCTAAAAACAATGAATTAATCTAAGGTCAGAAAACAAAGCAATGTATTTTAACATTCTCAATTCTATTATGCTGTCTCACTTAAAACATAACTAAGTAAATATAAAGTTATTAGTATACTTCCCTCTACACTTTAAAGAGGCGAAAACTACTATTTTAACTTTTTAAATTTAGGTTAATTTAAATGTGTACTTTTTTTCATTTTCGTTAAATAAAATTTCTATTTTAAGATATTTCCTAGTAACTATTATAATTTCTTTCAGTTAACTTAAATTCCTCCAAAAAAGCTAAGAATTTAAAATTCAAGTTTTTGTGTTTTAAGAATAAAGCAAAGCAGTTATTAAAGATGAATCTATTCATATTATACTTCTTAGTTTATAAAATGTAATGAAAGTTTCTAAATGTTTCGAAAATAAATTTTACATTCTTCCACATCACTTAAAAGTAATAAGTAAAATCTTTCAAATGCTTTTTCAAAATGTTTCTAATCGTTTAGAAAAAAATATTTTTTTATCCCCGTATCGTCTAAAGATTTACTGTTCTGCAATAATTAAAATATTGAACTTAAATATTTAAAAAGTGCTTGTATACTTTTAAAAAATCTAAGGTTTCATGTACTGAATAATGTTTATAAACTTAGAAATACTGAAGAGATGTCTAATTAGTAATGGAAAAGATATAAAAAGTCAATTTGCAAACCAAATGTGATGAAAATGTTAGAGCTTTTAAATATCTTTTGTCGAGCTGTTAATTTTATATCAAAAATAAGCGCGTTTAATTTTTAACTTGCTATCTACCTCCATTTACTATTTTTGAGTTTAAAAACAGCAGGCCATAAATATTGCTTTTAACCCCTGTTGTAATAGTCACGGAATGTAATAAAATTCTTTTCAGAAAAAATGTAATAAAACTCTTTTTACCCCAGTTTTTTTTCTAAATTGTTTTCCTTATGGATTTGAACATTAAGAGGTACACTAATACTAATATATGGCTAAAATTCCTTATATATATATATATATCGTCGGTTGTTCAACGCCGGTTAAGAAATAAAATAAAATTATAATATGCGAGTGGCGAATTGGCCCAGGGGACAGAGCACTCACCTCTCTACGAGAGATCCAAGTTCGAATCCTAGCAATCCATGAGAAGCTATGCAAGTTCCACTTACACAAGACATCCTATATATATATATATA
>NC_092211.1:34969836-34978852 GCF_043381705.1 Parasteatoda tepidariorum
CAAAGAAAAATTCTAGAAATATCAGAAAGCACTCTTTTTTGCGGATATAATCGTGTGGGCTGATGAAAAGATTATATCTTTTTTTTCCCCGGTTTTTTTAAATAAAATTTCATCCTTTTTTTTTAAAATCAGTTGTTTGTTATTTTTATTATGAGTAATATTTATTTAATTATTATCTCCCCACCCTTTTGCATATGTCTATAATTTTCCTTTGTTTTATCTTCATTTTGAACTTACATATATATATATATATATATAATATTTTTTTACTGATCTCTAATCTAAGAACACGTTATTGTTCTTTCTTAATGGTGGGCATGGTGTTATTAAGAGAGTGTTTTTCCAAATAATTAGAAATTCAAAAAGAAATAATCCGTATTTTTTAATCGGCCCCTCGTTAAATGAACTAACCATCAAACAGCCAAAAAAAAAAGAAAAAAAAAGAGTTTCAGACATACTAAAAGACCAATAGGAAACGAAACTAAAAGATAATAGTAGAGAGTAACTGTAGTTTAACACAAAAAATAGCGTCTACAGGGAGGACGTCTCACTGCCTCAAAACCATTAGAAAAGAGGAGAGGGGCATCGAACCTGTCCCTTAGGGTCACTTAAGACGAAGTCCATCCAATCCGATATTGGTAGACTCTGGTCCTTTATGTGCTGTTAATTTACTTCTGATATCTAGGTCGCCAGTGACTGAAGCAAAAAAGGAGTAAAGCTTAGAGCAATTACGACAACACTGACTGTGTGATCAAGTTAATACCATTTGAGAGTAATCGCACATTTTTCTTCAGCCAACTTCTTTGGAGGGAAAAAAGGCAAAACAAAATTAAGCTCCAGCATTGAAAAAAGGAGGAATGATGAAAAGCACATTGCAAAGACTTGAAAGGATACTATTATATAAGTATTAGATGGTGTACAAAAAGGAATTTTCTTTTAGTTTAAGGAGTTTGAAATTGAATTGCGCCATCCTTATCAAACTGTGAAAATGTGTACTTAAATAAATTAAACTCTAAAAATAAAAAAAATTATTTTTTTCTTTCTTATGAGTTTACAAATGTTTCTATCATAAAACTTTATCCGATTCATTCGTATGTACATTTGCAGAAAAAGTAGATCTAGGGATAAACCTTAGCAGTATTAGAAAACTTGAATATCTTGTTTTAAAATCATAAAATTATTTGTAGACGTATCGCGATTTATTTTACTAGACCCATAGTGAAATATTAAGTTGAAATATATAATAATATAGAGGTTTTGCACTCGTGTCAGTAGCCTCCTGTATATTACATTATGAAGGTTTTGTGTAAACTCTGAATAGGACCGGGGTTCTTTTGTGTTAATTACATTCGCAGATTTTGCAAGCGTGAGCAAGCAAGATGACATTTTAATTCACAAAATTTTACCTAATTCATTATTAGGTACACTTTCAGAAAAAGAGGATCTATGATTAATCAAAAAAAGTATGAAATAACTTTTTTTTTATTTCCAATGAGCTGCACAATCAGTCTTCCCGATGAGCAGACATAGTGCGTTCTCCAGAAGTGGTATCCACTCTTTCAGGACCACCACAATGGGTGAGATTGTGGTGGGAATCCGCAGACTTGGGCTCAGAATGCCGACGACAAACCCACTGCGCCACTCAGCCACGGTATAAAATAACTTTAATGTATATTTTTAAAATAATAAAATTATTAGTTCCCCATTGAGGAATCATGCCGATTTTCAGAAAGCATATTTAAAGATAAAGTGCAAACATTCAACAATATAAAGATATTTCACTTTCACGTACTTTCCTGCCTGTTCCATTACGTAGGTTCAGCGCAATTTCTGTCTTGAACCGAGGTAGCTTTGTGACAATTACATGCACAGATTTTACGAACGTCAGCAGGCTGTCACGTGCGAGTACTAAAACTCTCTCTAATCTTACAAATTATTCTTTCTCACAACCATAGTAGTATTGAATAACTTGAAAGTATAGTTTTAAATTATTAAAATTATTGATTCCGGTATAAAAAATTTATCATTCCAATTTTCAACTAAAATAGTAAAAGATTAACTTAAAACTTACAACAATATAGATATTTTTATTCTCACGTACTCTCTTACTTATTTCATTACGTTGGTTCTGCGCAAACTCTGTGTAGAACCGAGGTAGTTTTGTTATAATTACATGCGCAGAATTTGCGAACTAGAGCAAGCAGGATGCCGTGTGAGAGCGCTGAAACTCTCTTTAATCGTGCAAGTTACTCTTTTTTGCAACCAAAAGCTTCATGAATTTTCAAGTAGAGCTACTTTAACGTGCGCCGAATTCCCTACCGAATAAGATTGAAAAACTGGTTATGAAGAGAAAAATGCAAAACAAAATATCGTGAGTTACCGCAAGAGCTCTTAAGGTTGCGACGAATTCGCATGGTATTAGTAGTTTCAGTCCAAGTTGTAATTACGTGTTGACCAAATGACCAACTGTTGACCAAATTGCTGCATTGAGTTGACCAAATTGCTGCATTTTCTACAGCATACTAATTATTTTATTCTGTTTTTCTTCACCTGTTTTCAAAAATTAACCTTTCTTTCATAGATAAAAGGATTAATCTGAAATTGATAAACTTTAAAGATAACATGTTTCAATGTAGCATATCACTGTTCAAAATTGGCTCAGTGAGTTGGTTCAACATGCAGTAATAGTTTAGTCATTTTAAATGACTCTATTGTACTGACACGTGCCTCTATTAAAATGGTAAACGACGAGTAATAGTATTTATATAAATATGCATTTTTTTTAAAATTGATGTGAAATCTGCCGAACACTATAAGACTAAATTGGCAAATAATAACTGGCCTATTAGGACTCAGCCTTTCATCCCTTCAGTGGGTCTATAAATAAGTACCAAGCATGCTTGGGAACTAAACACTGAGGATTCCGCGTTTGGCTGACTACCTAACAGGAACATCTGCTCCTGCACCCCAGGGCCCAAGGTCAAGAGAACTGAGATGGTCACAGTAGACATTGGCTCTCTATGGGCTGTCGCGCCACTGAGCTTAGTTTAGTTTTATTAGAGCTCAATATTTCCCTACACAGCGGCAATGTTACAAAATAATGTTAAAAATTCTTTTGTTTGGCCTTTAAGATTTCATGAAGAATTTTAGTCCCTATCAAATTACGAGTTAGAATTTATAAAATATTTTTTTTTTTACTTTTCATCAAAACAGAAACAGTCTAATTGATACATATTTTAGTGTTCTGATTAAGTTTTCAAATCAAGCAATGAATATCAGATTCATTCAGAGCATCAGAAAACATGTTCTTAATCGAAATCATAAAAACACTGCAAGGCCTATTTCTAATTTATGGTACATAATTTTACGAAAAAAGTTACCTTGTAGTTTATTTTATTTTGTTTTATTTCATTTATTTATTTGGAAAAGAAAACTAGTCTCTTTGAGCTATTTTGCTTAAAATATTTTCCGTGTCATAAAATACATTTTTGAAATGCAATAAAACATAAAAAAATAATATCTTTTTTTTTCCAGTTTTATTCCTGATTTTTAAAGGGAGCGCCATAAAACAGAACAGTTTTAGCTTGTAACATTGCTTGAAAAGCAAACATTTCAAAATATTTACTGAAGCAACGTCTTTTCTTTCTTGTATTTAAGTTATAAGGAAAATGAAAGCTTTGAAAATTTTCCAAAAGTTTTTAATATGCTTTTAGATGAAACTCGCTGTCAGAAAATATCTTATTTATTTTCCTAATAATTATCTCTCCTAATAATTTGCAATGCATTATTTTTAAACTATAATTAGGTCTTAATAATTAAAGATTGAAATAAGTATATAAATTGTAGGTATATAAATTGGCGTAATTCCTAAAAAAATTTTATTACTCTACGCAATATGGAATAGTTAATAATTTTTCTTATCTATTTAGCCATTCATTTGTGAGAAAGTTTCATTTTATACTAAATTACTCAGACCATAAATAGTCGGAAAAAATCAAGAACGTTTATATTCCAACTGCTTGCAAATTATCATTTTTGTTAAATATTTTTCTAACTATATTTCAGCTATCACTATTTTAAACCCAAGACATTGGACTAATAAACCATGCTTAAGTTATGTGAATAAAATATTAGTAGATTCTTCTTAACATAATACGACCGTATATATCTCGGAATAATATAAATATTTCCATCCACCTATTAGAAGTGTTTTGAATTCAGAAAGCAATTGAATTATGTAGTAAATAATACATGTAACAAAATGCACTATGACCATTTCAGGATTTATTATCATGTTCTAACAGCTTTTATTTTTAATTTTCTAGTTTATGAGTAATATTTTACAATCAATTTAATTAGGAAACAAAGCCCTATAGTCGATATTTTTGTAAACAAAACTAAAGTAAATAATAACTGAAATACTGTAAATAAAATACTAATTTTACAAGTAAATGACGTCTTCTGCGTTAGGCTAAACCAAATTTCAAAATAGTATGCTTGTCATACCTTGAATCAGTGCCAGTTTTATACTTTGTCCCAATATTAAGTATATGATACATCTGCTTCTGAAAACTAGTTAGTCTGAATCTAATTTTCTGTGAACTTTTTTCATTTACAAGGGATTCTTCCGAGAAATTCTACTAGCGTTTTAAATATTCTAATGATATATTGATTGGCATTACTTCTCAGATCCATTAAATTTATTTTATATAATGTAGAGGCTACTGGAAAATTTCATTTAAGATAAGTTCTTATTGAAAAAGATCCAATTCAAATCTATTCGCAAGTTTAAAAGACAAATGTTTTAAAGACTAAAACTGAATGTTATACGAGGTGTGACACATAATGGCTGGTAATCCACGGCACATCATAGGGAGATACATAACACTAAAGCATGTAGCACCTTGGACAATTTTTCTTATTTTAACACTAAAACAATCGACATTTTTACCTATCTAAAACGACCATTGCTGTTATTTTGACCGCAATAAGAAAATGGACTTAATATTTTATTTTTAGTTTCATCAAAATGACACAAAAGTGAGAGAGAGAGGGATTAGTTATTCATCAATTTATCAATAGGCTCAAAAAATATTTGGTCTTAAGTTCCACAGCAAGACAGAATTTAAATCCGAATTTCATAATCTTCTTTTTTCCTATGTACTAAATACATTTTTAATGGTAAGAGCTCTTTTTTTAATTGTATTATTTTTTCTCTTCAATAGAATACAAACGAACATTTATACTTTCTCAGTTGCTTGGACTAATTCGTCATTTCTAAGTCGTTTGCGAAGACATATCTCGAAGCCATCTAAATAGAAACAATTGACAATTGCGTAAACAATTACAATGTTGGAGTGCAGCAGCAAGCGGGAAGGATATTTCTTTTCTGGACGTCTGATCTTGTCAGGCTTGTGGTCGAATAAAATTAACTAAATCTATGGAGTAGAAACATTTTATGATTTTATAACCGTCGTTAAACAGCCACCCATTTTGGGTTTCAGACTGCCAATGTTCAACTCCGTAGACTTGTAATTTTGAACCAATCTAGAAGACAAGAAAGCTCCTGGATCAGTACCCCCTAGAGGTATGATTTGTTATGGGAACATGGATGACTTTGTGACTTGACAGATTTAACGTGCATCAATCACCATTTACTACACAGGGAGTCTTCGGCCGGCGGGAATCGAACCTTCGACCTTTTGGACATGGGCCCAGTGCTCTACCAACCTGGATATCCCGGCCTGGAAGAGAAACATCGTGCATAATTCAAGTAATACATTCAAACCACTCTAGAAATAATTTTAACTACAAATGTCTGTTCTAGGTAAAAAGAAATTTCATGTACTCCTCACATACTAAAAAAAATATATATATTTTAACGATTTTGAAGATTTCAAAAAGTTAGTAAAAAGCAAGAAAGTCAAATAAGCTGGTATAATTTGTTTAGGACGTAGTGCCTCACAGAGTCGATTTGCGGTTAAAATGATCCCCCGGTCGTTCGAATTGTGAAAAAGGAACATGGTAGAATTAGTTCATAAAAAGTTACTTTAATAGACAAAATTATAAAGTACTTCTGTTATATATTTAAATTATTTGAATTTATTATATTTTGCGTCATAAATTTGGAACTTAAAATTTATTTTAGATATAATACTCTTTTCTGCATTGTAAGCTTAATATTCACTATTTTTAACTTAAACTTACCTAAAATATGTACTTTTCAAAAATAAAAGTGGAGGAAAAATATTATTTTTGCGATAACATATTTCGAAAGCTTTGAATAATGAAAAATCCCCTTTTCGTTACGTAATTAAGGAATAAAATTTCCTGCTAATAATTATTCTCAGTTTTATCCATCAATTTTTCTTACCTTAAAAATATCACAAATTCTTCCGAAAGTTTTATTACTTTAATTTAAAACTTTTATTTGAGAAATTCGTTCATCAAATAGGGAGTAAAATTAAGAAAGTAAAATATTTGCAGAACAAATATCTTTTGCAATTTTTCTAATTTAAAGGTCAAATTATAACATTAGTTAAATAATGGAGGCCTTCAAAGAAACAAATTGAGGCACGAAGGTCTTGTTTCATGCCATCCTGAAGAAAAATTTCCGAGGATAAAATATTTAAGAAAGAAGAAAAATTCTGGAATTAATCGCACGTCTCTTGTAAACGTTGGAGTCATTATTCTTACCTGCTACTACGTTCTTCTTCTGCCCATCTCTTTTTGACTCCAAGTCCATTTTTACTCTAACATCGGAAGTAAAAATAAAAGAAGTATCAATGCGAAAAGCAGTGCCCCTAACAGGAAAACAACACAAATTCGAATTTCCTTTTCCTGTTTTTTTTTCTTTCTCGTTCCATTCCCATTCCTTATCGATCTTGATGATATTATTGCCTCACAGCGGAAAAACAGGAAACTAAACTACCTGCCCCTACCAAAAGAAAACAGTAAAAAATAAACAATGGAACAAGTTAAAAAGAGAAAAAAATAAAAGAATCTAGGATGTTTATTTATTTATGCAGTTTAGAACTCCGGTGTTTTTTAGCGTATTTTTTTTTCTACTTAGCTTTGTTCCATAGCCCTAGGATGAATGACCTAGCATTAAGTACTTGTCAAGAAGTTTACTTAGAAGAAAAAGAAAAGCGAGTAACGGAAAGTTTAAGTAGGAGAGATGTTTTTAAACGGGCTAGTGAAAAGCGGGTGTATCTGTATCAACGCCCGTAACGTCCCTATTTCTCTTGGCCCGTTATAAATGAAGACGTATGGTAGGAGCGGGTCAACTTTATTAAAGTGCAAGAAGCGAGTGAAAAACTATTATAAGAAATCGCAGCCAAAACCGGGAGCAGAAAATGTTATTAATGTGCCAGCGCCTACTTATCGCATTATACAGAGGGAGCTGGGGACGCCGGATTTTCTTTCAAAGCATGGCAGGATGTTTTTATGGTAATTTGGCTTAAATTTCGTTGATGTAAACTGGGGTAAATTAAGGTAAAGTGGCTTTTAAGTCGAGACTAAAAGTTAAAAATCTGGAAACTGATTAATGTTTGACAAGAAATACTAAACAAATTAGAAATTTTCAGCGCTTTCGTGATTTTGTATCGGAAAGTTTTGTATCTGTCGCTGTTTCAAACTTATACTTTTTTTTCTTTCAATTTTATGTTATTTTGGATTTGATTTTATGTTAAACATATCCGAGGTCTTACGTTTAGAGAAAATGAGTCAATATATTTTCTAATCGATTAATATGTTAACATCAAGTATTTTTACTTAAGTTTATTTTCATTTACTTATATTTTCAGTATTTACTTAATTTCTGTGAGCGGCTTTTCAAAAACTGCTGGTCTGCTTTGACATATTTTAATTGAAACTTCATATATCAATAGTTGAAATGCATTTTTCACTCAATTTTTCTCAAAACTAACATTTAACTACCAAGTATTTTGACTGGATCATATACCCGCGTGCAAAAGTTGCAAGCATGAGACGATTTGCAGAACTACTCATGCTATATAATTTAAGCTTAACATTGTATCTAATACCATATTAAAGTTACTATTTATCTCTTCATTCTTCTTATTATTTACTTAAACCAAGCAGTAAGTAAAAATCAAGTATATCCTTTAAGTCCTTACTTCCTTCTTTTCCTTGATTGCAAATTCTTTTCTTCTTCTTGTTAGAATCTCTTTAATTGCCGAAGAAATCTTCTTCAATTTGCCTACATTCTGTAATTGCATAAGGATTCTGCTATTTGGTAACATAACTGAATCAAGGGAATGCCTTTTAATTAGTAAATGTTCCTTAATAGCAGTTACAATCAATAGCTAATCTTATAACACTGCGGTTAGAATATTCTTTAATTATTCATAATTTTCAGATCTATAACATTCTTGAGTTTGATAATATTACCCAAATAGTATATATATATATATATATATATACACACACACACACACACATATATATATATATAGATAGTACCGCCTATATGGTCACCCTCTTATAAGGTCACCCCGCTTATATGGTCAATTTTCTAANAATAATAAGTAAAAAAATTACAAACAAAAGTTTAAAAAAAAAGAAAAATAAAAAAAAGTGAAATTTTATTTAAAAAAACCGGGGAAAAAATATATAATATTTTTTTCAGCCCACACGACTATATCCGCAAAACAGAGTGCTTTCTGATATTGCATCAATAAAGCCGAAGCAAAATATATTAATACAATAGTGTGAGGAGCACTCAAAAATCAAAGCTCAGAATAACAAATCACTTCAGCAGTGCAGTAAGAACGACACTTTAAAACCCTCTTGTTACACTCAATTTGCGCTTTTGTTTTCATCTTTTGCTTTCATATTTTGTAATCTGGCAATCTTTCTGCGAAAACATTTTTAAATCATTCTTGAAAAATATCCGTCCGTGTAAGTTGTTATGATTTTGCTACTCGCTTTATAGTCCCCCCTTTTTAATGTTTTTTCTTTTTATTTTATTTTATTATCTGTTTTTACATGTTAT
>NC_092211.1:34979323-34995171 GCF_043381705.1 Parasteatoda tepidariorum
TTCTGGTATATAGATCTATATATATATATATATATATATTGTTACGTTAAAAATTGAGGTAAAAATTATAGGCATCATGAGTACCTTACCGTAAATTGATCAGATATCTTAAGCAGTGTGTGTTTATTCTTTAATTACTCTTTTAATCAATCGCTTACTCAATTTGTTAGGAATTTTACAGATCTATTTAAAACTAATAAATGAAAACTTATTAAATAAAGTAAACAATCTATTATAACAGACAAAGTAGTTAGGAGAGAAACATTACGAAAAAAATTTATACGATTCTTCATATAAAGGATCTTTAGTTTTTTTGGAGATGGATGATTTGGGTACATCTTGTTTATCCCAAACATTAGGGTGTATCCCGGCACACCCTTACTGCCTCAAGGACTTATTAGATCTCAAGCTTTCTACCTCATCTCCAGACTGATTGTAATAGTAGCCAATTTCTGAAGTGGGGTTCATCATAATACGTTATCAAAGAGAATAAATGGTAATGCCTTTTGCAAACGAGACATTTTCACATGGGAATTTAAATTCTTAATACTAGATATCTGCATTAGTTTTCACGCTCTTTCATATTGCGTATATAAGAAAATTCCTTTTAAAAATTTCTAAGCATACGGAGATGACGTGCTTTTTCTTTCGTGAGAAAAAAAAAGAGATTCAATTTTGTTTGCTTCAAAGGATATGCCGTTTCGATCTCAATAATTCCAGCGTTGAAAATATTTTGTCCCAGATAGCAGGAGATTTGCGGCAAGCAAGCAAAACAAGTTTAAAATAAAAACAAGTTCTTGATTGGAACCCTCAAGGCAATGGAAAAAGATGAAGACGTAAAAATACTTGGAACAGGATGGTAGTGAATTAATTGAAAACAATGGGAAAGACGGGGAGAAATGCAAAATATCTGGTCACAAATGGAGTGCGATGGAGAGCTATGATAGATGTCGTATACGACAAGAGTTATATTTTCAATGACGTTGTGTTACGTCAAACGTTGTATTTCCATTTTCATTTGGTTAGCATGCAAAAATTTACCATTTAATTCCTTTTTAAGCATATTCAAAACATTAGTATATCAAGCTTGTTTCATTAAAGACTGAATAAAAGCACGCGTAATACTTTACAAATAATTTAATTTTTTAGCTTTTACTGCAAACCTTGTTTTTATCTTTTTCTTCATTTTAGCTTTATCGAAGTTCTCAAATGCAACATTTCGTTTGTGTTGAAAACTTAATGATCCGGCGAACCTTCACTTCTAAAATGTTAAAGAAAGAATATGAGCACAAATAATCCTTGTTTCAATGATGGTCATAAAATCTTAAATAAACCTTGAAAAAATTTATCATCAATTTGAAAACTCTTACCACTCTTGGTTTGCAAATGATTCATCTTCGATTTAAAAAGGTTTTTCTAACGTTGTTTTTGTAAAGGAAGATTCCATTTCAGTTTGAAAAAGTTGTAAATGCAAACGTAATGCACACCTCATAGCGTGTAAACTAGAATAGTTAAATTAACATTGTTTCAAGCTTTCATGACTTATTTGTTAATCACTTATAAGCCTTGTTAGGCATTGTGATAAAGGCTTTTTTTGTACTTGAAATTCACCCAACACTGTATTCTGGGTATTAGAGATTAACAGCTAGAGATGATAATATGTAATTTAAATATAATTCAGAAAATGATTTTTAAACCTGTTTCTTATATAGTTAATTATTACCAGCAATCAGATCAGCTTTGATACTTAATATATTTTTAGAAATTAAAAACATTTAGAAAATTCTAATTATTGCCCAGAATGCAATAACTGACGGTTTTCCAAGGGACACACTGAGAAAAAAATAATGATCAAAACTACCAGAATATATTTGATATGCCTAAGATAGATAATTTCGGATAATATACTATTTACAATATATTATATTATATTCATATTTATACAATACAGAAAAATAATAATAGTCAATATACAATTTTCAAGACTTACCAGAAATGAATGATAAGCTAGATATGAATTCACGTCTGGCAAGTCTCGAAAATGGGTGCCTGCTTCTGATAGCTTGAAACATATCTGTTATGTCCTATTTTACATTTTCGAAGTGAATGGATTTTTTTAAACTGGTACTATATAATATATATACAATTATTTTAAATTCTAAATTCTGGTCTGAATTTTTAGTCTTGGTTTTTTAAGTCTTGGTTTTAATAAAACTACAATAAATGTATCGTTACATTGTGATTTATATTCCCTATTTTTTTGAAAATCTAATAAAATTTTGAATGCGGGCGATAAATAATTTATTTTTATTTATTTAGTGAGACTGCCATGGTTTAAAAAATCAGAGAGTTATTGTGGTTTTAATAAAACTACAATAAATGTATCGTTACATTGTGATTTACATTCCATATTTGTTTTTAAATGTAATAAAAGTTTGAGTGAAGGAAATATATATTTTATTTTCGCTTACTTAGTGAGACTGCCATGGTTTAAAAAACCGGAGAGTTATTGTGGTTTTAATAAAACTACAATAAATGTATCGTTACATTGTGATTTATATTCCATATTATTTTTAAATTTAATAAAATTTTGAATGCAGGAGATATATATTTTATTTTTACTTATTTACTGAGACTGCCATGGTTTAAAAAATCTTTTTATTGCGTTAGCTAGAATATGTAACAAGTACTTTCAATTAATCTCTACTATATTTAAAAAAATATAAAGTCATTGATTTTATGAAACACCAAGGAATCTGATTTTACATAGAATTACATTATTTCCTTTATTAAATTTAATAGAACTTTGAATGCAGAAGATAGATCTATATATGTGGTAAATGATATGAAAGAATTCCCCCAAAGCGTCTCTTTCTTATCAAGTTTTTCCGTACATTCTCTGGAGCCCCATTTTATTTCTTTTAGTCAGTCCATTTATGATTTTCATGTTGGTACACTATCTCATTTAGCACGGACAATCTGTTCTTTTTACGAGGAAAACGGCAGCACAGGAAGAAAACAAGATAAATGAGGCTTTTCATTTAGAAATAAGAAAATGTTTTTATTTCATTTATTTTCTACGCTCTCCATCCTCCACTTTATCCTTAATGCTGGAGTCTTTGCTCCAACGCTTTTTCTTCCATCTTTTTTTTTCAAAAAAGTGAATTATGATATCTTCTCTGAATAATTCATAACTCACTTTCATTCGTAGTTTTCATTAATTTTTCCCTTTGAAAAATATCGCCGAGGAAAACATTTAATTCGATGGATCGATGAGAAGTATGAATGTAATTTATTCGAAGTTTTTATTTGTTGAATTTGTTTCCGATAATAAGTTACCACGAAATAACGCTTCGCTAGAAAAATAAAAATTTTAATGGAGAATGGAATACATTTGATTTTATACTGAAACATATTTTAAAAATTAAGTAAATGGAAAACGGTTTCAGCTTAGTTTAATTTTTATTTGGTAGCATTCTTTTTTTTAGCATAATGAGGTATATCACGGTTCTTTAGGTATAGCTTTTAAAACATTTGAAAAAACTCTGATAGCGTTTCTGAATAGGGTATTACTTACTTTTTTGAACTCCCTAAAAAATGTGGACTGATAAATATAACTGATACAAGAACGATTAATTTATACATTTTTACGATACATAAATAATTCACATTTTAGTTTTTTTTTTGCTCCTCATTATGCTTTTATGTAAAATAAAACTAAGTAAACTGTTGGACAGTTTAGCGAGATGCGATACCATACACTCTCGGTCCCTTCGTAGACTGATCAAAGCGGCCACACACCCGCTTTCTGACCACGGTCATTGATACTTGACTTCTTTCCCAAAGGAAATTAGCTGGAAATGTCATCAAATCAACGAGACTAGCAAGATTATTATTGCATTTGCTTAAAAAATTTAACCATAATAGTCATTGTATATTCCTAGAAAATGCGAAAGCAGAGATATGAACAAAGCGATAAATACATGGTCGTTAAGATGATTTAAATTATATTTTTGCCAAATATATAAAATTTAAAAATTTTTAAAACTAAAATTCAGTTTTTTAAACATTTTTAATTACTTGTATTTTAAGGAGTTTTATTTAATATCTTTAGTACTTAAGGTATCTACGATCTCACAAAAATGAGATTTTTAATATCAAAATTAAGAGTCCACTCTAAATTTCAGCATATTGTCCAAAAACTTAATTCTATCACTGAGAAAAAAAGATGGTACAAATCATCGAAATAATATGATAAAAATTACCGCTCTTCTGGTTTGATGGGAGCATAAAAAATTTCAGTAGTTTTTATCGAAGAGCTTGGTAATATTTTTGAAAAAATTAACAAGAAAATATGGTTTTTATAATGTATGATAAAATTTTGTAAATGTGGAAGCGTTTGGTAATTTTATTACGATACCTTAGAGCACGATATAAATATATTTAATATATTCATTTAAATTTACTATTCAACTTCGTATTTTTGATTGATTTTGTAGTATTAAAAACAGCCAGTATTTCCAATAAACCGTTACTATATGAACGGAAAAATTGCCAAACGAGTTGCTTAAATGTCGTATGTTTTACTTTTATTAACCAGAATTATGATTGCGCTTACCAAAAATGTTCTTCATATGCAGCGCAGAATTTTTATCTCTGTGTGTGATATATAACCGAATTAAATTTGATTCATGCTAACATGCCATCAAAAATAATTTAAAATTACATAGACTTATTTTTTCACCGGAACTGTAATAGGCTATTGAAAACAGATAAAGACACGTTTATTAACAACATTTTACTAAATTCACAATCATATGCCATTATGTACACAGTTTGTTAAAATCTAGACTTCCAACAAGTTTCCACTGCACTTTTCAAAAAAAAGAAGAAAAAAAAAAACACTTCGCACTCTCACAAATAAGTCCATATATGCTCTTGTTTTTCGGAGGGTAGAGTCCGTATTTGCTTTTTGGGTGGATAAAATATTTATAATTGTAATTACAGAGAGTCCAATGAAAAGAGTTAGTGGACGGTTAGGGCAGTTAAAGCTGCTTGTTGACACTCCGGAGGCATAGCTACTCGTAAAGAATTGCTTCCTGTAAATAAAATACATATATTTATATTAGTTAGTTAAATAAACTATATATGGTGGCTAACAATTGTAATTAAGAGTTTGCTACTTGGAAAATTTGATTTTTATCTGATTAAATTTCAAAGTAAAAGTAAAGTATTAAATGTAATTAACCAAGTATTATTTCTAATTTGTTTCAAATTATCTTTCAAATTTACTCGTAGAGCTACAGGAGAGATAAAAAATATTTTGAACATTTTTAAAAATATTAGCCATCATTGTTATTCATTATTTACATATTTTAGAAACTATGAACTTCATAAATTAATGTAATGAAACATATCTATTAATTTTAATGTTTTTTTTAATGACGGATATTTAAGTTTTCAATTCCTGTCAATTTAGAATTCTTTTTTGTCTTTTGAATTAGTTTAAATATCATATTGAAAATTAAGAAGAAAATTGAATATTAATTAATCTCATTCCAACTTAGTTCTTTAATGAAAAAAATATAAAAAGTTTAAAAATTAAAAATAAAAATAAAAACAAGGAATAAATAAAAAAGAAAGAAATTACAATGTTTTATTTTTATGAAAATAAACCCAATTTCCCCATATAAGGTACATTTAAGTAAAGATAAACGTTTGAGAAATAATTAATCTAAATAATTACAGTCAGTAGTAGTTATGATTTACTCTGTATTTTTCGATCTTTATTACTTATTATGTATACTGCAGTACAAATACGCACTCAGTTCTGTAACCTAAGAACGGTGAAAAATGAAGGAGGTTATGAAGGTAAAAAGAAAGTCTTCATTTTTACAAAATAAATTTTCACAACTTCTTTTTAAAAATCCATACATTTTATTTTTAATTTTGTTTTCTCAAATTTGAGTGCAAAAGTTCTACATTCAAATGGTTTAAATGTATGTTGTGGTTACAAAACCGAAACTTGAATAGGAGTCAAGATTGGTTCGAAACATTTGTTTGAAAAAGTGACCTTAGTCAATGGTCTTAGTCAGTGATTTGATAGATAAAGACAGTGATAGAATTTGTTGGGCGTAAAAGAACGGATTTCCTGTGTGTTTGCTCTTGAAGCTAATTCCTTGATTTCGCGGTCAATTTATTTCTGACTGATTTATCTTTGATTCGTTTGGTTTATTTGTTCCAATAAGAAAGAACAGATTACTATACAACATAAAGCCTTAAGTGAAATAGGTATTTGCTTGCAATGCAATTTATATCCGAAAAATACATGGCATTATATGCGAAAACCTAATGATATTGAATTTAACATGCAAGGTTTTCCGTAATGATCCTGAAAGAAAAGGAATGCAAGGTTCACCTTTCATGCGACGTGAGAGCCGAGAGGTGGCGCAAGAAGTTTTTACGAAATAATTCGAAATTTTAACTGCCAGTTAAACACGATTTTTATTCTCGGTTATCAAAATATCGGTTTATCAGGTTTTGATCACGTTTATTCTATTATTATTTTTAAATTAAGCATAAGAAATGATTAGAAATGTGATTGATCCATGCATTAAATCTAATACAAAAATACAATGTACAACAAATACAAAAATACACAATCAGTAAATCTTCTATCTGAAAATGTAACGAACAAATTCATTAATCTCAGTTCAGTCACTAATAGTACAGTTAAATTTGGCAAAAATTTAACCAAACCCAGGCATTTGAAATGGTAACTTTTTAACTGTTCCAACAACAAAAGAAATTGTCAAGAAAACCTCCTGACACTAACTGCAAACTACTTCAGCACTACTTGAAAAAAAAATTGTGAATGCAAAAGGAGTAGGCTGCAATGTGCATTTATTACCGAAGGAATTCTCCGCCTTCACTAAGCGAAAAATTTTAATGTGATGAGGAATTAGATACCTAACTTGATTCAGTGCCAAGACCCTGTAAAACATTTAGCAAGATTTTGTCAACAGAATTTTGTTTTAGGATCTTACAAGTATTTTTTGTTACACTCTTAGAAATTTCTCGAAAAAAAATTATTGAATAAAAATTTATTTAATAGTTTTTTTACCATACAGTGAGAAAAACCGTTTATTTTTAACTTACATCTAGTTCGGTTTAGCGACTAGAATTTTTCGCACCAACAAGGCCTACCTACTGAAGCCACTTAGTTCCTTGTAGCTGGGTATAGCCGACGTCATGACCGAAAAACCGGATGTTCGAGTCCCGGCGTTGACACCACAATATTTCCTCCATTCTCTTTAACACATGAAGAGTTTCCAGTGACATGCACTCCCCAATTTGCGTCCTAGTACTTTTAGACTCCGATACTCTTATCCATGCATAGATGGCAGCACCTTAACATTGCTGAACACAAAAAAGGTCTAAAATTTTCCGTCCTTAGAATAGATGAAAGAACCAGATAAAATAATTAATCCACTCCACAGTTCATTTGATTAAATACAACCCAACCACAACTTAACTCCAATGCAGATTACCTAACAAAAAGCATAATTCCAATGTCCAGTATAACTTTTTTTTACAGTTTTGAAAGCATGCTAGTCATAAAGGATTAAAAAACCATATAGTTTTGTTTTCGTGGATTTTTAACCATATGAGTTGAAAACGATTTAAAAACCATGAAGTTAAAAAAAAATTTCTTTATCGTAAACTTTACGGTTAATAGGATGAGCAGACAGCTACCGCTTATTTTGCCGAAATTTTAGAATGAAAATTCTAACAGTGTATGAGATTATATATGTATTATATTTAGATGCTTTTAATTGTAAAACAATAATCTTGAAATTCACCTGGCATTCATCAGTCGCTTTAAAATATAAATTTATAGAGAATAAGTCACTATTTTATAGATTCATTTTTTATTCCTAAAAAGTAAAATGAAAAAAAAATTTCGTAAAATAATATAATATCCTTCATATTCGTAAGTATTTACGTGTAAAATGAGTACATTTTGTGCATAAAATCTATATAACTTCTATATAAGCATTAGGAATACACTGGAAAAGATACTTTATTTGTTTAATGATAAGTATTTAGGTTTCTTTCCCCTCCCCCTCTTTTGAGTACTCAAGTTTCTTTCTCGTTTTTACCCCTTCCCCCGCTTATAAGTATTTAAGTTTCTATCTTCTCTTTACCTCCTTCTCCACTTTTATAAGCATTTAAGTTTCTTTCCCCTTTTCTCCTCTTTCTCCTCTTATAAGTATTTAAGTTTTTTTCCCCTTTACACTCCCTTTCCCCCCTCTTTTGATTATTCAATATTCTTTCTCCTTTTTACCCCTTCCCCCGCTTATAAGTATTTAAGTTTCTTTCCCCTTTTCATCCCTTTCTCCTCTTATAAGTATTTAAGTTTCTTTCCCCTATTCTCCCCCTTTTATAAGTATACAAGTTTCTCGCTCCTTTTTACCCCTTCCCTCTCTTATAAGTATTTAAGTTTCTTTCTTCTCTTGTCCTCCTTCTCCACTCTTATAAGCAGTTGAGTTTCTTTTCCCTTTTCTCACCTTCCCCCTCTTATAAGTATTAAAGTTTCTGTCCCCTTTTTACATAATTTTCCCCCTCGTATAAGCATTTAAGTTTCTCTCCCCTTTTTACATAATTTCCCCCCCCCTCTTATAAGTATTTAAGTTTCTTTCCCCTTCTTACCCCCTTCTTCTGCCTCCACAGGATTTCGTAAGATTTTCTTGTGCTTAGGAACCTAATTGCTAAGTTGCTTTTTGGAAGTTTAAGTAAAGGGTACCGGTGACGAAACAATTAATATTTAATATCTATGTTACAGAAAAGAGTACAAATAATGTCTCATAAACGACGTTTCAGTATTATAATAAAAATCATTTTTAAGAGTTGAAACAAAGAGTGAAGGAGAAAAACATTGATATGCAGAAAAATTTACAAGTACGTTACAACAAGAAGAAAAATTACTCTTGTTACAGGATATTCATCAACGAAAGATATTTAGTTGAGGCTTACCGCCAAATTTTTTAATCAAATGAAATATTACAAGTGAAATCACATTAACTTCCAATGAACACTATTATATGAAACAAGCACAATGAATTTAAAAAAAGAAGCTTCAAAAAGTTTTAAAAAAATGAAATAAACCAGTATACAGAAAAATAATTGAAAGAATTCGTAGAATAAAGAAAAACCTGAGTGTGTACAGCAAACAATAGCAAAATAGGAAGAAATACTTTCATGGTTGCTACATATTTTCCAAAAGAAATCAAAGCACTAAAGGGATTTCTTCTCCGATATATTGAACGCAACTCTCAGTCAGTTATTTGATGGATAGAGACAGTGATGGAATTTGTTAGTTGCTAAGAAAGAGATTTATTGTATGTTTATTCTTGCCCCTAATTCTTCCATTTTGCACCCCATTTATTACCGACTGGGCATTTCCTTTAATTCTTCTGCTCCACTTGCGCGATAAGAGAGAATTTCCCAACACAAGTCCAATTTTCTCGTAGCCAATTATATAGAATATTTTGTTTTATTCTCTAAATCAAGATAGTTCTGATTGCATACTTTTATAAAATATAATTAAGGAATGTTATCTTTATTCATACATTATCTCTTTATTCTCTTGCAATATCTTCTGCAGATCTTTACCGGGATTTTTTTTTTCATTTAAACTTCTAACTTACATTAGTCTTACATTTAGTCCTTTTATAATTGTCCTTAAACAACTGACACAATTATGCGTTTATCATTAATGTTCAACTCCGTAGCCTTGTAATTTTGAGCCCAATCCGGAAAGCAAAAGGAGTATTGGATCTAACTTTAGGAGAAACTAGCTTTCGTGGAAAAGTTTTTGATGGAACTAATCCGCAGCATGGAAGGAAAATTGCGAAACCCTCCCAAGGTCAGCCTGACTGAAAGGGGATGCTAAACAGTCACCCGTCTACCACTGAGGATATATTGTGGCAGCAATGTGGTCGGTGTAAGCCGGGTGTGAAATTCATATCGACCAGCCATCGATGGGATTAATAAAATAATATTATAATATTGTGCATATATATTATAATATTGTAAAAATAATAATAATATTGTGCAGAAAAGTTTTTTATTGTTTATCCAGCATGAGGAAAACAACGTGAATTTGCGAAGTACGATGCGTTGATGCCCAAAGGAGAACGCTGTATCATCACAAACTTCAAAATTCGAGATTTTTTGAAAATTGTTGCTTAGGGGAAAAGATTGCAAAAAATAATGACATAAAGAATTCTAACTCGGGAATAGCTACAGTTTTCAAAGAATTTACTTCTGACAGCGAAGCTTCATGGATATTAAGAGTTAGGTTCATGAGATTTACAGTAGGGAAACAATAATTAAAAACTAAAGTTCGTATTTGATTTTGTGTTTTTATTGCATTTTCACATGAACTTTAGAAGGTTTTAATGCCCCCACGAAACCTCCATTTCTTAAATTAAAAGTTAAATATAAAAATATAATATTCAGAAAATGCAGAAATTAGTATATCATCTAAAAATTTTTAATTTTAAAAAATAAGTAACTTTTATTTCTAATATAGTTGGTATCAATAATGTTGAAACTTGCCTTTACTTGATTCTTAGAAAATCTGAATTCAGTAATCATGAAAAGGCTTGAAAACAAGAGGAGTGGATTTGGAGAGGTAGAGATTAAGCATAATTTATAAAACAAATTGTTCACATAAAACAATCCACTGAAGTAAGCATATATTTAGTACTTTTCAAAGCAAGCTAAGGCCTTCTTTTTTTTATAAATGCTATGAAAGATTAGATAAATACGCATGCATATTAGAAAATTAATATTGAAATCTCATTAATATTGGTCAAATAGAGGTGAGAGAGGCCTGGCATTCGGTCAAAAATTGCATTTTGCCATATATTGCAATTCTATTTTTTCTTCAATTCAAATTCAAATTTATTAAATAAAATTATAAATATTTACTAAAAATTGCTTTTTAGCATGGTCATCTTTGGATAAAGGAAATTTGTTATTGTTGCCAAAAAATTTTCAACTTGTTTAAAAATTTTCTGAGATATAGCGGAATACGTAAAAAGTAAAAATAGCCAAAAGGGGTTCAAAATTTATACCGCCCTCCTGGCCTGAGACAATATTTCTCATTTTTCAACCGTCCTATGTTTAGGGGTGAAAAATCATAACCTGTCAATAAAAGGTATGTGTATTTAAAGAAAGTATGTTTTGTGTCTCATATTATATCGTAAGCCATCGTATGCACTAATTAGTTTGCATATTTGAAAGTATCCAATTTAACGATTAAAATTGAATCCTAGAAAGTGAAGATCCGATTATTAGATCAAAAGTTATTAAGAGTAGTCCATTTTGCTTAGGAATAAATCAAATATGAAAAATAGGTTTTTTCTATTTTTGTTAGTAAATAGTTCTCGTAATTCGCGAACTACAAAAAAATAAATTATCTCTATAAAAACAGGAAAATATCTAATTTCGTATTACAGTCAAATGAGTCCAGGAATTTTATTAAATCTATATTTTCATAAAACTCCGGTAATATAGGATTTCACCAAAATGAGAATTTTTATTTGCCTTGTCATCGAAGATTTTTATCGACTCTTCTACAATTCAAATCAGAAAATCGATTGCTGGCTTCATTTCTATTCACTCTTCTAAAAACCACTTCTTCCAAAAAATAAAAAAATAAGTCATATATCTCGGATGGGCATTTTTTCTTTCTCTTTTAAGTGATAGGAGAAAAAAATAAGAATTTAAATCGATGATATTAGCTCTTATAAGAAGATATTGCCTTGGAAACTTTGTCGAAACTAAACGTCTGAAATTAAAGATCTGCCGTCAAATTCTTGAAATGTCAAAAAACTTTACCTCCCAAGAAAGTTGTCAGAAACAAAAGCCTCTTATTAAAATATGAAGCAAATTATCCTTCTCTTATTTTTTCGAGTAGTTTAAATATTCATCGCGAAAGTTTCTTTTTTTTCCAAAAAAAAGTAAGTCTTTTGAACAATTCGATTTTTTTTCTGGAATTCATGAAACAAACTAGAGCTAAAGAATGAATCAGTAATGATCAGTAATTCCAGTATGTATCCAGTAGTAATTCCAGTAATCAGTAATTCCCTTATGATTTAACAAGGAACTCCAGTTTTTACTGTTAATAATGACAATAATTAAAATCCGATGTTGTCTTTTATAAAAATTCGAGTTTAGCGTTATATTTCAGTTTTTAAACTATATTTATACTATATTTATACTATAATATACAATATATACTATATTTATATTATATATACTATATTTATATTATTATACTATACGTACTATATTTATTATACACTGTAAAAAATCCCAGATCAAGTTGCGCCAAAATGTTCAAGCACTCAATGTGTCGTAACATGTTACAAGATACAAAATCTGATGTACCGTATAAAAATTCGAGTTTAACGTTATATTTTTATTTTTAAACTATATTTATACTATAATATACAATATATACTATATTTATATTATATATACTATATTTATATTATTATACTATACATTCTATATTTATTACACACTGTAAAAAATCCCAGATCAAGTTACGGCAAAATGTTCAGGCACTCAATGTGTCGTAACATGTTACAAGATACAAAATCTGATGCACCGTACATAGCAATTATGTACCGTATATAGCGTTTTATAGCAATTTAATAATTATTACTCTGAAAATTACGGTAAAACAGTTTCGGTGAAAATGTTTATGAAGGTAAAGTGGTGCTTAAGGATAATACACCTGAAGTTTTGGTACTTTTCGAGTCATTCGATCCCGGATTTTTTGCAAAGCATTTTTTTCTAAAATAAAAGGAACTTTTTGTATACAATTGTGATTTTTTTTATTGTGATTATGAAATAAACTCTAGTTAAAATATGAAGTAGTAATAAACTCATATTATGATTAAATTAAGAATTTCAATTATTACTGTTAAAACTGACGATATTTTAAATCTCATGTGCTCAACTTTAAAAGTTTTGGATGAACTATACATAGTTTTTTTCAATTGAAATACTTTATAGTGCATTTATTTCATAATAATTTAATTCTCTGATACCCTCGAATTAAATATATATTTCTGAAAAAAAATAAGGTATAATATTTAACGTTGTAAATGGATCTTGTGGTAAAACGGAATTTACGGATGCTGCACCCAAACTACCGGTCATTTTTACCGTAAATTGAAAAGATAATTCTTACCGTATATTTTTAATGCATTTATTTCATAATTATTTAATTTCGATCAAATTATCAAACATTTAAAATATAGAAAAAATATATTTTCTTGGTGTACGCAAATAATTTATAAGTGTTTGATGATACATTATAAATTTTAAAAGTTTCATACATTAAGCAAATGTTATTTTTAAAAAAAATTCTGAAGAAATTTAAAAACTTTGAATTCTCTATTTTAATTTTCGTAGCTATTGAATTTTCAAAACAAAAATTATAATCAAACTTAGTAAGAGTAGCATTTCATTCGAATAAAAAATAAAAAAAAAATAAAAACAAAAATTAAAAAAAACACTTAGAGTAAAAACGGAATTTTTTTCACGTTAAACCATGTTCTTAAAACTGAAAAAATAGTCCGACTAAATCTATATAATAAATATTCTTATTTTTAATATTTACCAATTAAGTCTTTGTACAAAACTAAGAATTTTATGGCATAAATATTACACCGCATTTTTCTCTAAAAAAAACGAAAGTATGAACCCCATTTAGTTTGTTTGTTTTTCAAAAAAATTGCAGCTCTGTCAAATTTAGCAGTTTTTGGTTCCTTTTCGCCGCCATTTTTAAAACTACATCGTTTTCCATCCTAATCTAAACTCCACAAAAACTTAATTAACAAAACGCAGCAATCAATTTGCTAAAATTGCGTACTGAACAAATTCTATTTATGTTTGCCGAAATGGGATTTAGCAATTCTTGTAATAATTTGGGATAAAATTATCATTACAGTTTTTTGTTGGCAGAAGGCCGCTGAAGCTATGAAAAAAACTGAAACACGAGAAATACGCCAACCATTAGTTTTTTCCAAAAATAACATTTCACTGAAATAATATCATTAAATATCGGAATATATTTCGAGATCAATTTAAGATGATGTTATTAGTTAGCATTTTTGATCCAGTCTTGGGCGTAGTACAGAATTTCTAGGGTGTGGTTTCCTTAAAGGCTTAAAACAAAAATACGAGTCTTAAGTTGATTAGAATATTTCAACTTGACAAAAATACACCTGTTAAAATGTTCGAAGAAAGTCACCCACTTAAATGCTTCTTCTAGTTCTTCATGAATTAATCTTAGATATTCTTATGTCCATTTTCGAATTACCGTGAAAAGTAACTAAATGGACATTAACGCAGCTAAAAACATTGCTTTAAATAATTTTATTTGTTATCTTTATTGAAAAAAATATCATACTTTTAACACAAACATGGCATTAGTTTTCTTAACAAAAAAGGCCAAGGAGATAAAATGTTATTTTCCTCATTTCGAGGAATTAGCTTTATTGTTTTAATAAAAGCAAGACTTAAGTTTATTTTTTCATAAATTGATTAAAAGATTTCAAGCTCAATTTCTATAACATTAAATAATATAATGTTTCTATAAATTGAAATAAGAAATTGAAATAAATTGAATTATTGAAATCAATTTAATTTGATTGATTGATTTAAATTTAAATAAAAAATAATTTTTTTGCTAGCAATACTAAGTTTGAATTGGTAAATAAATAAATAATGTTAATAAATAAAAAATATATGTTACCGGCAAAGTATGAAACGCCAGCATTATATATAATGCCTGACGTTTCTGAGAAAAGTATGAAGTATGAGAAGTATTACATACTTTCCCTAGGCATTATATATAATGCATAGGCATTGTATATAATGCCGGATGCCATTTAGGCAAAGTATGAAATAAACGTCCTGATGAGTTTATTATGTAAATGATGTGCATGTCACTGTGAATGACCGAAATCGGTGGTTGTTGACTTTCACCGAAGAATGTTGATAATCACATAGTCGCTTTGGTGGATGTCCGAAATATTTATTATATCCGATTTGATATTAATTTATTCGTGGATATAATTACATTTATTCGATATTTTAATACTTACGATAGATTAGAAGAAACATCAGTGTTTAGAGTATCGGGTCTAGTTAAGTGCCATTGCCCGGTATATATTTGCCCGGTATGCGTATTGACAAAACATACCGTAGATTGTAAAGGGGTTGGCGAAAATTTCTATTGGCGTTAAGGGAGCGGTCTCGCAAATCGCCGAACAGCTGCGTGCTTATGTTTTTGTTTTGTTTTCGGTATCACGAAACATTCAACAAGTTAGCTATGGATGCGACGTTTCTTTCTATCGCTGAAGCGGATCTTAAAAACAAATTCTCAAATATCATCACCAAAAATGATGGTAAAATGATGGAAATCCGCTCTTCCATCAAATCATACGCTGACATCCAAGCTTGGATTGACACATTCAGCATTAATACATGCACATCGTGGATTACACGAAGATCTCGTCCAGCTGAGACAAGAAAGCTTATTTGCAGGTACGTGTTCTTTAACTGTGCTATAATTTTTCTATATATATTTGAATAATTTGTTACTAAATTATGCTTTTCTTATTCTCTTAGAAAATACTATGTGTGCCACCACAGCAGTCGTAATAAAAGTAACCCAGCTTTTAGAAAGACAAAAGATTGCGAGTGCACTGCTTGCATTTATATAGCCATCAAGCAAACAACTGCAAATACAAAAAGAA